>NC_091127.1:122632083-122968333 GCF_040183065.1 Periplaneta americana
ACAGCTTATAGAAATCAATTTTTTACCTTGAAATAATCAAAACAACCCGGAAAAGGTGCCATATGGAACTGCACAATGGACAAGAACCATTTTGGAACAGTATGAAATGAACAAGAGGGATAATTAATTAAAAATTGGGAATATCATATAATTTCGTTCGCAATGTGATATTTTTAAAGTAAGTTCCATGAAGAAACAGTGATGACTCCCTAAGAACGCTGGGATAATGTCAAAATATACGTAACATATCAAATGTAGTATTATGCCTGTGCCATAATGTAAAAAGTTGCATAATTGCGTAACATGTGAAATTGTAGCATAATTTTTTGCCGCATCTACAGTATAAATGTTTTTTTTTTCTTCGTAGAATTGTACATTATTGAAGACATATTGTTTCCTTACAAACAGTAAAAACGTAAATACGTGGATTGTTTTTGCTTAAGATCTGTTATTTTGTCAATTTTCCCCAAAACTCTCAGTAATTTAAAAAAAAGATGAACATTGGTGGTTTAAAGTAGTGATATTTTCGCCTATGGCTTATCTATTTTAATATTTTTTTTCCCCTTCTACTTTGAGCATCTCCAGGTCTTATAATTACAACATAATGTAAGTTAAGAATTTAAGTACATAAAAAAACACGAAAATATTGCATATGTGTTAGGCATAATTTACATAACATATGGTTATGTTTCAATCTTTAACTATAGAGCCACTACTATTAGACCAACGTAACGTAACATAACTTATGTACACAGCAGTAATATTTAATATTACCTACATAATGTTACAGGGAAATTAATGTAATACAAATTTTACCAAATTGTTTTTAAAGACATCAAAAAGTTGAAACCTAATTGCATAGGTAGCTCGGACACTGTTGGATTGTCGAGTTAAGCAGATATACAGATACGAGTAGGCACAGACTGTACAGTCAGTTTACGTTAAATTGGTGTATAAGGCTAAATTGATCGCTTAGTGGCACAACACATGGATGACAACTTGCGCACTTCTCCAACGTCTGCTGTAATTATACCCGACAGGAACGCGTGTTTTGTGGGCATTCCTCAAAGTGCTCAAGGGTTGCTCCGCATTGTTGTGGAGCAGGGTAGATGGCAGCTGTGGCGAGATTTCAACCAGATAGTGGCTGCAAGTCAAGGCTGGCGCCACGCCGCTCAAGCAATCAAAGATCTGTAGGCCTGTAACACGGCTCCCCCTCTTTTTTGCCCGCTTCTTTATGTCCTACATTTCATTCTCATAATTATCATACACTTTCACTTAGGTATCAACATTTGCTGACTACACTATCTTGTTTCTTTGCTATATTTTTTTCTTGTGTATGTCAAATATCGTAACCATCATGGCATTTACCTTCATCTTCGGCTTCACATTTATTTGCATCATTCCGTATTTTCTTCTTCTTCTTCTTCTTCTTGTTAATATTAACCCTTTAATATCATTTTAGACTCTCTGATACAGGTCCGCCGAGTTAACTTTGCGGTAGCGTATCAACTTTTAGACTAGCCGACCCGGGTTCGATTCTCTGCGGGGTCAGAAATTTTCGTGTAAAGTTCTACCTCGGGTCTAGAAGATGTGGCGGTGCACAACTTCTAATCACTAGATTGTGCACCAATATGCCTGGGTTAAATCCCAAATCTCTTCGCGGTGCATATGAAGAGAAGACATATGTCACTATTGATAGTGACTTGTTCGTCGGACGGGGACGTTAAGCCAGGCGGTCCCCATGGTTCTATTCGACAGAAGTAAGCTACGTGCCGGCACCGAGTTTCCCCTTCTTCCTTTGTCTTTATCATCCTCATCCATTTCCTACACAACACTTACACATACACTCACCCTAGTACAGGACATACAGTAACTCTCCATAGATACATATCATGCATAACGTGGCACGCCGAAGTGGTGTGCAACTTCAAAATAGGTCAGTCCTGCTATATATCCGCAATATGCGGAACCGGAATCACGTAAGTGAAGCGCTCTCTCTCTCTCTCTCTCTCTCTCTCTCTCTCTCTCTCTCTCTCTCTCTCTCATACAAAACTATCAGTCCTCTACTCCATCATCAAGTTCAGCTTCTCGACCATTATAATTTTTATCGTCTTCAATTTATTATTTTTTATCTTCTTTTCATTCAATATTAATTCCTAGTTTTATGCCCAAGGGCTCTGCAAATACAGCATTCTCCGATGTCCCCACTTTTTTGCATTTCTCTTAGTCTCCAAATACTATAAATATATCTTTATGTTGTATATCATCCGTATATCTTCTTTATCGTTTTTATTTTCATCATATGTTTCTCCTTGGATGACATATTTCTCTTACTGTAGGCTTTTCCTTCTCAGTTTTCACAGTCTAATCCTTTTCATCACCATCAAATACAATTTTCTGCTCCTCAACACATAGCCTAATTATTCTCCTCCTCAACACATAGCCTAATTATTCTCCTCCTCAACACATAGCCTAATTATTCTCCCTGCTCCTTGTTACCTCTTCATTCTCACCCATTACAACCATCATCATTTCATTCGCCTATACATACGTGTATTAACTTCGTGCACTATAAGAACTATGTTCGGTTCAAGTTCGCTGAGTCTCTGCACAACCAAAGTTCGCTTTGCAGAAGCAGAATATCATGTTCGTCCGCACTTGCACCTTCAAGTTCGTTGACCTTCCCTCCCTGCCTTCATACCTTAGCTGCGTAAGAATTTAGAACATATATTGTGAAGTTTTATATAGTACATATAATTTGTATTAAATTATGATTAAACATCAACAGAAATATACATGTAAGTAAATTACATTTTTTAAATACACGTGACAATGTTTACTATACGAACTACCGACAAAAAGTATAACTGCATTCTTCACATATTTAAATAAATCACAGTTGCTCAGTATCAATAATATAATAATAATCCGTGGCGCTACAGTCCGTGAAGAGCCTAGACCGACCAACCGGCTGCTGACCTCACGCCCACATGCCGAAGCAGAGGTGGACGATCATTCAACCCCCCCAGTAACATTGAAAACTATTGGACATCAATGATATTGAAGATATGAATATTCAGCCGGCATTCGCAACCGGATTTCGCTACCTATCGTAACTTTTGTATGGAAGTTACAGGTAGGATATATTTTTTGTGTACAAACTATATTTACAGTTCCAAAAGAGGGGGGTGCATTTACACAAGATTAACTTCTCTCCTACATAACAGATTTTATGACACTTTGTACAGGAGTTACAGGTAACAAAATTTTTATGTACGAATTCTGATTAATCTGTATGCTACCTGTAAGCCTAGCAGTTGTACAAAGTTGCATAAAATATATTATACAGAAGAGAAGTGTTAATTTTGTTTAAATGCACCACTATAAACAGGCAATTCCTATTATAAAACATAATCAGACTTTGTAGACAAAAAATATACTCCACCTGAAACTTCTATATAAAGTTTCATAAAAATCTGTTAGATAGGAGAGAATTTATTAATTTTGTTTAAATACATCCCTAAAAGGAGTAGTTCCACTTATGGAACCGTAAATACAGTTTGTGCACGAAAAATATATGCTACCTGTACTTCCGTACAATGTGTCATAAAAATCTTTTAGATAGGAGAGAATTATTAATTCTGTATAAATGCACCCACTATAAAGGGGTAGTTTTTCTTGTGCAAATGTAATCAGAGTTTGTACACAAATCATATGTGCCACCTATAAATCATGTACAAAGCTTCATAACAATACTTTAGACTGCAAAGAAGTTATTAATTTTGTCCAGCTAATGATTTTCGTTCTGATTCACTGTGCGTTTGTTAAGGTTAGATACAATGTGTCCAATGTATTTTTAAACTTATATTCCATATCATGTGAATAATATTGTAAGGTCTAAAAACTCTCATAGTGATTAAAAACGTCCTTAATCAATGATTCTTTTCTACTGTTAAGACAAACATGGAACAGTTACCGTATGCCCCACCACTGAAAAAAATTAATTACGGATAAATGCGCAAGAACGCGCAAACTTTAAAACAAGGATTCATCACTCTAAATGATGCTGTATTAAATGGCAAAAGAACTGTTGTAACCGGACGTGACCGGCTATACTAAAACTCATATTATATTTGGAGAACTTTAAAAACTTAAGTTTTTCAATTGTAATATTTAAACCCTACTGCAAGAAGGAAAATACTTTATAAACTTATAATTGAAGTTACATTAGTAAGAACGTACCTAATATGAAGAAATTCCATGTTTCACAATACAATAAATCACTAACATTGGCTCTTTTTCACCCACATAATAAGCCTCTCTCTCTACGACTGAACCGGAGCTAAAAGTGTTCGGAAGAACTCATTGTTCATACCCTTCTAAATATAGTTCGCCCCCGATACAACAGTAAAAGCAATTACAACATTCTTCAACTGTTAAAGAACACGAATTCATATTCACCTATGCATAACTAAACAAGTCGAAATTTGATTTTTGTCCACCTATAGATCGGAACTGTGCGACGTCCGTAAATGAGAGATTTCACTGCACATAGGCCTACAGGTAGAATAAATAAAATTAAAGCTGCACATGTGAAGTCTTAGATATTTTTAAATTTAACAATTTGAGATGGAATTAGAATTGAAGATATTAGGAAACAGTGATACATACAGTATTTGTACTGTATTTTCTGTTAAAACAACACATAATCAGCAAGTTTCGCTATTTGAAAATGTTAGTGTTGGTTCATATACCATACTTCACAAAAACAATGACTGATCGTCAGAAGATACTCATTCCTTGAAGATGGTCGTGCTGACTGTGATGATGGTGGTGATTTTGATGATGATAAAATGTACGTTCAATAATGCCAGAGCAAGAGAAGAAAGGCGGTATGATAGGTTCTTTGAGTTTAACTGCCTCGGTTATACAAACAGTGGGGGAAGCGTCTGGGATAATGGGACCAATCGCTATGATTGGCGGTCTGGACTGGCCACGTGATATAATTCCCCAACATCACCTGTTAGCTGCGCCATTAAACCTGTATTTAAATCGCAATCAAGAGCGGTAAAATCCCCGTACTCAGACTTTTATGGCCAGAACAAGACTGTTTCATAGTAGACCAGCTACGTTACTGAGAATCCATTATCTCTCTCGTTGAATACTTTGAAGATAGGGGAAAGGAGGTTCTAACACGCTTGTCCTAGAAAAAAAAGACAGAAGGAGAGAAAAGGCTACACCTGATTTCACTTAAAAAGCAGTGCTTCTTTGAACAATGTTTTGAAATTTTTCGAAATGAAATTTTCTCCCGCAGAATCTAAAACAATGATTCTTTTGAAGAAAATATCCAAGAGGGAATGAAAATTAGAATTAAAAAATGAAAGCAAGCACGTTCTCCGGATCTCGATGTAGTATCGCTACTGATTAAACACTTGTGCAAATTTCATGCCTATTGGTCATTTGATTTACCGTCGGGTTTCGTCATCTCACAGAAGATAATCCAGAATTCTGAAGAGAAAAGTGTTAAGCGGAAGATGTAACCTACTGGAACACATAAGAGCGTGAGAATTCTCGCCCGTGGCTGAATGGTTAGCCACTATGTTGGTCACCGTGTCGGCTTAGGTTCGATTCCCGTCAGGGTCAAGTTGGAATCTGTGGAGGACAAACCGGGAAATGAGGCTTTTTACTTGGGGTTCTTCTATTTCTCCTAACCATTATCATCGTCGTTTTAAAACACTCTACATTAACCCCTGATCCTGTCCACCGATGTGGAGTAACGATTAGGACGTCTGACCGTGAAACGAGCGTGTTCGGATTCAAATCCCGGGGGTCGGCCTCGGTAGCGTTGTTGGTATAGCGCTGGCCTTCTATGCTCGAGATTGCGGGTTCAATCTCGACCCAGGTTGATGGTATTTAAGTGTCTTTAAATACAAAAGGCTCCTGTCAGTAGATTTAGCCTACTGGCATGTAATAGAACTCCTGCGGGACAAAATTTCGGCACACCGGTGACGCTGATATAACCTCTGCAGTTGCGAGCGTCGTTAAATAAACCATAACTTGATTTTTTTTTTCAAATTCTGGTTGTTTTTTCAGTGGTTTTCTCTCAAATAATTGATGCAGAATTGCTGCGTAACTTTCGGCGCTGGACCTCGGACTCATTTCGCCATCATTAATTCATATATCATCATCATCATCATCATCATCATTTTCTTCTTCTTCTTCATCGCCATCATCATAATCACCTCATCATCATCATCATCAGCCATACAATATCTCGCTATAAGTTCACGGTGCAGCATGCTGCATTTGTACAAGAGTGCGGCCGTTTTGCTACCGAATCGCAGTAATAGGAATGGTAAGAACAATAAGCCTGAGGCTGCAGTGTAAGCCTTCGGGTCCCTCCTCCATAAAATAAAATACCCTACGAGGTCCGAATCAGATCACAACAAAAAATAAAAAATGGTTAGAATGTTTAACAATAGTAGACAATGTGCTTAATAATAAGTGACAGAGAGATCTGCGAGCCCACCAAGCACGATGTAGTCAGCAGCAGATATGGACCACATGTTTGTTGTCTGTCACGAACGTCTTCTCTCACAATCTTCAGGACTCGAAACCCAAGACTTTCGATTAACTCCATTTTTCACGATTCGGAATTGGAATTGCGAATTTCTTAAACTCACAAATTTGTATCCAAACCCAAGGCTCGTCAACAGAAGAAAATGAGGCCTTGAACATTTGGAAGGTGCAGGTATTCTTTTATGAGAAATATTAAGTACAGTATTGTCTTACATTTCTTCTACGGTTCATCGTCATCGCTATGATCTGCACCGATTATACTGGTTATATTTGCTGTGTTCGGAATATCTGATGTGTTCGGAATATGCTGGTTATGTTACATATAATCTGATCGGGTATATACTGTTTATCCGCTTGTGATCTGGTCGAAATATATTCTGGTTATGTCTACAATGACTTGGTCGGAGTATACTGGTTATGTCTGCTTATGATCTGGTAGGGTTATACTGGTTATGTTATTTATAATCTAGTCGATAATATACTGATTGTCAGCTTATGATCCGTCTAACTATACAGGTTATATCTACTTATAATGTGGTCGGAAAAATACCGGTTATGTCTACTTATAATCTGGTCGGGAATATACTGGTTATGTCGACCTATAATCTGGTCGGGAATATACTGGTTATGTCGACCTATAATTTGGTCGAGAATATACTGATTATCTACTTGTGATCTGGTCGAAATATACAGGTTATATCTACTTATAATCTGGTCGGAAACATACTGGTTATGTCGACCTATAATCTGGTCGGGAATATACTGGTTATATCGACCATAATCTAGTTGAGAATATACTGATTATCTGCTTATGATCTGGTCGAAATATACAGGTTATATCTACTTACAATCTAGTTGGAAATATACCGGTTATGTCTACTTATAACCTGGTCGGGAATATGCTGGTTATGTCGACCTATAATCTGGCCGGAAATATACTGGTTATGTCGACCTATAAGCTGGTCGAGAATATACTGATTATCTGCTTATGATCTGGTCGAAATATACAGGTTATATCTACTTATAATCTAGTTGGAAATATACTGGCTATGTCTACTTATAATCTGGTCGAGAATATATTGGTTGTTACATATAGTCTGGTTGAGAATATATTGAATCTCTGCTTGTGATCTGGTTGAAATTTATACGGGTTATATCTACTTATAATCTGGTCGGGAATATATTGGTTATGTATACTTATAATCTCGTTGAGAATGTACTGGTTATGTTACATATAATCTGGTCTGGAATATACTGATTATATCTACTTATAATCTGGTTGAGAATATACTGGTTATGTTACATATAATCTGGTCGAGAATATACTGATTGTCTGCTTATGATCTGGTCGAAATATACCGGTTATATCTATTTACAATCCGGTCAGGAATATACTTGATATGTCCACTTATAATCTGGTCGAGAATATACTGGTTTTCTGCTTATGATCTGGTCGAAACATACAGGTTACAGCTACTTATAATCCGGTCAGGAATATACTGGATATATCCACTTATAATCTGGTCGAGAATATACTGGTTGTCTGCTTATGATCTAATCAGAATGTAGCCTACTGGTTATATCTACTTACAGTATAATCTGGTCGGGATATACTGGTAAAGTCTACTTATTATCTTGCCGGAATATAAGGGGTTATATTTACTTATAATCAGGTCAGAAAATATTGATTACATCTACTTATTACACCTGGTCGGAAAATAGGGCCTATTGATTGTACCTACTTATAACCTGGTCGGAATATACTGGTTATGTCTGCTTGTGATCTGGTCGGAGTATACCGGTTTTGTCCGCTTGAAGTATGATAGGGTCATACCAACTTACGTAGTTGTATCGGCTTATAATGTAGTCGAAAATATTCAGCATGCTTGGTTGCTATTTAAGTGTGGTCGGAGTGTACTCGATTTAAGCACGTGGTCCGCGGTCCGGGCCCACTCCCAGAACACGACTATCATTATTATTCAAGTAGTCGGAGGGGAGGGAGGAGCTCCTACCGATAGAGTTACGGCCAGTTCTTGTGCAAGTGGTGGAATTAAATATCATTCAGCATCCATCATCCGCCGTTGAGAGCTGTACCTCTCCTCACCGGCGTTTCTGCCGCCGTAACTAATGGCTACACAATGTGATGAGAGGGTTAGTGCACGATCCTCTTTTGTTTTCTGTTAGCCACGGGTCCGGCATCGGGCAGAGACATGGTCAGCTTTTTCGTCTGTATTCATCAACATACAATATTACTTCTTATTCTTATTCTGCACCGAACGAGGTTTTTCCTTTCATTCTTATTATTCTTATTATTTTTAGCGTTATTTACCTATTCCAACATTACCTTCTTCATTATTGGTTTTCTTCTCTATCAAGAGCATTATCTTCATTAACATTCTGTACTTTATATTCATTAGGGACACTAGGATTGTGTTTTACAAAAAAAAAAAAGGTATTTTTTTTTTGTACGATAATATTCCTTGGATACTTAAGAAGTTGATAGTGAAAGGATTTTCGCCTCTATATCTTCTTTGAGGTCCAGGAGCGATTTTTGTATAAGCCTGCTGCATAAGTCATTATTGTATCTCTTTTCACAAATTTGCCTTTTTCTTGAAATTATATTTTCTATGTTCAAAATACTCCATGTGCATACAATTTCAACCAAATTCAATGAAAATACTTGTACATGTTCAATAATACAGGGCGTTTCAGAAATACTTCGGGGGCATGTTCCTCACACCAAAACAAGAAAAGTTCATATAAAATATGTCCGAAAATCCTCAGGTTTTAGTTATTAATGAAAGAACATCATGAAACATCTGTCAGATACTGTCAGCTTGGTAGCAAGTGTTGCAACTTTCATCAATTCAGAAACTCATAACAATGAAAGTTTACGTTCAACGCGTTTCGAGGTACAATCCAACAACTTAAGTTTGTTCATTTTGTTGGATAATCGAATGGTGTTATCGACACAAGTCTGCTGATGCACCCATTGTATCCTAGATGGCTGTGTGTTGCTAAGTACTTCATGATCCGACAAGTGCATGCGTGTTGAAGCAAGAGGAGAACATTTTGAACATTTGTTATGAGTTTCTGAATTGATTAAAGTTGCAACACTTGCTACCCAGCTGACGATATCTAACAAAAGTTTCATTACGTTCTTTCATTAATAACTAAAAAGTTATGGATTTTCGGACATATGTTTATGTGAACTTTTTTTCTTGTTTTGGTCTGAGGAACATGCTCCCTAGGTTTGTCAAAGTTTTTCTGAAACACACTGTATATTATTTGAGATCCAATTTTTAGAAAATTTAATGTTACGTGTCTTGAAAATTATGAGTTAAAAATTATTACGTAAATAAAAAAATATGAATATACAAATGTTGATTTTCAATAATGTATTGTGCTTAAACTAACCCACAGATCATTAATTTCTTAATGTTAAGATTTTTCCCGTGAATCAGGATCAAGAAGAAAACAAAATTAATTTGTTGCATTTAAATGTAATGCCAATACCCATGGAACATTTTGATATATAATTAAAATAAAATTAACTTCGAAACTAGCAGTCCGATTGAACTCAAAATTTACATACATCCTATTCCTAATGCATGTAACAAACAGTTAAACATTTAAATAAATCGGATTAAAATTGTAAACATTTCTAAATTTAGTCCTAGTGTCCCTTAATATCTACATCTTCGAGGCAGTCTATTCATGAAAAATTTATTTACAATTATCTTATTCCTCCTCATCATTATTATGTTCTCAATGACATTATTTCCTTCATAACAGTGCACTTTCTTTCATCATTATTTTCTTTATCATCAGAAGTCTCTTATTATTATTTTTATCTTTACTACTCTCATTTTCCACCATTAACTTTCTCATTAGCATTGTGCCAATAATTATTTTTACTTTTCTATGCAGTATTATCTCTTCTCTTTTTCTAACACTCACTTTTATTGAATTTGATTATTTTATTATAGCCAATATATTTCTTTTTGCCACTATTTCTTTAGTTCTTTCTTCATTCTATTCAATCTCCTCCATGCATAAATAAATATTTCTTAACAGTATTGTATATTGACACAACTTACAGTAGATAATGACGACTTATCTTGTTTCACATTCATTCATAGTGTTCTGTCCAAGAGCAAATCTTTCAGCTTTCTCCAATCTTTCCTATTTTCTGCCTTCCTCTTTGTTCTCTTAAATGATCCATATATCTTAATGTCGTCTATCATCTGATATCTTCTTCTACCCCGAACTCTTCTCCCGTTCACCATTCCTTCTAGTGAATCATTAAGTAGCCAGTTTCTTCTCAGCCAGTGACCCAACAAATTCCTTTTCCTCTTCCTGATCAGTTTCAGCATAATTTTTTCTTCAATCACTCTTTCCAACATAGCTTCATTTCTTATTCTGTCTGTCTATATCAAACGTTCCATTCTTCTCCATATCCACATTTCAAATGCTCCTATTCACTTCTCTTCACTTCGAGTTAATGTCCATGTTTCTGCTCCCATACAATGCCACACTCCATACAAAGCACTTCACTAGTCTCTTCCTTAATTCTTTTTCCAGAGGTCCGCAGAAGATGCTCCTTTTTTGTATTAAAAGCTTCCTTTGCCATTGCTATCCTCCTTTTGACTGATCATCTGATATCTTCTTCTACCCCGAACTTTTCTCCCGTTCACCATTCCTTCCAGTGCATCATTCAGTAGGCAGTTTCTTCTCAGCCAATGACCCAACCAATTTCTTTTCCTCTTTCTGATCAGTTTCAGCTTCATTCTTTCTTTACCCACTCTTTCCAACACAGCTTCATTTTTTATTCTGTCTGTCCACTTCACACGTTCCATTCTTCTCCACATCCACATTTCAAATGCTTCTATTCGCTTCTCTTCACTTCGTGTAATGTCCATTTTTCTGCCCCCATACAATGCCACACTCCATACAAAGCACTTCACTAGTCTCTTCCTTAGTTCTCTTTCCAGAGGTCTGCAGAAGATGCACCTTTTTCTATTAAAAACTTCCTTTGCCATTGCTATCCTCCTTTTGGCTTCCTGGCAGCAGCTCATGTTACTGCTTATAGCACACCCCAAGTATTTGAAGCTGTCCACTTGCTTTACTGCCTCATTAACTCTACACCAGATGTCTTTGGAGCAGACCATAACAAGGGTCTCGATGCATGTCATGTTATCGCTGCGCTCCCATTGGTTGGCGAGTCATTACTTAGTTGAGAGCATTGTAAACACTAGCGCGTGCATATCCTGGTTACAGAGATATTTCAGAGACGCGTCCACTACTACAGTTCTATTGCGTCTAGCATCTGTGCGGTGTATGAGCAGACAACAGCAGTACAACTAGTGACTGATGCAAGAAGGTATGTTCAAGGACACATTACTTTAATTTTTACTTTTCGTTATATGAACGTAGTCGGTCACTTAATTCATACATAAACATTTAGTATCGTGTGAACCGCGCTCTCTTGTATTTCGTTCCGTCGTTTATATCTGCTCCAAAGACATCTGGTATAGTGTGTAGAATTCGCAAGTTTATCTTGTGTATTTTTCTTCCTATGACCATGCTTTACTTTAGTGACATCTGAAAATAAGTGGTAAAAATGTCATTACTAGACAGTGGATGCGGGATGACTTAAGAAAAAGTGAAGTTGTTTCGTATCAGAGTATATGGCACGTGCCGCGCCGTCCGCCTTTTGTGTACCTGGCGAGTACAGCAGCGTACAAAACGAAGGAACTCCGGTCCGTTCATAGAACATTGCAACGCAATGTATGCAGCTGTGTTATCCTGCTCAAGTATTTAGTACGAGTTGAATATGTTGTGCTGATCCATTCATAATAGCAAAACGTTAAATTCGCTCAGAGATATGAAATGCAATTAAGAAGTGTGAGAGTGACATTTTATGTATTAACGAAGACAATATTGTGTGTAATGTATGTAAAATTGAAATAAAAACCAGAACAACTCAGACTATAGAGAAACATTGCAGCAGTAACTTACATCGCACAGGAAATGCGTTGAAATGAAATCTGAGGAACCATCAACATCAACATCATCACCATCATCATCTAGTTTTGCAGGTCTAACAACAGGTGCAACATGATGCTCAGTACAAATATTCCTCTAAAGAAATTGAGTGATCTCCATTTTAGAGGTTTTCTTCAGAAATTCTCTCGATACAAAAACTGTTTAAGCGATAGGCGAAGACGATTCAGCTTCGACAACTTACGAGAATATATCGTCGTTTACTGCAACGCTGGTAATTGCATCAATGATGACGAGGACTGAACTTGCAAGGTATGTACTACAGTACGTTATTTTTCTTTTCCTTCTGACTGTACGGAGATACAGTAGCATGTTGACGTCGTCTGTTTACGTTTAAAACGTGTTGAGCCATTGGTCTGAATGAAAAAAATGTAACATATAGTAAATGTGCATCTACATTCAACGATAAGTCATCCCGCAACCACTGTCTAGTCATTACCGTCAGAACTATAGGAAATGAATAATGTGTACCGATTTAAAAATTAATTTCTAGCTTACAATGCAGTAGACAAAACCATTCCAAGTGAATTCAATGGCCAAAAGTTCTCCTATTTAGCATTAAATATTTCAAAAAGCTACCTATGAACGTTAGGAACAAATCAATGGCAATCTGTTTTCAGGCATTTATTTTTGTAATTTTTCATACACCGTAACAGCCATCTTCCCTTCAGTAAACCTTTTGTAAGCCCTCTCTGATGGTCTGGGCCCCCCGGCATTGAGCGTCTTTCGAGTCCGTAGTTCACACCATTGTTGTGAAATGAATACACTTTCTTGTCTTGTTTATTACAAAACGTATAGTTCCACACAAGGTCCCACATTACCAAGTCCGGTCACACTTTGAAAAGCTGGACACGATTCTAAAACTGAGCTGTGATTCTGTGTTATTCCACGAACAGTGTGGCCTCACTGTTACTTCTTGAATACCAAAATGTCGTCTTCGCTAACACCTGTTGCAATCACAACTACATTAACAAGTCCTGCCAACTGGATTTCAGTCCAAGACTTCACACGGACACTCGCAATCACATGACATTATTACGCCGTGTTTGCAAATGCTAAGAACTTCCACTTTACTGAATGGGACATCATTTTGCCTGTTGTTCTTTTGTTTGTCGCCTTTTGGCGTTGTTAGTGTCTTTATTTTTCCGCTTGACCAAGATACTAGAACTAGACGGACATATAGTGGTGTTTCCGTCACGTGGGGTCAGCACGACTCCGTAGTTTCACCTAAGAAAACACAGCAATTACACTGGAAATGGATAACAATCCATGCCCCAGGTGGAGTTCGAACCATGAATATGGTTTCATTAGCTTGGATTTACAATAGTTGGACCCGGAAAGGGTCCGTACACTTATACTTGTTTTTTTTTTTTTTTTTTTTTAAGATGGGACATGACAGTTAAGCGGCCGAGCTTGGAGTTACAGTGCCATGTAGCCAATATGGGCTACCATGCTGCCAGTTGACGGAAAGTAGCAATTGTCGTTAAGATGGCTGACGTTAAAATATTAATTGACAATTGACGCGAAGGTAAGAAAACAATACAAAAATCGACAGAGAATCAAAGCCGAAACGTACCAATGCTAACATTGGTCTGTTGCTATGGTAACAACGTTTGGCAACTCAAACGTTGTTACCATAGCAACAGACCTACCACGCTATGTGACATTCAGTTGTTTTTCCGATCGCAACGGTTCTGGCATGTCCCATTAAAAAAAAAAAACAAGTCTAGGTACGATTTGGCCCATTGTTCACCCTACATGTACGCGATGATTGTAAATTCCGCTATGTGGCCTGGAAGGCAGTCGTTAATCCGAAGCTGACAGTTGGGTCATCCTGCCGCAGCCCCTGATAGAGCCAGGTGTCATCCGTACTTCCTCAGTAACTAACAGAAAACCATTCTTTCAGTAACAATTATCTTAGTAGGTTGCCCTTAAGTCGAAGATATTTGAGCCTTACTTTCTTTAATGACAGATAATTAGAAAAAAATAAGGCACTGTTTTGAATGATGTAATAGACATGACATGGAGTAACAGATCTGACAGGTAACAGACATGACAAGGCAAACATAAGCATGTGCTAACCTAAAATTATTTTGCTTTCTATTAATTACACAATTTGGGGCATCTGGCCGACATCTACGGCTGAGCACTAGGATCCAGAATACAAAGCAGAGGTTTCAAAACAGCAACTTAACTACTGCACAGTGTACTATTATGTACTATTATGACTTTATATGTTATTTGTGGAAAACACAACACAAACAGATCTGACAGAATAAAAATACACGCTTAGACTAAAACACAAAGCAAGAGCATGACACACAAACTCGTAAAATCAAAATGGGTGAACATAGCAGTACAATCAAGATGGCTCTTGTGCAGCAATGTAGCTTGTGTTGATATCTGTGGGATTTCTTTTTCAATTGTGTATCCATAGGAACAGAATGGTGTAACAGACATGACTGATTAACTAGACTAGAGTAATTATTGTGCAATCATATGTAAGGAAATATAAACTCAGACATAAATGAAGAAGTTTTGATAATATCAAATGTTTCTTCAATTTTTTTTCTCAATTACATTATTAAACAAACCTTTATCTGGACGTGATCATGCTCCATTTTAAATACTTGACTAGTATGGACACGGCATCTTAACTGTTACTAAGAAAATTTTATTTTATTCTCGTGAAATATTTCACATGAAGGAAATAATTCTTGTGGCGTTTACTACATTAGTATTGAAACTACTGTTAGGAATTTATAACTCTATCATTAATGGGAAGAGTATGAATTAATGGACGTCATTTGTTATACAAATTCTGCAAAAGACTCTGCTAAGTGACAGAGCATTGTGATGGCGTACAGATGACATTAGTCTTAGGAGGCATAGTATACTTTTGGTGGGTGGGAGAACACTACAGTAGGACCCCACCGGAATCTGAAAACGTGTAGGCTAAAATGACATCACTACGCAGCTGAGTCACGATATTTACGAAAGCGTGATTGTTCGAACTTCAAAAATCATTTCCAGCATAGGACAGTAAGTCACAATAAGCCAACTAAAGACTGCAGTAGTGCCTTCAGACTCCTTCTCGATTAAAAATGCTCTCTTTGCTTAGTACTGTTCCTTCTTACAGTTTAGTAACCTAAAATGCTTCATTAACTTCGTTGTGCCAATTTTTCGAACTCGTGAACAAAGACGTGTTCGCAGCCTCAGTGATCTTATAATGTCACAGAACCCGTCAACTAATTTGTACTATTTTTCAATTCATTTTGAGGGAATTTTCAGATAAGTCTTTGAAATTCAATTAAGTGGACTTATTATTTTTCCTTCAGTGACTTAACATGCTATATACTTAGTACAAGGTACAAATCCTTTATATTACATAATTTAATGTCCGTATTAACGTTTTCATCGCTCTTGAATGCGACATCATCAGATACGTTTGTTGTTTTACAATTTGTACTAGTTTAGAGACCCCTTAGTTCCAAACATTCTGTGAAGACACACGTTCTAGAAGTGATAAACGTGGGCAACGAAAAGGTCGAAGATCTTACGTTGAGGCGATATAGAGTTTCACATAGAACGTTTCTGAAATCTTTGAGAAGATAGAATATACGAGTATTCGAACGTCAAGAGACAGTACAGCAGCTGAATTTCTACTGTGAGTTCAAATATAGCTAGAAATAAATTTATAGGCCTACTATTCTTCATTAAATACTCAGATCAGGTAGAGAAGTTACAACGAATGACATCTGACTTCACAGTCATAAGATACGTAACTTAATATGCTAGAAGTCAGGAAATAGCATACAAAACATGTTGTTGCCCATTCAAATGACCTCATGTTGTATACAACAGCGATCTGTATTGATGCCTCATAATGCGGAGCGTCCTACAACTTGTCTAACGGCGTAAAATTCAGTGAGAGGTCTTATATTTTAATATTTCAATTTTTAGTAGGTATCCTATTACAAAAACTACAAAAGGATGGTACTGTGATGCTGCAGAAAATATATTTCAACATTTTTTCACATGTCAGCCTGGGTAGCGTAATCGGCATAGCGCTGGTCTTGTGTGTTCGAGGTTGCAGGTTCGATCTCGGCCCAGATCGATGGCGTATAAGTGTGCTTAAATAGTACGATAGGGTCATGTCAGTAGATTTACTGGCATGTAAAAGAACTCCTGCGGGACAAAATTCCGGCACACTGGCGATGCTGATATAACCTCGACAGTTGTGAGCGTCGTTAAATAAACCATAATTTAAACATTTTTCACGGCAATAACATGTTTCAACATTCCTGATACCGATAAAATCAATTTCCCTTCCGTCCATCTGTCCACCCGACCGCCCTTCTATCTGTCCATCGAATACGTGAAAGACTGTCGTTACACTGGATCCGTATTTGGCGGAATTTATTATACTGCCGACAACGGTAGGACAAACAAATACAGTCTGATCCGTTTGGGTATGGATAATATTAATTTATTATTATGAAGCTATTATGATAGTAGGAAAAATTTCCTGCTGGTTATATTATGATTAAAAGATGTTAGTTTACATATATAACAATCAACAATGCATAATTTGAAAGGACAAATGAAAATCGTAGATGATTAAAATGGTTACTACAAATCAACAGCGAGCACAATGTGTTCTTTGGTATGCTAAATTTGAGAATATTAAAAGAGTTCAAAGGGAATTTCGAGGTGAGTATGGTGTGTGTAATGTACCTAAATACGATTCCATAATGTTGCGGTATCGAGCATTTGTATAAACAGTTTCTGTGTTTAAAAAATGCAGGAGGTCGCAGTCGAAACCCAATAGGCCTACGAGAAGCAACTATCTCTTGGCTTGGTCCCCAAACTCTAACCCCTTCTGACTTCTTCGTGTAGCGTTTTGTTAAAGACATTGCCTATTCACAGAAACCCAGGAACACTGATGATCGGAGAGAAAAAATTACTCACGCTTTTCAGCAAATCACCCTTCTTATGTTACAACGGACATGGGCTGAATTTCATCAACGTTATGAGTTGTGCAGGGTGCGCAATGGGGGGTCATGTTGAGCTCTGAGGAATCTCCCATCTTTCAGTGTTGTATGCACAATGTTTCAACAAATAAATTTCAGTAGCAAATGTTTTACGGTGTTTTTATTTTATCCATACCCAAACGGATCACCCTGTACTTTCTGTAAAGTGGAGACGGTCACGGTAGAGCCTTGCTGCACTGCCGTGCACGGACAGGTTTCACAGATTGACGGTGGAAACCAAACAATTTTTTTTTTCGGCCGTGTACGTCAGTCTGTGGTGTAGTTTGATGCTAACCACTATGCTCTCATCACTGTCTTGTTTTCATCTCTTTAATGAAATGGTTTATAATAAACTGATTTCTTTGGTACGTACCAGAACGTCTTTGGGTCCCATTCCAAAATACTGACAAAATGTAGGGGAGAGTTGGCTAAAACAAGATACTTAGCGCGAAATAGCTAATATCTTCGAGATCACTGAGAGGAATAACAAACAATTATTGTTTATGAGTCCCTTAAGGAATGTATTTTAATAAGTGATTTGGAAATTTGCTCTGTATCACAATGCTTAAGAGGAAAATGATGTTTATTGAAAGTTTTTCAAGTGTCCCGTTTTGCCAAACTGGTTGGATAAAACGAGATAGTTATATAAATCAATTGAATTGTTGTAATATTAATGAATAAGTCACAATAATTCATTTTGAATCTTGCGTGCACTGCTTTTAACACTTAAATATAATTAATTAATTAACTAGTGGACTTACTCGTGTTAATTATGTAAGTTTGTGCGGCTTACAGCTGTTTCGGTGCTTCATACACCATCGTCAGAGCCTACTAGATCTCGGCGTCATCTCGAACTTCTTTGCCTGTTATGTGGGTGCGTTTGATTGTTGAAAGGTGTTGAAAAGTGGAGTCAAATAGTATGTGTGTACTCAACACACTAGAACAATACGAAATATACAAACACACTAAAACACACCCCGATCAAATTGTCAACACACAGATCAATTTCAGTACACACACACACTATTTGACTCCACTTTTCAACGCCTTTCAACAATCAAACGCACCCACATAACAGGCAGAGAAGTTCGAGATGACGCCGAGATCTAGTAGGCTCTGACGATGGTGTGTGAAACACCGAAACAGCTGTAAGCCGCACAAACTTACATAATTAACACGAGTAAGTCCACTAGTTAATTAATTAATCACAATAATTGCACACAAAACATGAGTATGAACAAAAGAAATAATTTCTATATCAACTTGTACATTATATTGCTATTAATTATTATAAATATTATAATTATTCAAATTGAGAAATGTCCACTTACAAAATCTTCTGGATCTATGCCACTACACTCCTCGGGAGTCCAGTCCACTAGGCACACAGGATTCACCCCTCTTCCGATTTTGAATTTGGATAGAGGTCGTTGCAATAAATACATGCCTCATCTTTGCCTTAGTTTTCCTCCTCCTCAGAGCTGTTTAAGGGATCAGTGGACCTAACTTTTCTTGAATTGCTTTTCGACTTTTTGTTTTCCACAACAAACTTATTGCCACACTTAGGCCTACTGCCGATTTCTTAGAATTTAATTTCTTTACCATTTTCTTGCCTTGTTTCCATAGCTACTACAAGCTCATTCTTGTAAGGTGAAGAGGTCAATATTGCTGCCTTGCCTCGTCTTCTATCATTATTTGTTGGTCCTACCTTATACCGAGGTTGGGAAATTTTCATAATAACCAGACACTACCCCGTTTTGGCCAACCGTGTGGTATCTCGTTTTGTCAGACCACGCGTTGAAATTGAAAATATAAAGCACCGATAGTTATGAAGAAAAATATCGAATTTAACTTGACGACTAATAACTACAGTAGAACCTCTATTATCCGTCGTAATGAAGGGGGTGGAGTGAACGGTTAATCGAAAAAATCTGATAATCCGTACCATAAACTAAGTACATAATATTTTCGAAGTCTCCTCCATGGTCTTTCTTTTAATACGCTAGGTAGTGGATCAGAAGTTCACTAATTTAAGTCTATTTTTTTTTTTACAATCCATGTTTGATTTTCCGATAAGTGGGTAATTAAAACATTTATTGTACTTAAGTCTGGTTTTCAACGACGGGTTTTTAATGGCCGAGGAAACTCCTTATGACGACTGTGGAAAGATAGGAATAGTAGAGATCTCATGTTGTAGATTTACAAATTTTATACAGTTTATATTTTATTTTTCATTAGCCTAAATCGTGTACAGTTGTAATTCTTCTCTCGTATTGTGATGTGAGATTAACCACATTTTCTCTTTTCCCAAACCACTCGATTACTTGCACTTTTTTCCGTAGTACAACATGTTTTCTTTTGACACTTGTAGAAGACATTTTGCATAGAAGTTAAACAGTACGGCTACTTGAAGAGCAGGCCATAATGCGTAAGGGTATAGGTTTATAAAAAGCAATCTAGAAAAAATAGTACTAATATAATGTACAATACTTCATATTTTTTTCTGCGAGCGAGAAAGACAGTCGGATAATCCACCAATTGGTTAATAGGGTGACGGATAATCGGGATTTTACTGTATAGAATTATTTCAAACACTTACCTATTGGCTGTTGAAGATAAATGCCTCGTTATGAACACCTTAAAATGAAGGAAATATTTTAGGAAACACGGCGTTTTCTAAATTACGATTCACACAACACACACACGAGGGAATTCTCACCAAGTAATGGCTCGCCAGTGAAGAGCTTGCGTATAGGAAGGGAATACATATCTCCTTTGAGAGGTGGTAGCATTTTCCTACGAAATAAATGTGGTATCCTGTTTTGCAGTACCATCTTGTTTTAGCCAACTCTCCCCTAGGTGGTTGCTCTATCAATCTTTGGAACAGATATGAAACTCGTCATTTTCCTCTCTTTCTTAAAAAAAATTGTGCTCACCCAATTACCTTAATTGCATCGTCCTCTAATAATAATATTTCCAATATTTCAATAGCTCTATAACAATTGCTCAACCATTTTCCTCCATCATCAATCACCTCATTGTGGGTGTAGCGTAGCCTTTAGGAGGCTGTTGCATCGTAGACAACGACTCTGTCGGTAAATTGGTGTTACATAACTGGCTTCACATGGGTCAATGGCGAACAGTCAAGTATCCGCCATCAGTAAAAAGCAAAAAACTAAGAACAACTCTATAATTTATCTGCATAACTATACTATGCAAAATAGTTCACGAAATAATGTATGAAATTACAGGTCCTAGTATTAAATTGTCAGAACAATTCAACAATTATACAAATCGGGGAACAGTTGTGATATGAGGAAAGTTAATACTAGTAGAGTCAGAAAGTACCGGAACCTCGGGTGGCAACGCCATCCTCTATAGGCAACTTCTCTGCCTTGTCCGTGTGGTATGTGACCTACTCTCCAGGCGTATAGATTCAGTGCGTTCATGCGTAGATACCTTTGTTGCAGATGGCATATAACCTTTACACAACACCGTCTTCAAAGTACGCCCCCTGGGCAGTGACACACTTCTGCCAGCGTCCATACCACTTCTCGAAACATTCCTGCAGCCCATCTTTGGTCACTTCCCGCAGAGCGCTTGTCGCATGAATTTTCACCTCCTCGGCTGACGCCGTCCCTTGAGTAGGAATTTGACATTTGGAAATAAGTATAAATCTGCTTGAGAAAGGTCTGGAGAATATGGTGGCTGTGGAAGGACAAGTATTTTGTGTTGTGCGAGGAATTCGCTCACCGCGACCGATGTGCAGGGGCACTGTCATGACGGAAAACCCAATTCTGTCCTTGTCACAAGTTGGGTCTTCTTCGTCGAACTGCATCACGAAGACGCCGAAGAATTGCAACATACGCCTTCTTACTGACAGTTCGACCCTCAGGAATAAACTCGAAATGTACGAGACCCTGGATATCGAAGAACACTTCAAGTATTACTTTTCCCTTTGATCGGTCGGCACGGAATCTCTTTTCCACGTTGAAGACTGCCGCTCTGGCTGGGGGTCGTAAAGGAAACACCATGTCTCGTCACCTGTGATCATCTGTGCAAGAGAGTTGGATCTTGGCCCGCCTTGTCAATCAGGTCTCCACTAACCAGTTCCCGCTCTTCCCGCTGCTAATCTGTTAGGCTTCTTGGCACAACGTACTCTCACACACGTTACATTTTCAAATAATTGTGAAGAATGGACTGCACAGAACCATGCGAAATACCTAACAAAGTAGCCACATTATCTATTGACTGTTTGCGGTCTCGTCTGATTTCTTGTGCAACTCCAGCTATCACTTCTTCCGTCCTTGCCGATCTGCGTCTTCCTGAACATTGATCATCATCCGTTGAAAGATGGCCGCTGCTTGTGCCACTCATACACTCGAGTCCGAGACATTGCTTCTTCTCCATGTGCTTGGCGCATGAGTGCCAAAGTCTCAGTAAATGTTTTACCGAGTTTAACACAAAATGTAATGTTACCTCTAAGTTCTTTCAAGCTCATTTTACCACATACCACACGTCTTCACTAAACGAAACGGAAAGCTGCATTGTATTTCGATTGGTTTCCAGCTACGTTAGACTTCCCCATTCTGATGCGCAGCCGCACTGAGTCTATACGCCTGGAAAGTAGGTCACATACCACACGGACAAGGCAGAGAAGTTGCCTATAGAGCATGGCGTTGTCACCCGAAGTTCCGGTACTTTCTGACTCTACTAGTATATCATAATTATAATTATGTATTTAGCACAGATGTCTAATTTTGAGAAATATTTCTTTAAATACAATTTTCCTTTACATAAATTTATTTAATTCGTAAACCAGTTAGTAGACCTAAATACAAATTATCGTAAAGTAGCCTAATTTACGTGTAACAACAACAGTGTAAGAAGTAAGTCTCCATAGTGTAGTCCTAGATGGCGAATTTGGCGCTAAGAAACGACATCTAATGCAATATTTATTAATATTAGATCACGCTTCGACCCGTAGTTTCATGCTTTGGACTAGCGTTACGGAATAGGCTATGGTTCGAATCTTCATGGGAAGAAAACTTTCCCATAAAATTTCTGCCAGTATATGGGACCGGTGCCCACCCAGCATATTCATCAGTGATGAATTTGAGAAGTTACAGTAAATAGAGAAATACAGTTTCGTAAGTCAGCTATGTTGGCTCGGCGGAGGGGGATCATCGTACTAATTACACGTTATCCCCATACTGGCTGTATGAACGTTCACCTCCGCTGAGGTATGTGGATGTGAAGCCAGAAGTAGAAGTTCTAGTTCTAAAATCCGTTACCCATAGAAATGACGCAAATACAAGAGTAATTTTAAAATGTTTGTCCAGGAATGTAAGCTACACTGCATAGTTATTGTTGTACTTCAAAGTGTCAGATTTTCACTAATAGACTACTGCAAAATGTTTATAAGTGGCATGTAAACTATACAAAATAAATGGTACAATAGGCCTAACTAAAATTAATGACGATCTCGACTCAATTTGGACATGGACACGGAATTTCGACTTAAACTAAATCCAGAAAAATCAGGCAATAATTATGGGTCATTCACGTTTGTTAAGCACCATTACCATACCAAATTTGGCACCGAAATTCCATTCAATGAATCAGTAAAGAACCTAGGTATTTATATGGACAAAAGTTTGAATTGGAACATTCAAGTTACAGAAACTTGTAAAAAAAAAAAAAAAGTAGGTCTATTCTCACTAATCTACTCGTTTAGATGATTGAAGAATTTTCCACTTTTTTTCCTGAAAAAGATTTTAGTGCAAACACTCGTGATGCCCCACTTCGATTACTGTGATATTCTGTTTACTGACCTAAGCGTTACTTCGGCTCAGAGACTACAACGTGTTCATAGTATGTGCGTCCGTTTCGTCTGCAATATTCGCCGGGCTAATCACGGAACACCATCCCTCGAAATATTGTCCTGGCTCCAACTAGAAGATCGAAGGAAAAACCACTGTTTTTCCCTCCTCTTTCACATATTGCATTTCTCCGCTTCTGCTTATCTTGCGTCTCGTTTTCAAAATTTATCCATCCACCATAACCTAGATACACGATCACAATACTCCTCAATATTATCCATTCCCTCCCACCGAATATCTTCATATTCATCTTCTTTCACTGTGGCTGTTCCTCGACTTTGGAATTCCCTGCCGAGAAATGTCAGGGACTGTCAGACATCAAACCAATTTAAGAATAGATTAAGGAAATATTCAAACAATTCTCGTTAAGAAATATAGCTATATAGCTGTAATATATCACAGAATAAATATTTAAACTATCTCATTATTATTATTATTATTCCTTACCATTGCTTATTATGCATTATCTCACTAACATTACTTATCTTTCATTATTTACTTTTACTTTCATTATTCACTTTCATGTTGTTTACGGTCTAAATATTAATGTAATAACTATGTAACCAATTGTATTCAATTAAAATTGGATTCTGGCTGGACGGAAGAGAAGACCTACTGGTCTTAGCTCTGCCAGATTAAATAAATAAATAAATATATTATTATTATTATTATTATTATCATTATCATTATTATTATTATTATTATTAGTATTATTATTATTATTATAGTCTACGTCCGAGGCAACGAAGACTCGCGGCCCACATTTTGTACACCAAAGAAATCTGAAATTCACAGAATACTAGAGACGTTGGCTATATCTCTAACAATGGTTTAAGAACTTGAAGCTAAGACCACTCCGAACGTGATAAAGAATTCCAAATAGCATGGTTCAGGAATTATCTCCCAGAGCCAGCATACCACAGTTTTCGGGTGTAAAAAAACGAGGTAGAGGTCTTTCAACTCTGACTGGTTGCGTGGCTCCGTATGGCTCACCAGGAACTGATATCTCCTCCTTTTACGACGAAGCAACATTAAGTGCTGGCACCAAACAAAGAAACATCAAGAAAAACAACACAACAGAAGTAATTTAGAGGAAACCTTCCATTTAGAAAAGATTTTTTTGGACAATATAATACACATTATGAAATCACGTATAACGGCAGAGGGGATCTTAAAAGTAAAGAGTAATTGTCAGATCTCCGCATCAATTTTACGCAAAAGAGAGACACTGACAAGAATAAAAGAAGATACGGTAACTTACTATGCATTTCATAAAAGTGTGACAATCTAGTAGAATTTATTAACATCGCGAAGTAGTGTGTTCTATGCAATAAGTCTACACATACAACGGAAAACTACATAATTTGTGATAATAGAGAAGCGAATCAGCATCATCATAACCACGATAACCTTTGTTTAAGCAGTGGATCTCAAGGCCCCAAGGATTTTGAACGATCATTAGGCCGTGTCCCAAAGCTCAAGTCTATGCTACTCCTTCCGTTCCAAAATATGGTAGGCTATAGTAGTCTAAAAAATAACACAAGTTTGATTATTGCGCTTGCGCGCACGAAATGTTTCGCTGTGTGGTATTGTGCTCAGTATTGAAGAGACTATCAGACAGTGCAGTTGTGAAAGTTTCTAATCTTCTGTAGTGCATCAAACTATAACATTTAAATAGTTCATTATGAACAGAAATCGAATGGGCCCTGCTGTGGTGTTCCTGTTGCAGAAAATGTAAAATCAACCCAATCAATTTTGAATAGAACATCTAAGACACAACAGTCGTATAAAACGGGTTGTAATTTATTACACTTTTTATGTTAACTTGCCTCTCTCAAAATAATATTTGTTTTTTCCTTTTATTAATTTGACATCACATAGAATGAAATGTACTATATTTATTAGTTTTTCTTATGTTAATTTATCATACAAATAAGTATCTAGAAAATGCATTAAAGTTACATTATATTACTGAAAAATTTAACAAATGTATTCCATATTTTGGAACAGAGGGACTACATGCTAGTGACTAGCAACTAGGCGACAGTAAACTACAAATAGGAGCTTAGGACATGTATGCTTGAATCATGACCTTCTTCACAGGCTATTTTTTTCTAAAAAAAATGACATATTATAGCATGAATTAAGGCAGTGTCCTAATTCAGTTTCATAACGAGTTATCACGTGAAAAAGACAAGGACCTAAAATATTACGATATTTAAAAAATGTAGAAAAAGTAGAATGTGTCAATGTTCAAAGTTAAACGTCTTATTCTACAATATATTTACATTATATCACTTTCAAAGCATCTTCAGATTTCATAATTCCAATTATTGCTGATGAGGTATCCATGTTTGTTCAGTGTACAAGTCATCAATCAAGCAAGCATTTTCGTTCAATGTCTTCTACGAACTTTATTGCTATGCACTATGTAGCTTTGTATAATGACTTTTGACGTCACATCCGAATATTTAGTCAACTATGTAGTTCACTTCAGCTGTAAATCTGTGTGTGTGTCTAATGCCTACCCACTTCACTTTGCACGAATCGGGTTCCGCATTCTGCGGATAGATGGCAGGACTGTGACCCATTTTCAAATTGCACACCACTTCGGCGGGCCACGTTATGCATGTGTAGTATCTGTGAAGAGTTATGTCGTGTACTAGGATGAGTGTATGTTAAGTGTTCGTGTAAGTGTAGTGTAGGGACTGAGTGAGGATGATGATGAAGGTGAGGAAGGGAGAAGGGGAAAACCGATGCCGGCACGTGCCTACTCCTGTCGAATAGCACGTAGCTTTTGGTAAACGGCCTAAGTCATTACAAAATATAGGGGTACTTTCTGATCATAACGTCAGCAAGGGGGGAAATATAAGCATGTAGGCTAACTCTGATTTTAGGTTTAGTTTAATAGTTAAAGTGAAATGAACGTAATATTTTTATGTTAGTTTCACTATTCTCGGAATTTCGTTATCATACCACTATTACTTTCCTCTGATTGAGGTTCTGGCTAATGCGTGCAGTAGTGGCGAAAAAAACCGGACCGACCCTTGTAGCTGATTTCAGAGCCTCGTTCATTGAGAGCATGATAGACTGGTAACTATAACTTTCGTGGTTCGAATCCTGCCTGGTAAGGAAACTGTTTTTTGTTCCTTATTCAAATTTATTTCCAATACTTTTCGATTGCTGCGATATTTTACTACTTAATTAACTTATTATTCCCAGAACATGAATTTTACCAGCAATCGAAAAGTATTGGGAATAAATTTGAATAAGGAACAAACAAAAAACTTTTCTTCCTAGGCAGGATTCGAACCACGAAAGTCTTAGTTACAGTGTATCGTGCTCTGGAGTGAACAAGGTTCTGACATGAGCTACAAGGGTCGATCCGGTTTTTTTGCCACTACTGTACATAAGGCAATACATCTCACTTGACGATGTATGTCAGAGGAAGAACAATTGTTTGTATGCATCTGAAGTGTGACTACTGTAATATTTGTTGGTCGGCGATGTATACAATGGAGGGGGAAAGGAACTGGCCACCCTACTCATTATCTTATGGCCTAGTTGTCTCATATATGGATGCCTTCTTGATATCACTTGTGAGGTTTAGATCTGTCTCCGGACAGTTGACTAAACAACAATCACTAATTACGTATTGATGGACTGGACACAACAACTTGCGCATGGTTTAAAAATGCTGATCAGTCCTCCCCCACCCCCTAATTCACAACCAAAAGACAATAAGAATACTAGTGAAGTATCTTGACTCAAATCCCAATACACCATCCACTTCACATATTACTCGAAATCACATCAAGAAATGACTATGCTACAGCGGCGATGGCGTATATTTTATAACAATAAATATGATTAAGTTACAACTTTTTTTTCACTGCTAGTGAAGCAATGAAAGAAGATGACTTCGACATTTTCGAAAACATATAGCAAGTCAATTACGAAATATTAATACTGTCAGGGAGGTTTATTGATATTGAAACTCAAATTAATACTCACATTTCTAGAGCAAGAATCCAGGATATTAAAAAGAGAAAAAATGAAAAAAAAAACTCTCAATCATGACTCTCAATGTCAAAATATATAAATAACACAAACGATCCCACTTCTTCATATTGGACAAATACTCCAAGTTCAATAGACGACTGTCCATCGCTGTGGAGTAGCAGTTAGCATGTCTGACCGTGTAACAAACGGGCTTGGGTTCAAATACTGGTTGGAATAAGTTACCTGGTTGAGGTTTTTCCGGAGTTTTCCCTCAATCCATTACGAGCAAATGCTGGGTAACTTTCGGCGCTGGATCCTGGACTCATTTCGCTGGTATTATCAACTTCATTTCATTCAGACGCTAGATAACCACCGCAGTTGATGAAGCGTCGTAAAATAAACCAATTAAAAAATTCAATAGGCGCGATGCAGCACGTGATCAGGCAGATACTGAGGAACAATCTGGTAAATTACATAACAAGGTACAATTTTTTCTCAGACACTTGATTCCATTTTTTTAGTGATTTGTAACATTTTCGCCATCTTGGATCAACTCATTCATTCATTCATAGTGTTCTTTTTTTTTAATAGGTTATTTTACGATGCTTTATCAACATCTTAGGTTATTTAGCGTCTGAATAAGATGAAGGTGATAATGCCAGTGAAATGAGTCCGGGGTCCAGCAACGAAAGTTACCCAACATTTGCTCATATTGGATTGAGGGAAAACCCCGGAAAAAACCTCAACCAAGTAACTTGCCCCAATCGGGAATCGAACCCGGGCCACCTGGTTTCGCGGCCAGACCCTCTAGCAGTTACTCCATAGGTGTGGACTTCATAGTGTTCTGCCCAAGGGCAGATATTTCACTGCAAACCCAGCATTCTCCAGTCTTTCCTATTTTCTGCCTTCCTCTTTGACTCCGCATATGATCCATATATCTTAATGTCGTCTATCAACTGATATCTTCTTCTGCCACGAACTCTTCTCCCGTTCACCATTCCTTCCAGTGCATCCTTCAGCAGGCAGTTTCTTCTCAATTCCTGCTCACTTTCAAACTCCATTCTTTCTTCATCCACTGTTTTCAACACAGCTTCGTTCCTTACTCTATCTGTCCATTTCACACGCTCCATCCTTCTCCATATACACATTTCAAATGCTTCTATTCGCTTCTTTTCACTTCGTCGTAATGTCCATGTTTCTGCCCTACACAATGCTACACTCCACACAAAGCATTTCACTAGTCTCTTCCTTAGTTCTTTCTCCAGAGGTCCGCAGAAGATGCTCCTTTTTCTTTTTTCCTTTTGACTTCTTGGCAGCAGCTGATGTTACTAACATGTATAATCTCAGACGAAACGTGTAAACATATAAATTCCTTCATGCCAAATTAATTCAAGTGAGTTTATCAGCTCACATGATTAGTATAAGTAGCGTCTTTCTTTAAGATCATATCTCTACCTGACATAAAAGGATACCTCTGTTTTTGATTGGCAAGATATCGGGTCCATATCTAATACAAGTACAGCCATGTTCTAGAGGGGATTCGAAATCACAACCGTGACTACCACGGAGTGTTGAAACTCATTATGATTATATTTCTCTTCAAACTTTTACTATCTATGGTAATCTCAGACCTCGAGTGACATTTAGTAGGACTATTTCGTGAATAAAATAAAATTGTAAATATATCCCTAAAATTCGCTCACAAAATGTTAATAGCCTAATTGTATAGGCCTACTTATGAATAGGCTACTTAACCTATTCAGACATTGTGAAGTTGAAATAGATGAATAACGATTACAGCAATAAAGATATTGAATGTTATTCAGTAATGCCAATTGAGAAAATCGAAAAACAGGTTTAAAAATGTTAAGCACATGTACTGCGCTTTTCTCTTGTTATAATAACAGAAATACGTTTTCATTATCTGCCGAAATCATAATATAATTTAAACATTTTATAGTATAATTACAAATAACCTAATTAATTACGATTGAACAATTGTTATGGAGGAGTGTCATTTTAGATGGGCGAATCCAGAAATGCATGTAGAGTGTTGGTTGGGAGGCCGGAGGGAAAAAGATCTTTGGATAGGCCGAAACGTAGATGGGAGGATAATATTAAAATGGATTTGAGGGAGATGAGATATGACGATAGAGAGTGGATTAATCTTGCATAGGATATGTGAGGACGGCAATGAACCTTCGGGTTCCTTAAAAGCCATTTGTAAGTGAGCAAGTAAGTCATTTTCTTTAGATGCAATGGACATGGAAATAGAAGATGATGATGTAGATGAGGAAGTTGGATTTCGCACTTTATTTAGTACAATGGATTCATGCTCATAGATTTAGCTACGTGGAAATAGTTGACAAAACTGACTAAAAAAGAGAACGACTGTGCGATAAATTGATAGTGATAAATCGAGTTGCAGAAATTATCGCGATGTATGACTGTAATTGCTTGGAATTCAAAATTTCATTACACTTCATTGGCCGAAAATGGAATGACGTCATATGAACGAAATAATGAACAAAATTACAGTCTTTGCATAGTTTTATGGCAAGTCAGCATCTTGATCTTCTTTTCGTCTGAAATTACACGTGTACGGACACAAGGTAACACTCTCAGGGCATATGTACGACCTGCAACCAAGTCGTATTTGAAGTCACAACTGCGATTTCCATAGAATATTAAATCCGTGCCTTAACCATCGCATATATTGTTCGCTACTGGGTTTTTTCTTCACTTATCAGGGATCCTTCTTTGACAGTCACCCAGTAACAGTGGCTGCTGGCTGCAGGTAGCAGCTGCTGCTGCTGTGTACCATGTCCTTCCATTTGAAATCCGATAGCGAAGGAAGGGATTATGGCTTGCCTTCTAAAACACATGACCTCTGTGCACCCGCGATATAAAATGTACAGTTTAAGGCACTAGTGTAATTGGAATGCTACTTCGTGACAATAAACTTTTTATCCTTCTTTTGTTTTATAACAATAATAAATAATGGCCGTAGCTCTTGAAGCACGTAACCGTGCACAATGTGAAATTAAATTTATTTGCACAAGCAGAAGAACGCTACCCGAGCGTGTAACCCCGAAATTGGATCTGCTGCAGGCCACTAAGATATTGGTTGCTTTGTGGACGGTGGGATTCGAGACGTGGACGTCTGTTACGGTTCCCATACTCTGGTCACGTACATGTCATTCCAATTTTGGACCCCTGTTGCTATGGCGATACGGAAGACATATTTCAACTCTATACGAAACAGTAATACGTACCGTACCACAAATACATTTTATTTTTATTTCAAATAAAATATAGGGGAAAAATATCAATACCGAGTGCATTTTAGTCACCTGAATGAAAATTATAATCTGAAAACTTACATACTGTATACATAAAACACAAGAACTTGAGTATCCGATATGAAATCAACATCCAAATAAAGAAAGCAAAATGGTATTATCATGTTATACTAGACATCATAAAAGGAGATGCACTATCACCTTTACTTTTTAACTTTGCTCTGGAATATGCCATCAGAATAGCTCAGGATAACAGACAGGGTTTGGAATTCAACGGGTTACATCAGCTGCTTGTCTATGCGGATGACGTGAATATGTTAGGAGAAAATCCATAAACGATTAGGGAAAACACGAAAATTTTACTTGAAACAAGTAAAGCGATAGGTTTGGAAATAAATCCCGAAAAGACAAAGTATATGATTATGTCTCGTGACCAGAATATTGTACGAAATGGAAACATAAAAATTGGAGATTTATCCTTAGAAGAGGTGGAAAAATTCAAATATCTTGGAGCAACAGTAACAAATATAAATGACATTTAGGAGGAAATTAAACGCAGAATAAATATGGGAAAAGCGTGTTATTATTCGGTTGAGAAGCTTTTATCATCTAGTCTGCTGTCAAAAAATCCGAAACTTAGAATTTATAAAACAGTTATATTACCGCTTGTTCTGTGCGGTTGTGAAACTTGGACTCTCACTTTGAGAGAGGAACAGAGATTAAGGATGTTTGAGAATAAAGTGCTTAGAAAAATATTTGTAGCTAAGAGCATGAAGCAACAGCAGAATGGAGAAAGTTACACAACACAGAACTGCACGCATTGTATTCTTCACCTGACATAGTTAGGAACATTAAATCCAGACGTTTGAGATGGGCAGAGCATGTAGTACATATGGGCGAATCCAGAAATACATGTAGAGTGTTAGTTGGGAGGCCGGAGGGAAAAAAAAAACCTTTAGGGAGACCGAGACGTAGATGGGAGGATAATATTAAAATGGATTTGAGGGAAGTGGGATATGATGATAGAAACAGGATTGATCTTGCACAGGATAGGCGGGCTTTTGTAAGGGCGGCAATGAACCTCCGGGTTCTTTAAAAGCCAGTGAGTAAGTATACGTACAAAAGTCTTTAAGCTTATCACCTATTCAAAACCCACACTCAAGTTAAAAGAACACAACTCTTTTAGGTATGAAATAATAGTTTAGACTTAGCTCTATTCCAAATGACCTACACAATATATTTTTTCTTAAAAGACCTTTTGAGAAAAACATATATAAGCAACATATGCCACAGTAGCCTAGTCTAAAGTTGATCTAAATATTTGTTTAAACAATTTTAAGACAAAATTACAAACGTATTGTATCCCACGTGTGATCTCTCTCTGGACCTTGCTTCAGCCAAATCCACTTAAATTGTAACGTTAATCTACTAACTATTGACTCTTCGTTACTGCTGTTCGCCGACGCTAGAACCAAAGGGTCTAACCGACGTGACTAAAAAGTAGACTGTTGTACACTACACCACAGATGCAGGTTTCTGTATGGCAGAATTTATTACCCCCTATCATAGGATGGATGATAGGTTGGTTGAATTTCAAGAAGTTATCTCAGAAGATTCCACTCTCCTCCGTAATGTGCGTTTCTGTGGGGGCAGTTCCTGGTCACGGCCCGCGGATTGGGAATCACGCAGCTCTGCCAGTTTTTATGGCGATCGCGTGACACACAGGTGCACGTAACGCAGGTAGCAGCCGGCAGGGCGGGCGGCGGCGCTTTTTGTGCCGCGATACTCTATGGAGTGGAGAAGCGTGCGCATAGGGAAGAGTCTGTGCTGTCCCAGCAACCATACACGTATTTTGAGCAAACCGATATTAACATTTAGCTGTCATCAATAATACTGATCACGGCAGGGATCATAGTAGAAGAAAGACGAATAAAGTGCATAAGATAATAGGGCATTCAATAACTGAAGAGTGGAAAACCTAAAGGAGCTAAGCGCCAAAAAAAACATGTTTACGGGGTATTCAATAAAACTGTATAACGTTTGTAATTTAGTGTTAAAATTGTTTAAACAAATATTTTTTTAGTTGGTTATTTAACGACGCTGTATCAACTACTAGGTTATTTAGCGTCGATGAGATTGGTGACAGCGAGATGATATTTGGCGAGATGAGGCCGAGGATTCGCCATAGATTACCTTGTATTCACATTACGGTTGGGGAAAACCTCGGAAAAAAACCAACCAGATAATCACCCCAAGCGGGGATCGAACCCGCGCCCGAACGCAACTTCAGACCGGCAGGCAAGCGCCTTAACCGACTGAGCCACGCCGGTGGCTTTTTAAACAAATATTTAGATCAACTTTATACTAGGCTACTGTAACATATGTTGCTTATAAAAGTTTTTCCCAAAAGGTCTTTTAAGAAAAAAATATACTGTGTAGGTCATTTGGAAAAGAGCTAAGTCTAAACTATTATTTCATAACTAAAAGAGCTGTGTTATTTTAACTAGAGTGTAGGTTTTGAACAGGTGATAAGTTTCAAGACTATTATACGTATACTCTTTAAAAATCTTTATATATTACAATCTTGCTAAAGACTGAATAATGGCATTAATTTGCCTTAGACAGAAAACAAAATGTCAATAAAATTCTGAGTGTCCTTGATTTTTAGTTGGTTATTTAACGACGCTGTATCAACTACTAGGTTATTTAGCGTTGATGGAATTGGTGATATTCCTTATTTTTTATTTTAATAGGTTATTTTACGATGCTTTATCAACATCTTAGGTTATTTAGCATCTGAATGAGATGATGATGATGATAATGTCGGTGAAATGACTCCGGGATCCAGCACCGAAAGTTACTCAGCATTTGCTCATATTGGGTTGAGGGAAAACCCCGGAAAAAACCTCAACCAGGTAACTTGCTCTGACCAGGAATCGAACCCGGGCCACCTGGTTTCGCGGCCAGACGCGCTGTTACTCCACAGGTGTGGATCTAAGATATTCCTTATGATGTAATATAAAGAAGCTCATTATAAAAATACAGAAAATAAATATCAGTCACTATAAGACCAGAGAAATAGGTCCACTTTTCACTCCTTTTACTAATACCTTCATAGAACTTTTGGTACCGATTATTCACAATCCAGTCTGGACGTAAAATGGAGTGAAAAACAAATTCGTAGTCATACCCAGCTCACACTTAAAATAGGACAAAATTAAAAAAAAAAAATCATATATAGGCTATGTCTTTTAGATGAAGTTCATAACACTCTAAAACGTATAGTTTTAATCAGAGAGTGGTAGCTGTTTAGATCGTATTTGTTTCCCCTTGCCCGTAACGTTTGTTTTCCCATTAATTGTCTTCAGATACAGCTTCATTTTCAAAGCTGTCATGCTTAAAAGTATCTCTTGAAGATAGAAAATCACTCGAAATTTGCCTAACCAAAAATATGGATTACCGAACAAATTTAATTTAGGCCTATACAGATTTTTTAAGTATCAACTATTGAAGAAATTTATAAATATAGTTTACTAACTTACTACCACAGAAATCAAATAAAACATCAATATAATCGTCCACTCCTGTGGAGTAACGGTTAGCGCGTCTGGCGGCGAAACCTGGTTGCCCGGGTTCGAATCCCGGTTGGGGCAAGTTACCTGGTTGAGGTTTTTTCCGGGGTATTCCCTCAACCCAATTTGAGCAAATGCTGGGTAACTTTCGGTGCTTTTTTACTTTATTGGGTTATTTTACGACGCTGTATCAACATCTAGGTTATTTAGCGTCTGAATGATATGAAGGTGATAATGCCGGTGAAATGAGTCCGGGGTCCAGCACCGAAAGTTACCCAGCATTTGCTCGTATTGGGTTGAGGGAAAACCCCGGGAAAAACCTCAACCAGGTAACTTGCCCCGACCGGGATTCGAACCCGGGCCACCTGGTTTCGCAGCCAGACGCGCTGACCGTTACTCCACAGGTGTGGACCTTTCGGTGCTGGACCCCGGACTCATTTCACCGGCATTAACACCTTCATCGCATTCTGACGCTAAATAACCAGAGATGTTGATACAGCGTCGTAAAATAACCTACTAAAAAATAAAAAATAAATCTAATCGACATGAATATCGTATTCGAAGACAAAAGTCTACTTTACCATTAACTGAGCCTAAATGTCATACAAGTGCAGCACTTAAACATGCTGCTAGTTTCAGCTCAAGACTTTATAATAAAATTACAAACCATTTTCCAAATGTTAAATATTATAAAATTGAAGCTTTTAAAAAAATTATAAAATTATTAAGATATATCATATTAACAAATGTGTGTATTTTTTACTTTTTATTTCTGTCGACTATATTTATGTTTTATTGAATATCACTGGCTTCTGTCCAATTGCCAATTTATATTAAATGCGTTTTTTCTTTCTTTTTCTCCTTTTTTTTTTTTTTTTTTTTTTTTTTTTTTTTTTTTTTTTTTTTTTTTTTTGTGGGTTTGAATTAAGTTATTTACTGTATTTAGTAAACCGTTCTTGTAAATTTTATGTTATATTATTGGCTAAGACCACACCGTACACGAGCCTGGCTCTTACGGTACTGGCTAAAAACATTTTTGTTTTATAATTTTAATTTGTACTCACTAGGTAGCTAGCTAGTTAAAAAAAATAATTATTATTATCATTCTTCATTGTTCAATGCTTTCTGCGCTAAAATCAACATAGACATGTAGGCTACAGAAGTTTATAGAATCGCTGTATAATAGATTCAGCCAATCTTCTTGGCTACAATGCACATGGCTCTTTTAGCAATTCCGATTTTTTTTTTTTATTAACAGGAACATGTATGGTACATACGTGTCAGCCTGAAAAGACTTTTACTTTAACAGAGATGGTTAACAAGCAGGAACATTTATATTTTTAATTGAGGTGACCGATCTTGACGGCAGTTGTTTAGGAATTCCAATGGATCTGCTCATACAACCATTGCCATCTTGTGACCTCCGCCGAAAACAATAGGAAAGAGGTGGAAGCATAGCTCATTTAGCACTGCATTAGCGCGGGTGTAGACTATAGCTTTCATAGATATGAAAATCACAATTTTTCTGATTTTGTCGCTTAGCTCCTTTAGCTGTTCCACTCTTCAAGTAATGACAACAAAATTGTGAATCAGCGCTTCTAGCATGAGCATCGGAATCTTGTAGTACGTAAAAAAGGCGCGATTTTTGCATAAATGTGGAATATTAACATTCTTTAAATAACCATATTTTCTGAATACAATGACTGTTTCTGATTGTATTAAGTAATACCGCCCTAAAAATGTTCAGTAGATATGAAAAAAAGATGCCTAATAAAAATACAAGTTAGATAAGAGGAAAAAATACAACTCAGTGCTTTACGGTATTACAAAAAGCTTGTGGGAGAGCAGTTCAACCATAACTAACTATTGCAAGATGGGTGGAGACGAGGCATTCCCTTTCAATCAAGAGTTGACATCCAAAAAGTTTTAGATCGATCAGTGAGATAGAGATCCAGAAATGATGCTGCAGATGGAGTCCGCTATCTTCCAAGGATTTAGCAATATACTGCCAAGGGACTACATTTATTTGAAGTGTGTAATGTCAAAAATAACTTAACTGAATATAGTGAGAAACAATAACTATGTTGCCATTACTTTTCGAATGGCCTGGTACATTACTTATTATTATTTTTGTACTGATTTCCTGCATTACACCGATTTTATCGACATATTGAATCTATATTTTAAAAAATTTTAACATATGAAATGTTAATTGGTCAATGGTTAACATTTCATCATTTTCTATATTGTACTCGTACATTACCTAATAAAAGAGATTTTTGAAGTATACTATATTCTATCAATTTCTATGTACATATATGAAATATTAATCAAAAACGATGACCCAATGTACTGTAGTATTAATTTCAAAATGTTTATGTATATATATAGTATTAACTCAATGAGAGCACTGTTGACTATAATCTATTATTCTCTATGTTCTCATAATATGTAATAACCTGAAGATGACCCAATGTGGTTGAAAACGTTCGTTATTAAATACTTTTAAACATATATTGGGTTCCAGCCCTTCCACTACGAAAGTTACTATACGATAACTGGAAAAACTCCGTTATGGGAGATTACTAAATCTCACCGCTGCGCTGGAGGCGGAGGCGAAGTCGGAGTAGGAGTTTCCCTCCATTAGTCTGAATAATTGTCGCTACTGATTGACAAGTCATCTGATGCATCATTGCCATTACTTAAACATTCTTCTAACGAAATTATTCTGCCAGTTTCACTGTCTATTATATTAGCACTAGAGAAATATTGTTCTTTGTTATTTTTAACGTGCTCAACACATTTTTCCACTTGCCTTTTCCATATTCGTCGAAAAGGCGATGACACAAGTGGAAACCCAATTTGTTACAAACATCCAATTGAAAAGACTGGAGACAACTGACTAAATATTTTAGTCTGTCCCTTTAAGTAGATGAAACCAATCAAAACAATAAATGCTTATTTGTAAAGCATGGTTGGGTTTTTAAGGTAAATAATGTTCATGTACGCACTACTTGACGAACCTCGAGTAATCAGACATAAACTTAACAAGTGACGATATCTTGTTAACTCATTCTATTAACATGGTTTTTTTTCAACATAAAGTAGAATCTATTTAGACGATTTCATACACTGCAATTACCCATTTATCTCTTTAAGAAAAAAAAGTTTATCGCTTATCGATTTCCTACTTCAAAAACATATTTTCCCACACTACAGTAGTATAAAACAAACCTCAATTTAAAAGTCTTATTTGTTATATTGCAGTGACTCAAACATCTTAAAAACCTGCAAACAATACTCTACAACATTTTTTTTTTCCTTATTAGAATATGACTACTAATTTTTGAGTTATTATTAAGTATAAAAATGCGAAAATATTCTGCTTCATTGAAAGTCTACGTAAGTAATGCTCTCTTCCGTTATTGGCTGACAATTAGGAAGAAGGAGGTGAATAGTTTATTGTGTCACTCTTTAAGATTGGCGTATGCGTAGACCAACGGAGTTTACTAAGTTGTTCCTCTATATACAGAATAAACTTGCAATTTTTTCAAATAAAAAGAAAATGTCAATAATTGCCGCTGCCGGCGTGTCAATAACGAAACGTTCCTCCAGATCAGATGTCTTCATTTCTAAGTGTTACATATTTTATATTTAGGGAAGGATTAAAAGTCAGTCAGTCAGTTATAAAAAAGGTAATAACTTAACTTTAAATATTATCAAGTACATCTGCCAAGTTTTATATACGAGGTGTATTAAAAAAATATCGAACCTTAATTTTTCCCGCGTGAACAAATGAAGCATGATAGGCGGGTCATTCCATACAACATTTTAAGAATGTATCAGCGATGTCATGAATTTTTTGGGCTTTTAATATAGTAATAATGTTATTATGAAAATAAATTAAACTGCCAACTATGACCGCCATATCATTAATATTTTAGTAATACGGATGACTGAAAAATGGGTAGCAGTTGCATGTTATCCATCATTTAAAATATTCTAGATACCCTATATGAAGTGTCATCGAAACTAAACAGACGCCATTGTAAACCTGAATAACCATATTTTAATATCTTAAAGACTAATCCGAATAATATTAAAATATGCTCATAAAAACACCTCATTGAAAAAAAGAAATAGTTTTATATTCGAATGCAACAAATTAGATTCATGCGAATTTCATTCGTATTAAAGAAAAATCTCATTCCTAATCTTTCTGACTTTATCTAAAAAAAACCTGTGAATAATTAAATTAATAAAATTATTAATTTTTGTTCCGACGGTTGAAAATCGCTTGCTACGTGTGGCGGTCGCAGCGTTCGCGAGACTTCGTAACAATAAGTAATCTCAAACGTCCTTCTCCCTGACCTTGATCGCGCAACATTCTGTACGACGGGAGAGCCTACCTGCTGAGCTCCTTTGTTCCGGTGAGTTGTTTTTATTAAAAACTTACATTATATTTCAGTCAACATTCTGAAATTTTCACAGTGGAATCAATATACCATAAAGAATTAAACACATGTTTTTTTCGTCTGTAAAAATGAATTGCATTTTGTGTTCTATATTTTTTAAAATTATTTTACGGTGGGTAACTATTTAAAAAAAATCATATATATATATATTTTTTTATATATATATTTTATATATATATATATATATATATATATTTTTTTTTCTCATTTTACGGGCATTTATGAACAAGGCTCTCCTTTTTCGAATTGCATTGGAATCATTTTTCCATCTTCCTTTAAATAGTAAGAAAACTTCAATGAATGAAACCGTGTTCTTTGTTAAACCAATATTTTAAGTTCTGATTGCTGCCAAACTATGAAAGATATACCGGGACATCACTTTATTTTTACTTGCATTTTTATTGTACCTGCGTTTCTGTATGTACTTAACTCCCACCCCTTCAACTAATGTCCTTACTCCCGTCAGCCATACAAACTTACTGTCGCTGCTGCATTCGAAGTCTGCTAGCAGTGAAGTAAACAGTACAGAGTATAGTGTGTTTCAGAAATATGGTTGCGTTTTCTATAGAAGAAAGAGCCTGCATTATTGAAGCTTATTCCCAGGGGCAGGTATTTATGGAGATTAATTTTTCATTTGTATTTTTTAATATTGGTGTCGGAGGAGATTGTTGGAGATTGATTTGTACTCTTGTCGGATATTAATGGAAATTTTGGAAAATACAATTATTTTGAAATTGAAATATTAACTCAGTATGAACATTACTTTCCAAATAATTAATATTAAAGGTTCGTTGGATTCTGGCAAAAGTGCGGTATGGCCAATAGACAATATTTGTTGGATTGAAACTGTATTTAACACACATTAATTAAAATCGGAAAAAAAAAACTTTCAGCCCTCAAATTAAAACTTTCAAATTATTTGTGAAATGTTGAATTCTCCGTCTTTTGAGTTCACTAATGTAATCATAACACCTGGAATACCATGTAATGTAGCCTACTTGAATGTATAACAAATTCAAATGAACAAAAAGTCCGAAAAAATAACTCAAAATATGAAATTCGCTATAAAAAGACGCAATAAAAATAATTCGCGAATGTGTTTGTATTTCGCTATTAGAACTCTATTTCGCGATTTGTCGTGATTTTTTTATCCGCATAGGCCTATTATTAATCAGAACCACTTAATTCGTAAAGATTAGTAAAAATCTATTGTATATCTATTATGTCGTGATTTTCGCGATCTTCATAAACACCTGACCCTGCTTATTTCGCACAGGTACGGTGTGTAGCATGGCTGAATAACTTCATCTCTGTGGACTGAGCTGAAGTGAAGATTAGAGTTACCGAAAGTACGGCAATATGCTGAATAAAGTAGCCATTATATAATGAATACAACTGCCTGAAGAGTTGAGTTTGTGAAAAAAACTGTTACTACTCTACTGTATTTTGATAAAATACCGTAAAAGTAATAAGCAAACTGAAAATCGTAATATCGTATTTCCCTGCAACATAAATGGATACACTATTTTTCTCTCCTCCTATAGCTAATAAAATGATTTGTTTACATATTGCACTTGTAACACCAAACTCCTGTAATGGAAGGGGGTAACAGTGTTTCCGAGTATAACCAGGTTAATGTTAAAAATGTTGGTAAAAATAAAGTGATGTCACTGTACATATAGTATTGCTTGAAATTCATATTTAGAACATGCAAAATAACCTACTACAATATTTTTAACTTTTGAGACATCATGGTTCGAAAACATACTTTTTTGCATGGATTGACCCAGGCGTCCATTGGTGGAGACATTCATGCGCATGCGTGAATATTATCCTGCCCGCAGAAAGTGCCAGTCGCTGCAGTCAGCCTCTGAGTGAGGAAGTGTAGTGAATATTCCGTTGCATTGTCAAATGACGAAACGACTTGAGCAGCATCAAATTTTAGCAAGTTTGGCGATACTCAAGTGGAAAGCATTCAGAAGATCCAAATAATTTCCTGAATTACATAAAAAAGGCTGAGATTACAACTTAACTTCGTATTTTTTTTTTTCGGAAAAATTAAAAGATCTCCGAAAATATTTAATTTAGGCAAATTTAGGCTAAAAAAACACAAAATAGGCACTAATGGATAAAATAAGATTTTTAGGTATAGTTAAACTCTGTCAGGAGTATAAAGTTTCATGAAATCATTACTGGTTTTTATTTATTCCTTCAGGAAAAAGTAAGCATAAAATCTAAAATCCTAGATCTAGCAATCACTAATCAATTTCCCTGGGCAAGATGTTAAGACAAGTAGAGCCCTCCGATAGTGGAAAGAAAAATTTTAGAATGAGGCTGTAAATAAATTTGACAAAATTTAATTCCATGCATTTGTTATTTAAATTTCAGCGTAAAATGTAGTATAATAATTAATTACAATTTGTGCCACTTACTCTTACATTTTCCCATTTATTTTTATTGAGACAACAGGAAGAGAAAGATAAATTGAATACCAAATTCTGTACCATGATCCAAAATATTCAGACAAAGCTACTGACTGCTAAGAGCCGCAACTATTACCTGTATCTATTTTTAAAAATTCAAGTCTTGTTTCTTTATATACTTGTATCCAGCCACATTAGTATAGAAGCTTGTACATTGCAGGTCGCATAGGTCAGGCTTACTGAGTTGTGCAGTAACATAATACAGCTTACAACCTTGATCCTTGCGGTGGTTTCTATTTAGAAGAAATGACCGTGGCCTTCGAAGGTCAAGCTTAACAAATTACTTATAAGCAACACGATTAATTATTCCTTTATGTTATGGGTTACTGAACTTCGTAATCGTGTAACAGGTTTCTTTATACTCATACAGTGTAACAACAATAATATAATATAATATAATATAATATAATATAATATAATATAATATAATATAATATAATATAATATAATATGGTGAACCATACAGTTACTCGCCAATTAAGGAATTTTTTTCTTTGAAGTCCAATAAAGTGCAGAAATAAAATTAAAAAGTTTACTTTATTAATTGTATTTATTTAACTGAAGTACAGTAGAGCAGGTATGGTCATTCTCTGATTCGCGATTACGTTCTGTAATCACAACCTTCGAATATAGAGCGTGCTGTTCCTCGTTCGAAGCTCGACGGATGACTGCGGAAGGCAGTTCAAGTACTTAGTAAACGCACGAACAGTGCGGGACAATGACAGAGTCAAAACCTTCTGTAAGCAAACGACATACTGTATATCATATTGTTTTGCGTTCGGTAAAGTGTTTACTATGTTGTAAGGTACTGTCAGGAATACTACTGAGCAACATAAAATGACATTATACTCTCTGCCATCCAGAACATGCCGAAGTGACAGAGAAGCTGTTTTCTGTAATATGTATTCATATACCAACGTTGTTATTATTATTATTATTAGTAGTAGTAGTAGTAGTAGTAGTAGTAGTAGTAGTAGTAGTAGTAGTAGTAGTAGTAGTAGCAGTATTGTTATTACTAGACTTCGTGGAATTGCCACGAGAATCGTAAGGTTTACTACGCTCGCGGTATAGACTGTATGAGAAGGGGACGTGCAACGGATCGAGTATGCCTCTAATGTAAACACTGAGCAGTATACTGCGGTTACAATAAAACCTGCATCCAGCATTCAAGAAACATAATGAATGATCATTGAAGTAGCAAATGTCTAAACATGTAAATACACAATTATTTTGTAGTGAGATATATCATCTCTTAAAATTTAATGTAATATACTCACATCATCCTTGAATATGTGCATTGCAGTGAAGAGTTACGTACATTTTGAGCGACTGCAAAGTAACCTCCTCCGATGGTCACTTAAACAGTTTTTATTTTGGGAAAATGTACGTTCAAAATCACACGATGTAATAGGTGCATATTTGAAGAACGGGAAGTCACTACTTTTTAGCACACCAACTTCACACGTCTTATCGTGACGTGATAGTACATCATTTATAGTACGAAGTTGATAATAGGCAGAATTTTTAGCAATAATGTTTCTCAACTTACATTTCACTTTTTCTGAAATTAGTGATATTTTGGATAACGATTTGTGATACTTTATCCACTATATTAAGGGCTTTTGAGAGTTGTAGTTTAGACGATTCTAACAGGGTGATGCTTTTTAACACGATTTTAAAATTATAATCAATGAACAGAATATCTTCCAATAGCTGTTCATATTTTACAGCTGCAACAGCGGAACTGTCTGTGCTATCTAATGCATCAATTACCTCCATTATTTTGCCGTAATATTCTGAAAAATAATTAACAGCATCCAATCACGTTTTTCAACGGGTCAAGACTGGCTGCGGGGGTAAGGGTATTCCAGAGGCAATTGTTTGGAACAGCAGCACTCTCAATGTAGTATGTTTGGTTGAATTCTTGTCTGCACTGAACAAATGTTAAGCTTTGACTATTCCGACCACAGTAATGCAAAAACAAGTGCTTACATAGGTATACATTAGCTGTAGCTGCTCTATCTATTTGGACCGGTCACAACTCTTAGCATGAGCTGCTTATACTACGAGACCGGGCGGTCGCTCACCTCCTCTATACTACCGTACATCGGCAACCTGATTGCATGCTGCGTGTGGCAATTCAACAAAGTCTAGTTATTACTATTGTTAGGTATATTACAATTACAATTACAATTATTATTATTATTATTATTATTATTATTATTATTATTATTATTATTATTATTATTATTGTGGTGGTGATTTTATTTCAACATAAATACATGTTATGATACAATAATTTTTCAGAGGCACTACAGTTTCAAGAATTGAAATCACTTAATGAAAGGCCAAACACTGAAGAGAGTCGAAGAATTTAGAGTCTATGCTTAGGAGCAAGTTATGTAGTTTGTTGGGAATTAGCTAAGGCACTAAAACCCTTCACGGATGATGAACTTGTAAAGAGATGTATGGTGCCTGAACAAAATATAGTTAATTATATCTGTGTACTGGAACAACTCAAATTTGAATTCACATATTTAGTGATTTTAGACGTATGGAAAGCGATATTAATCATTTTGTTAATCCTTTCGTAGTAACTTTAGTACAATCCGTGAGAGTGCAGTTCCAGGACGAGTTGATTGATTTACAAAGTAACGTAGAATTGAGAACTAAATGCAGAGAATATGACTTGACAAGCATAGAAGTATTAAAAAATTAACAAAACGAAATATCCCACGATGAGCTTATTCGCTGCCACTATGTTAGCTACCTTCGCCTCGACATATGTGTGCGAAGAATTATTTTAGAGAATGAAAGTTGCTAAATCCAAACATAGATCCCGATTAACAGATGAGTATTTTTCGAGCCAACTGCGCATTGAGTAAGTTCGTTGGAAATAGATTTCCGATTACTTGCAGAAAAGAATGCACATGTTGAACAGACCGCAATGTATGGTGGAATATGAAAATAACATTATCTATGATATAATAATAATAATAATAATAATAATAATAATAATAATAATAATAATAATAACATAACTATATTAAATATAATACACTATGTAATAACTGAATATTAAAGTGTATATTCTTTCCTTTTTCAAATTCAGTTTATTATCCACATTTGTAAGAGTATGAGAGCGATGCAACAGACGGTGCTGCAATGTAGTTGCGGAGCCCAGTCCGTACACTGTGTGTGTTATGCAGTGGACGTAATCGGAGCTTTTACAATTTTGAGCATATCTGCAGTAGAGCATCGATTATCCGAAACAATTGGGGACGGGGGAGTGTTCGGATAATTGATTTTTCGGATAATCGATCATTTACGAAAACAATTAATTATGCCGGTGATATAGGAGCAGTATGAAACAAAGAAACACTGAAATTAAACACAAAACGGTACATAGAGTATATATTTTGTATCACACGTCTTATAAAATATCACAGGAAACTGACTAGCCTAGTTTGACAAGTTCAAAACGGTCATTAAAGTAGGCCTACAGTTTAGGAAAAGAAGTCCAAACTTTTTTTTTTACTTCAGAGCTGAGACTCGTTTTTTTTTTTTTTTTTTTTTTTTGCCGCTAAATCTCGCAAACAGCGCTAGCGAAACTTCTACATGGCGCTCGCGCAAATTCAAATTTTCAAACTGGAACGCTTTCGGTTAATTGATGTTTCGGTTGATCGGTATTCGGATAATCGATGCTCTTCTGTATTCTCTTTCAAGTACCATATCACTTGGTTAATACAAAGTTATATTTATTTATATTTTCTATGATTTAAAAATACATGCTAAATATCATAGTTATTGGCCAATACTTGTGAGTCATTGGCCATACAAGAAAATAATCAGAAAATACAAGTAAACCAACAAGATACTTATGTACAATTGAATTACATTTTAAATGTAGAATCGGTATGCACGGAACCCACTAATCAATGTCACCGTCTTACTGCCAGTATCTAATATTTCTTTACCAACTATAGGCTACTGACAAGTTCTTCATATATATAAATACTTAAAGAAAATAATCTGGCCTCAATGAGGGTGACCATAAAGATCCATAATAAAATCACTACAGAATAATTTAGAAAGACAGGAATTGTTTAGTAAAAAATTCAGAGAAATTCAAACCCAACAGAATCATCAATGGACAAAATATAAATGGTAATGTAATATTAGGATTGAATCCTTAAGGATATTCAACAAAATTTTTTGAATTTCAAAAAATCAGAGTCCGAATGCTGTGAATTTAGAAAGTGTACCACGTGCACCAAACAAAAGACCAGAAACACTCCACTGACTAGTGGGAATGTTATATTTCTTACTTACATAAGGGATGAAGGACTCATAAATGGATTTCTTCTCCTCATCAACGTGTTGTGCCTGCAGGGCATCCCTCTCAATCCGGATTGTAGGATCAAGAACTATTCCCTTAGATTGAGTCCTGTGAATGGCTAAAATATCTGCTCTTCTGTTCGAATCTAAGGATGAAACGCAGTGGATCTCCTCGTATACTTCCCATCCACGACGCTTGAGGACATCAGCAATACCGGTCCTGGTCTTATGGTGTCGATTGTTGCGCAGCAGCTCCGTTTTTCGACAGAATCCCAACACGTGACCAAGAGTTTCCGTCTCGTTGCAGCCGGGATGGCGACAACGGGTTGTGTTGAATCTTCTGCCGGGCACAGATCTAATCTTCCTTTCAATTCTTGTGTTTGTTGGTTTTTCTTGTTCAACTTTTGATGAGCCTAAGAATTTTGTGTAATCAATCACATTTGTATCTGCATACGTGGAGCCCATTAACCAATGTATCCGTCTTAATATCAGTATATCTCTTTCAAAACTTTAGTGATTGATTCCCCATTGTGTTTTGCTTGCCACTGCCTGACAGCTTTCTTCCAGCGAACTTGTGGACGAGAGCCACATCAGCTGGCTGTAAAATGCGTGTTTCGTTCGTGTAGAGACAGATTAGCTCAATTTTCAATTCGGAACATAGCTGATATAATTGAAAGTTTAGACGTGTTTTGTGACTATCAACAAGTAACAGTCCTGGGAACTTGATGCCATGTTCCAAAAGAAATTGATGGAAATCATTTGAAATAGGCCTATTTAAAAAAACTCCGGCAATGAGCCTCCCATTATCGCTTCTTCCAATACCTCATCCATCGGAAACTGATAATGTAACTTTCTCAGGGTTTCTCTGATATATTACTGCAAAATGTATTGCTGTTCCTATTGTTGTAATCTTTTGAATTAGATAACGACATCATCCTTACGAAATTTTGACATTCATTATTTTTCCCGTGTACCCTTCATGTGCAGAAATTTGATCTGAACAAATATAACATTTTAAAATTCCTTTTCAGAACGAAAAGTTTGTTCAGTTCAAATTTCTGCTCATTCAAGAGACAAAATTAAAATTCTTTCAATCATTTACTAACACAATACACTGTTCTCTTAAATTGACTGAGAATATTTGTATAGTATTATATTTATCTATTTATTCATTTATTTATTTATTTATTTATTCATTTATTTATCCTGGTAGAGATAAGACCATCAGACCTTCTCTTTCCTGTACCAAGGGATTACAATTACAATATGAAGAATAGAATTACAAAATTAATATTAAATTTACAATTACAATAAAAATCAAAGTACGAAAAGATTACCTGATTAATAAAGGCTGGACAATAAATTTATTGTAGAAGTTAAGAACAAAGAAAGATTTTATTTTTTTACTGAAATACAAATTAAACCTAGAATAATAATTGGAAATAATATTGGGAATTAACTCAATGGCTTTCCCAAAGCACGCTATGAAATGTTTCCTATAATTTTTTTTTCTCTCTCGAAATGGAAGCTAAACGAGCAAAATTGTATTAAACTTTTTTGCTTGAAATATCTCAAACAATAACCACTTGAAATTAACGACATTACTTACGGTTCAACCTGTATATGCGAACTGCCTCTGTGTATCCTAATTCACATTTTCATTTTATCGGGTGTGACGTAAGCACTTCCATTGCAACCGAAGTTGAATTTCCGTTCTACAAAATCCTTTCATTTTTCCTATTAATTTAGATCGAATATAGATGTTACACATCACAAAGTAATGCTTAAGATTTTTATTTCCTTACAACACCCACGACCGGACTTAATCGCAAACTTCGGAACCAAAGTCAAGCATAAGGATGACGATCACAGATTTTTATGATACCTAGATCGCTAATTTCGCATCAGGAAGAGAGGCTGGCAGCTGCCATTATTAGAGCGGGATGTAATTAACCTGATTTGACTCCACAGATTTCCGGTATGTGCTATCTCTGATCATATATCAGATTGGCCATCCCCATGTTCTAAAATAGCAACGTATAAAAGAGAAAAACCATTAGGATCTCTACTGTCGATTTTTTGATAACACCGCTAGATGGAAGTACTGCTGCAAGCTATTACTGTACTCCATGTAATTCCATCAGAGTTTTAATGTGACTTCTTTTTCAATTGCTACATGGCAGCATATTGAAATGTATGGAAGTCGTTGGCTTGTTCTAGTGTCACGTTTTATTAGTGCCAGAGGAATTTTACGTTTAGATGATTATGTTTATGGTAATTATTGTATTTTATTGTATTGTTTGTATGATATAATTAACTGCTTCCTTTAATTATCTATCTGAACAACTTGAAAATAAAGCATTATCTGTTAACGCTAATAAAAGACACTGCAATCAATTAAATAAATAAGAAGTGGATAAGAACGGAGTTGTAGATAAATAGGCCTACTAAAATCGATCCAATCAAGCCGTGCTAAGCAGCCCAGGAGACTTAAAGAAAACCTAACTACATGTAATAGCATCTGTTTGTATTCTGCAGGAGTGCAAGGTGCATTATTAACGGTTGAGTTATGTAAATCTCTAGCATTCTGTATGCAAATCCAGTGGTCTCCATGACACCTACCCTCTGAAGGATGAGACCTGTACCCCCTGACACCTCGTCGCAAACAGGTGGCGCGCTATGTACAAGTTTTTGCATCGCTTGCAAGTGCATTCTGCCCGTGTCCCCGCGTTGTGTTCGTGTTACGTCATTAATCCGGGCTAATTTACTGCCAGCACCAAGCGACAGCGCTGAAAATGAAGACACGAGCAGGTGGGGATAGGATATATGACCACGCGCAAAACTGGAATACAACTAACAAGAAGTATTAGCACAATGATTTAGCTCTGTGCAATTCCAGTATCCTGATAACCGTAAATAAACAACAAGCAGTAATTCGCAGCTACATTGCTCTTCCTTACTATTTATAAACTTAAACGAAGCATTTTACATTTTTACATCTTACAGATTTATAGAACACGGTAAAAAATGAGAAACCAATTTTTTAAATATATTTGTAATAAAATATTAGGTACACATAACTGTATTTTATTATTATTATTATTATTATTATTATTATTATTATTATTATTATTATTATTATTATTATTATTATTATTATTATTATTATTATATCACTTTTGTTGACGTCGTACAAAATTTTGTCCAATATTCTTTTGAGAAGATTAACTCCATATGTAGATGAAATTATTGGGGATTATCAATGTGGTTTTAGGCATAATAGATCAACTATTGACCAGATATTTTGTATTCGACAGATAATGGAGAAAAAATGGGAGTATAAGGGTACAGTGCATCAGTTATTCATAGATTTCAAAAAGGCATATGACTCGGTTAAGAGAGAAGTTTTATATAATATTCTTATTGAATTTGGTATTCCCAAGAAACTAGTTCCATTAATTAAAATGTGTCATAGAGAAACTTACAGCAGAGTCCGTATAGGCCAGTTTCTATCTGATGCTTTTCCAATTCACTGCGGGCTAAAGCAGGGAGATGCACTATCATCTTTACTTTTTAACTTCGCTATAGAATATGCCATTAGGAAAGTTCAGGATAACACAGAGGGTTTGGAATTGAACGGGTTACATCAGCTTCTTGTCTATGCGGATGACGTGAATATGTCAGGAGAAAATCCACAAACGATTAGGGAAAACGCGGAAATTCTACTTGAAGCAAGTAAAGCGATAGGGTTGGAAGTAAATCCCGAAAAATACTAAGTATATGATTATGTCTCGTGATCAGAATATTGTACGAAATGGAAATATAAAAATTGTAGATTTATCCTTCAAAGAGGTGGAAAAATTCAAATATCTTGGAGCAACAGTAACAAATATAAATGACACTCGGGAGGAAATTAAACGCAGAATAAATATGGGAAATGCCTGTTATTACTTGGTTGAGAAGCTTTTGTCTTCTAGTCTGCTGTCAAAAAATCTGAAAGTTAGAATTTATAAAACAGTTATATTACCGGTTGTTCTGTATGGCAGTGAAACTTGGACTCTCACTTTGAGAGAGGAACAGAGATTAAGGATGTTTGAGAATAAGGTTCTTAGGAAAATATTTGGGGCTAAGAGGGATGAAGTTACAGGAGAATGAAGAAAGTTACACAACACAGAACTGCACGCATTGTATTCTTCACCTGACATAATTAGGAACATTAAATCCAGACGTTTGAGATGGGCAGGGCATGTAACACGTATGGGCGAATCCAGAAATGCATATAGAATGTTAGTTGGGAGGCCGGAGGGAAAAAGACCTGTAGGGAGGCCGAGACGTAGATGAGAAGATAATATTAAAATGGATTTGAGGGAGGTGGGATATGATGATAGAGAATGGATTAATTTTGCTCAGGATAGGGACCAATGGCGGGCTTATGTGAGGGCGGCAATGAACCTCCGAGTTCCTTAAAAGTAAGTTATTATTATTATTATTATTATTATTATTATTATTATTATTATTATTATTATTATTATTATTATTATTATTAAGAGAGAGATTTGTGGAGTACAGTTAGCTTACTGAACTACTTGGAGAAAGGCTTTCCATCAGATGGTTTGGTAACCAAAACTTTTGCGTGATCTTTACAGAGTTCTGCCATTTGAAAAGTCAACACACACTATTATCAGAAAGGACAATGAATGCCAGATATAAGTAGACCTCACAGAGAAATAATTCCGAAATCTAGCTTTCAAGTAAAGTTCGCTTTGAAGCATGCCCGGCCGCGGAACAATTTTTCCCTTGAAATTATTCAAGAGATATAATACATTTACTGCTATGTTTTAGTTCTCACTGCTGGTCTGAATACTTTGGTTTTTCCTCTCACTTGCTGAACTGAATACTTTGCTTTCTCTTCTCACTTGCTTTTCGCTTTTTTGTCTCACAAAATGGCAGTTTCATGTAGAATTCCCTTACTGCTGGATCAAAAAACTGCATCGTTTTAAGTCAGTGATGTCAACGAGAGCGCAAGTGTGCTCACAGCCCGTATGCGCTGATCAGAGCACGTAAGGCACGCAGGTACAAGTCACTGGTGAACACAAGGGTTGTACTTTACACATTGACGAAGAAGTCGTTCAGTAAGTTTCAGGCTAACTCAGCGGCGGATTTTCAGGGGAGGCAAGGGAGGCCAGAACACAATATACCAGTAATAATTTCAGCTGAATTAAGATCACAGACAAGTTGCAGCAAATGACGAACATTTTTACTTTTATATAAATTTTATTCACTACTACTAAGATGTAAGTTACGTAAAGTCGATCGCATTCAGTTGGTGATGCCCGCTCGCTATACTGTAGATAGTACTAATAATTCGTACTGAAAAATAACAGATAGCGCTATAAGCTGTATAGTCGACATCTAGCAGCCTGCAGTGTCTATGCGAGAGCGGGAGAGAGGAGTCGGCTACAAGACGCTACTCCCCGGTAACCATGACAACAGCAGTTGAACCAATAAGATAGATGGTTAGAAGAGCGTTTAAATTTGGCTAGAACGCGCGAAGGGAGCCGATTTGGAGACGTCCTACCCACCGCTGACAACTGTAAATACTGCTTATAGTCACGGCTGGTTTCGGCTGCATTGGGAAGCTCTCTCTCTCTCTCTCTCTCTCTCTCTCTCTCTCTCTTTCTCTCTTCGTGGTTTTAGAAAATTGAGTCACGCGTTGTTAGTTTTCTCTCCCTGCGTAAAAGTTTTCATTTATGTTGTTAGATTTTCTCTTGTTTGCGAGTGTCCTTGTTATTTTATTATTTTATGTTACGAGATGTATTTACTTATACAGTATTTTAAATATATCGAGAGTTTAGAAACAAATGCAGGCTTGTCTCTAGTTTCTTCTAGTAGCAGTTATTCAGTATGTTGTGACCTATTTGATCGGTTTGTGAAGAAAGAGGAACGTCCAGTTAATTTGCTCTAAATTAGACTATATTGTAATAGTAATGAGCAAGACCAGTATTCTTAGCTTCGAATCAATTTTGTTGCTATCTCGTTACTCTCAAAATATTTCTTTTCTTGTTCGTTTTATGTAGCAATGATAACATTTTTAAATTCAATATGACCTAAAAAGACCTAATTCGTAGGTTAGGACTTAGAGTGTCCTAAAGAGAGTCAATCTTTACCAAGCCGTTGTAATATATTAAGAGTATGTTGTTTATTTTTATTTTTTCCCCGTAAAATCATATGAATTCCTAAATCTAAGATTTAAAATCCTAAAACATAAATTGGAAAACCTAATTTTAGTTTCTTAAAACCTATAAATTCTGCGCTTGGTAATGAGGTATGTCACAGGCCTTATATTTTTATATTCTCATCATTCACGTCTTGGCCTCCTCAACTTTCAAACCCACAGTCCGCTACTGGGCTATCTAGACTCTTGACTTCTTATATAAGTGAAAGATGAGCTGATCCTCTTAGTTGGTTTATGGAAATTATTTAGTTATAAAGATAAGCAGTGTCGAACGCCTGAATTATTAGTTCATCTACAGAATGATATAATATTCAAATTCGTTTGTTTTTATTGACATTAAATAATAGTAAATGTATGTGAAGATGTATTGTAGAGCTTCTTCCTCACAGCATTATATTTATGTTTACAGAATAAAGTACGAACAAAAGTGTGTGCTGCTAATGGCGTAGACTCGTTACATGTCAGTTACGAGTTGTATAAATTGTCCAGATTTTCGTACATAAATTCTCACTTTGACGATGTTTCTTACCATTACGATAACCTTTGCTTAAGCCAATAAAAAGTTCTTGTCCAGGTATTTTTTTTTTTGAGTGAATATTTATCAGAATCCATAACAGAAAAATAGAGACAGTCCAGAACTAGTTGACTCTGAATGGATCGAGGAACTTAACTTTCTCAAGGATATATTCGAATATCTGAACGTTTTTAATTTGAGATCGCAAGGAAAGAATTAATTAATTTTTGTCGACAGATATTGTTAAAAGCTTTCAGATGAAGATTTCATTGTGGATGTCACAGATCTCACAGCACAATTTTTATAATTCCAACGCCTTCAGTCATTGAACTCCTGTTCAACAGTGTAAAATACAATGTTTTAAAAAATCTCTGGGAAGAGTTCCATAGACGACTTAATGATATTGACCTACTCCGGCCCAAATTGGATTTGTTTTGTGATCCTTACTCATCAAACCCAGAAAATATACCAACACAGTTACAATTGAATAGCTGAATTGACAAACATTCCATGTTCAAAATTGATCGAATTTACATAGGATATCATTCCGTAAAAAGAATATACCAAGTCCGACTCTAAACCTATGTTTTTGGTTCATACAAATATTTATTTCAATACTCTTAATGCAAACCTATATAGTTTCTTTGCAGTCCTGAAAAATGGACTTGGCATGTTAGCAAATTCATATCTTCCATTAGAAATTATTTTGCTGCAGGAAACAAATTTCACCGGACATAAGGAGGCTGGGGTCGGCAAAAATAAAAAAAGCTCTTCTGAATTACGCGAGAATTCAGGAATTTAACTTTGTTTCTAGAAATGTGATGATGCTCATATAAGTAGTACATGATTATGTAACAGTTAATATGTAATATTTAAATTAGCACTACTAACAGCGACCGAGTTTTAACAGTACAATTAGGCAACGTTGCTTAAGTGCGAACAACTCGTGTTGATCTGGGGGGTTAAAAAGCCGCCAACGAAGAATTAAGTCGCATGAAAAGAGGTATAGAATATTATAAAGTAGTCTCTACCTTAAGAAGTTTCCTTCAAAAACTGAAAACGTTTGTGGCCTAAATCCATAACAGAGGGGGAAAAAGTAGATACAGTTACGGTTAGATGCTAATGTGGAGATAATGAAGCAATTGTGTAAACCGAGCAGAGCAAATACTGAATCATTCAGAGATAGCGTATCCCACAACTACTAAATCCGGGGAAAGATGTCTCGGTCCCTTTTGATGACTAGCCTTCAGCTAAAAAGTGAGGGCTGGGCATCGAACCCATCACTTGTTATTAAGTGTAATTAAAGGCACAAATCGTTGACCGGTATCATTATTCACTTGGATGCGACACCCGATGAGATCAGCCGATGAGGTAATGAAGATTCCGGATCTAATCGCTGTGATGATCCTATGAAAGAACACCTGATGGTAAACAAACCACCAAGAGCATCGCCAGTTCACTCATGCCTAGACTTAACGCAGGGGAGAAAGCATCAACATATAATGAAGCAAGCAGAGATCTTTACAGCAAACAGTGTGTTGTCACGGCACTCAATTTTTGAACAACCATTATCAACTATAGAACTAATTCAGAAACGATGATGTGGTCATTATGGAGCAGTATGAAGTAAGAACATGACTGACAGTTATGCAATAGAACGAAATTCGGATCATTCGTCGGAAGTCGTTAACTGGCAAAGTCATAGATAGTTTACAATGTTTCCACTACCACTACAGCCTACTCAATAAATGATACAATTATGATAACCAGGCTTTGAAACTTCGGACCCGATAGAGCAGTTCAGTGGGAAATCCGCATAACGGTGTACTGTGTATAGTGGTAAAGCGTACAGTGGGTGGGGGTACTGTAGAATGAATGCCAACAAATACGCAAAGGAAAACGCTCTGGATTTGAAGGTTCTGACGAATAATTTGGTTTTCATACTGACCTATTTTCAAACTGTATCTGAAACTATTACACGGTTAGAAAAGTCAGAACAAGAGATGCCGGAAGCCCTCAAATTAGTTGAGGAAATGACACAGAGAATTAATGAGACACCAAGTACACCGGTTACTGAACGTGTAAAACAGAAGTGGAAATCAATTTTATGTAAAAATAACGGATGTGGAACATTGTGTAACATAAACAGCAAATTAGTGGACATAGAGTCACCCGAGAATAAAGGACTGTCTCTTAGAGACTGCAATGATGTTAGATTTTTTCGTTTTGCTCCTATCACGTTATGCGAAGTAGAGCGCAGCTTTCTACAGTGCAAACTTTGGCAGATAACCGAAAAAGATTTATGTTTGAGACCTGAGAATGTATCTTGTAGTAGGTACATTGCAATTCGGTACTGTAACTGCACTTCCTAAAGACGACCAATAGGATAAATGAGAAAATAAAAATTGCTACATGCTTATTTCCACCATTAACACTGTGTATAATTAAACACAAATGCTTATAAAAGGAGAATAAATGTTTTTCACTTGTGTAATATATATTTACTTTCAGAATGTACATATGTTTGTTTCCTCATTCTACCGTACTCTACTCTAAATAGCAACGTTGTTACCTCAACACATCTCTATCTACCTGCAGCGAGTCAACAACCTATAGTGCATGCACAGTAAACTTATTGTATCGGGTCCAAAGTCTCGAAGCCTGATGATAACAAAGAAGTTGAGGGCAATTGTAAGACTCCCTTATCGTTAAATTAACTCGTAAAAACCTTTACACCAATATTTTCTCGCTGATTTCTTCACCAGTGATAGTGAATTGAAGAGAAAAAGAGAATTGACGACTGGAGTAATGGCAATATCCTACAACAATCCCGCTTCACCCTTTTCTTGTTCGTACAGATTCTATTTGTCTGATTCGGAGTTCACCATGTCCACGATATAAATACAAAATGTTTCTGCAGACAAAGTGAGCCTCTGGTCCTAGATACGCTGTTGACTAAAATTCAATTCATGAAGGAATGGTCACCTGTAAAACGTAATACATTACTCCGCCGGTTTAGTAGAATGCTACTGAGTATGAAAAAAGCAGAACATAGTACAACGCGATCTGCTGTTGTGACGAGAATCCAAAACCCCCGGATACCAATAAGGCATCAAGTCACAGAACGTTCACGTCTAAGTATTTTTTACAACGCAAATATTATTCAACACCTTGAAAACGGCGCAAATATTAAGGATACTGTTAGGGAGAGTAAGGTAAAATTTACGAATATTTATTTATTTAGGCCAACCACCTTGCATATATATTTATTATTGTATTTTATAAATGTATGCATATTCTAGGAAATAAAATTAATCTGTATTCGCGTTGTATCACATTTATTTTTATAATGAATTAATTCATTCATAGTGTTCTGCTCAAGGGAAAGTCTTTCACTGGAAATCAAGCATTCTCCAGTCTTTCCTATTTTCTCCCTTCCTTTTAGTCTCGGCATATGATCCACATATTATCTTAATGTGATATCTTCTTCAGCCCCGAACTCTTCTCCTATTCACCATTCCTTCTAGTGCATCCTCCTTTAGTACACTTTCTTCTCAAACAGTGACTCAGCCAATTCCTTTTCCTCTTTCTGATCAGTTTCAGCATCATTCTTTCTTCATCTACTCTTTCCAACACAGCTTCGTTTCGTAATCTGACTGTCCATCTCACAACCTCCTTCCTCCTCCAAATCGACATTTCAAATGCTTCTAGTCGCTTCTCTTCACTTCGTCGTAATGTCCATGTTTCTGCCCCATACAATGCTACGCTCCACACAAAGCACTTCACTAGACTCTTTCTTAGTTATTTCTCCAGAGGTCTACAGATGATGTTCCTTTTTCTATTAAAAGCTTCCTTTGACATTGCTATTCTCCTTTTGACTTCTTCGTAGCAGCTCAAGTATTTGAAGCTGTCCACTTGCTCTGCTGCCTCAATTAGAATTCGCAAGTTTACCTTTTTACTTTTCTTCTTATGACCATGCTCTTCGTCTTATTTGCATTTATCTTCACTTCATACTGCCCACAGCTGTCATGTAGCTAAAGTAGCATATATTTTAGTATCATCTCCTCTTCTGCTAACAACGTCATAATATCAGCAAATCTGATGCACTTCATTCTTCTTCCTTCTACTATCACTTCTCCCATGTTCTGAAAACAGTTCTTCACTAAATGCTCCAAGTAGTTATTGAACAGGGTAGGTGATAAAGCGCAATCTTGTCGTACTCCTATCCCTATTTCGCTTACTTCTGACATTTCTTCTCCTATCCTAACTTTGACTCAATGTTTCATATAAAGATTACTGAACAGTCTCCTCTTTTCCTAATTCACGCTAATTTTCTTTTGGATCCCATCAGTTTGTTCCAATCCACTTTGTCAAACGCCTTTTCTAAGTCCACAAATAATATATACACTTCTTTATTCTTCTCTAGGTATCTTTCTCCGATTCTTCGTAGCAGTCGAATTGAATCTCTTCTTAAATACCCATTCCCGAATGATCGATGTTTTCCTTTTCATATATTCCTCGACTTTCATGCCTTACCGTTTGTCGATTGCAAGGAACTTGCTTCGCGTGTTTTATTTAAGTAGGTGAACATTGACTTTCTGCTATATCGGCGGAGCAGTGTATATTACTTCCATGTCAATGTGCTTCAGCGTTTTCAAACGCTTTCTTCAACTCTATAAACTATTAACTAAATCTTGCATAGTTGTAATAATTGCAGAATACCGACCAAAAAAAAAAAAAAAAAAAGGCCGGTTCCAACATACAAAGCAGATATTCTGATACAGCACGTTTAGCGTTCACACACCAGAGCTTCCTAGAGATGATCGGCCACAGAATAGCCGCCGTATCGAATAATCGCGCAATCATGTGTGTCGTTGTTAGCAGGCTTACCATATTTCTGCAATGCTGTAACAGATTGAAGATTCTGGGACGGAGGTCGGGCATTTGTATTCTGTGGAGCGCGTACGGTATCGACTATGTAATGCTATAGACCCGGCAAGCTACAGAAACCGACACACCGCGTTTTCTTTCTGCATACAGAGCAGCATCGACAACATTAGAGAATTCCGAAATTCTTTCCAATTCTCTTGATGCAATTGAACACAACCTTGCGAAATTACCGTTTTCACAGCAAATGGCATGGGTGTTGGTTTATTTTTCATATTAGCGTTTCTGACTTGTTGACTGTAATTTAAATAAGCATTCATATTAATGCTATACATCCAAATTCTTTAATTTGAATATATAAATTTTAATTAAATATTTCAAAACAATCATGCGAGAATTCATACGAAATAATTCGAAAAATTTAGTTTAATGAATTGCTCATTTGTTCAAGGTAGTACCCTAGAATATATATAAAACAGATTGCTCATCGCCAGTGTTGCCAATTCAGCGGTTTTCCCGCTAGATCTAGCGTTTTTGGCGTTAGTTTAGCGGGTAAAATTTATGAAAATATGAATTACTGATATAGGGAATTAGCGGGTATTTTTAGCACTCTCAGCGGCAAAATAATATAATTTCACATTGATAATATAGCAATTTAGCGGTTTCTGTACGGCTTCGCAGCGGATTTTTAAGAATCGAGTTGGCAACACTGCTCACCGCTATGTTAAAATCGGTAGCACTTTGAAGAGAACAACCGCCAGGATCGCCACCCGTCCGCCGTAAACGAACACGAGATGGCAGTACAGTCGCTAATGCAATTCAAATGGGAGTTATGACGTGACACCTTACTAGCAACTAGATGGCAGCATAGTAAACCTGGCAATAGTTGTTGTCGTCAAAGCCTATAAGGCCGAGCAACTTGTGTATACATATATGATCTAGGGTAGTATGCAGGTATTTAATTTTTCTAATTTCTTCTTCCATAAAATTACCCTAAATTTAAACATTTTGCTTTATGTTAACCCACAGTCACATTGTGCGTCAGTCCAAAATTTAACGTTTAATTCAAACTTTTGGAGGAAAATTGTCAGTGTCAAGATTACTCAATGTGAGAAACAGGTAGGCCTGTGTGGCGTCGGTAGCAATCTCATTTCACTGTCCCTACTTACACATAGTATTATTCTATTCTATTTACTCTGTAACTATATGAAGCTTAAAGAGAAAGTACTGTAAAGTACAAATAAAGTCCACTGCTGTGAAGTAACGGTTAACACGTCTGACCATGAAACGAGCAGGCCCAGGTTCAAATCCTGGTTGAGACAAGTTACTTGTTTGGGTTTTTTCCGGTGTTTTCTCTCAACCAATTGAAGCCGAATTGGGGGACAACTTTCGACGTTGGCCCTCGAATTCATTTCGTCATGACTAATTCATAAATCGTTATCATCCGTACCATTCCCAGGGTTAAGTTGATGGTACAGCCGTTCGGCTACAAGTATCATTCACAGAACAGCAGTGGTAAGCCTCAGACTGCAGTGTAAGCCTTCGGGTCTCTTTTCCATTAAAAAATTACAAATAAAGCAATTACGAGATTTTCAGTTAAATTTGCGCTTTTCAGATACCCTGATACCAAAGATGTTCTGCAAATGCTTTCTACCAATCTGTGTACAGTGATTTCTCCTACTCTATTTAACAGTTTTATTCACACCTATTCAGCTCTGGAGCGCAGGCTTAAAAGCCAGTAATGTATCTGGTTCGATCCCTCGCGATGACGAGTATCATGAGCAGACTTAGGCAGTTCGTAACAAAATATTTCTTTCAGGTTGAGTGCAGCCAGACATATAGATCTATTTCATTAGCATACTAGGCCTTTATTCTGTTCATATACACAACTCACACTAAGTATATCTATGGGTGGATGGCTTTAGTCACTATATTACAATAATATACACACTAGATGAGCAGTTTCATTACGTACTACGTTCGCAATGCAGCTATGCAGTTTATTAATAAGCGATTTTCAATATGAGAGAAGTTGAATCCTCACTCACACGAAGTTGAATGCAATTCATCAAGAATTTGCTGGTTTGAACAAGTAACAATGTCCACCACAGTGTCCAGTCCCGATGTTTCCTCTTACTTGTTGAAAAGCGTTGACTCATTTGACGACACTGTAATACGGCATAGTAGCATCACCACAAATCTCTCGCAGTCCTTTGAAACACTTAACTTGAGTTACTTCCTATATGACATGATAAAATTTCTTTGATTTTATTATTATGATGTACCGAAGTACATATGATATTTCCGTGCAGATATTCTGCGTCATCATAAGATGAAAGATGAGTGGGACGGAGAAAAATTCTCTCCATCACCGAGATTTAAACCCTGGTTTTCAGCTATACGCGCTGACGCTCTATCCACTAAGCCACACTGGATTCCCATCCCGATGTCGAATCGAATCCTCTCAGTTTAAGTTCCAACTCTTGGGTTCCCTCTAGTGGCTTACCCTCTCATAGATGTATGACAGTAGCACAATTTCCATACATGTGCAGAGGTGCACTCGTTATGAGTGACCAAGTGGCCGGGATCCGACGGAGTAAGCGCCGACTTAAATCACTGAGTGATTATTTTTCGCATATCCGGTGTGGCTTAATGGATAGAGCGTCAGCACGTAATGCTGAAAGCCCGGGTTCAAATCCCGGTGCCGGAGAGAATTTTTCTCCGTTCCACTCATCTTTCATCATATTCTTTGATTTTGCTGAAAAATATTTTAGGGCGGTAAAATGAACACTGAAAAGTTTAAAATTCTTCCAAAACTGAATAAATAATAAGGGTACCAACCAAAACCAAAATTACACAAAAATATATTTGCTAAAGGAAAGAAATAATGATTCTCATTTGGCTTATAGTTTTATAAACATAGACTCCCAGCATCATTGTTACTAAAAAATTAAACTTGTAGATATGTATCTACCGGGAAATGGTACAGGTCATTCATTATCTCGTGAAACCAAATGCTTGCGTGCGCCGTAGCATATAGTAGGAACCTTGTGGTGGGGGTTTCAAATGGAATTTTAATTTACCTAATCCATGGCCCAGCATTGCGATCTGTTACAATCTATTGCGCTAACTCTCAAGCTAGGTGCATTCCCAAACCCACACCGGCTGACTACACTAAGGTTCGCTGTGTACCCAGTTTCGAGAAGGCAACCCACCTCGTCCCTAAGGGTACGTGCAAGACGGAGCCTGGTTGGTAGTTGGTAGCCTGACCGGTTACCTAGTCGGAAGGAATATAATTTTTCTGTAGAATAATCAATGTTTACAAATTTTGAAATCAGGTCAACCCGACCACCAAAGCCCATATCTTATTGTGAAATTGTGAATGAAGGACGAGTTGAAATGGTAACTCCTTCACATGCCATAAATGCACTTCGGGATCATGGGTATAGAGCTCCATGCTTTCTTGATCTCGGCACTAGAATGAGGTGGTATGAATGGATACCAATGGATACTTTATTAATTAATAATTGATATTTTACAGAAAGTGAATATTTTAGATACAATATAATTACCGGTACTGACCTTTTGATAATACATATTATTTTATCAAGCTCTATGTGTATCAGAATGAACTATATGGGATTTAATGAAAGGGTTTCATTATGACGCTTTCCAGAAAAGAGGAATTATTTACGTTGTTATTTCCGTACTGAAAATACCCAAATATCTAAGGTACGATTAGGAGAACTTGAAGACCAATCCATCCTGGCACTTTTATAAATTGTTATTGTTTTTAAAGACAATTTTGAAAAAGCAGAGTAAGTTCAGCTACACTGAATGGCAGGCGCAAACAAACTTCGTTCTGATCAGCCCGACCTTCTGCCCAGCCACCAGCTAGCTTACGAGCGACCAACACGGTAACCAGCCAGGCTCCGTCTTGTACACTCCGACTTTCTGCCCAGCCACCAGCTAGCTTACGAGCGACCAACACGGTAACGAACCAGGCTCCGGTCTTGTACACTCCGACTTTCTGCCCAGCCACCAACTAGCTTACGAGCGACCAACACGGTAACGAACCAGGCTCCGTCTTGTACACTCCGACTTTCTGCCCAACGACCAACTAGGTTACGAGCGACCATCTCGGTAACGAACCAGGCTCCGTCTTGTACGTACCCTAAGCCAGCTCCATCTGTGCGTCGCCGGCCGGCGATCGGGGAATGCTATGTAATGATGACGAAATGGAGAATTAGTGACGGAATGATGTAGATGTCTAATATGAGGAAAAGGAAGAATCCCGAGACAAACTCCAAATGCGACCTTGTCCGCCCCAAGTGTCACTATGGATTTTTCAATTAAAAATCACATACCTGACCGGGACTCGAACCCGAGCTGCCTGCGTGACAGGCTGGAGTTCTGATAACTTACAAGGGAATCATCCTAGGCCATGTAGTTTGAATTTAATGAAAATACATATTTAAGCTAACTTTCGTTCGTTAGAAGACGTGATGATAGTCGCTCGCTTCGCTTTTTCCTCGTTTACGAAATATTCTGACTTAAAAATCGTTGCTACTTATACCGCTTCTTGCACGCACTCGGATCCTCATAGTTCCGCGACACCGTAACACAGCTCTCGCATTAATACTCTAGTATATTTGTTTTTGCTTAACTCACATTGATAAAGTAGTAGTACAATCCATGGCATCTGTCACTCATTCGTACACCGTCCAAAGCCACAGGTATGCAGCTGAAAGTCTAGGAACACGACTATGCTGTCAAGAATCGAAAGGGAAATTTGGACCTAAAGTAAAACAACGTGTAGACAATGACAAACCATTTAATGTCGTCGTCGATGCAAGTAGTTCCGGTAAACTGACAAAAAAAAATCACGTGAGAAAATGGTTAAGAGATGTATTTCTCCCGGATGTTAAGAAAGGCACACTACCACTTCTGGATTCGTGGAGTGGTTGGACAGATGGCACTATATTTACTTTTGAAGGAGTACATGGTAAGACAATTAAAACACAAATTATCCTTCCAAAAAAATACAGGATTTTTGTAACCCTTGAATGTGTATTTTTTAGGCAATATAAAACTAAAATTGGAAGGCTGGAAGAATATATTTTCATACATAAAATTATCTGTAAAAACATTCCAGACACATTAAACGATAGGAGCTTCATAATGGCATTGCATTCTGTTGTGTATCAACAGTTTCATTCACCTGTCCTCAATACTAATATACGCGTGGCAGAGGTGTGGATATGTGACAAACATGTGAAAAAGTTTGATAACGTTCTTGCAACAATGTTGCATGTTGAAAACAGTGTGTGTTACAGAAGAGTGTGAAAAACCAATCTATAAAATGTTTGTATTGTTCAATAGCTCTTTGCTCCGATCACTTCACTTCGAATCCAGCTATCATATATTAAGAGGAGTCACAAAGTTAATACATATTTTAAATTCAAACTGAATTTGTGTTTCAGCAATAGTACTATATTAATGTGAGTTAAGAGAAAAAGAAAACAGACTACAGCATTAATGTGGGAGCTGTTATACGGTGTCGCGGAACTGAGAATTCGACTGCGCGGAAGAAACGGCATAAGTAGCATCGGTTTTCAAGTCATCATATTTCGCAAACGAGGAAAAGGCGATACAAACGACTATCACCACGTTTCTTAACGAATGAAAATTAGCTTAAATATGCATTTTCATTCAATTCAAGCTACACGACCTGGGACGGTTCTCTTGTCAGTCACCGCAGGGATTTATGGTTGGGGCAAGTGAGCTCGCTAGTGTACAAATAGAAGCGTAGCGAGGAAGGGAAGCTTCTCAGTCCACTTTCTTCTTCTCAGCCTGGTTTCACGAGATAACGAATAGCCTATACTCATTTTTATAAGCAACAGAGTGAATTCCGAAGTCAACCAGAGGGTTATGCTAAGATGAAAAGTTCCGAATTCACCGGTTTTTTGAGGCGAGATCTTCGATTCTTCGTCTTCCACTCCGCCGACAGGTCCAAGCATATGCTTCAGAGGTCTGCATCGGACGTTTTCGCTAGAGCGCCAAGTAGTTCATAGCATAATCCGATAAATAGCGCACATGCATGATGGGTAAAATTGTCACGAGCGATAAATCCTCGAACGGTATAAGCCGAGCGTTAGATATTCGTTCTTGTTACAGTGATGAACTGTGTAGTAACATCATAGATGTTTATCATTTGAAAACTTTGCAGCAGTGGTCGTCAGCACTCGTTGAAATGTGCAACGGGTACGCGGTGCCGTCCAGTGTGCACGGTCGTGCAACAGGGAGAGATAGAGAGCATACCCGCTAGCAGCTACGAGAGCACTATAATGCACTGCTTTTCAGCGGGTAAGAGAGGCTAGCCCCAGCGTGCTCTGTGCTGACGACCCTGCTTTGCAGTGTTTAACTAACCTCTCCATAGTACAACTACAAAACTTGCTTTAAAGTGTAATATAAATGTTTTAGGTAAATCCCCCCCCCCCACAGGAGTGATTTTGTTTTTGCCACATCTGATAGATGTTATTGGATGTAAATGTAATTATTATGAACGGAGAACACAATCACGATAATGCATGAACTTTATCAAGTTTTCCAGTAATAATAATAATAATAATAATAATAATAATAATAATAATAATAATAATAATAATAATGTCTAATAATTAGTGTATCAATCTTTGCGTCTATAACAGTTGTGCAGCATGATTATTCGTTTTATTATATTTTCTGTGACGTTATCTCTGTACTACGCGTAATATTGTTATTAATCTACTGCTATATCAATAATATTTTGTAAAACGTTTCTACATTGTCGCAGTATATAGGCGGAACACTATGTATGGACCTATCATATTATATATGTGGTAAATCAAATAATGAATAATTATTAATTAGCAATAATAACTGTCATTAAACGTTTTTCATAAACGCAGCAAATAAAGCCTTATTTTTACCGTGTGAGCAAAACATATGTGTATCTTATCTGTCGCCTTCCATACAAGATGAGACATGTCGGTGAGATGACCTTATACTGTGCTTCTATTTATTACGAGCGTATCACGACCGATCGTATCTCACTCGAGGGTGCGACACTCGACCGAGTTCAAGTGAGCGATTTAACACCAATGCAGCACTATGATATGCTTGTTTTAAGTGACATAAATCTCAAACACAAGTCTATCATATTTATTTTCCTTCTGAAAGGAAGGAAAATTATTCAAATTCCAATAGATTTGTGACGACGAATTTCCCGTCTAACTCTTAATTAGTAGACTGATAGTTACTAGCTTGAGCATATTCATACCATGCCTGAGACCCGCGTTCAAGTCCTGGAAAGTTTAATTGAAAGTTTTTGTAGACAGCAACAGTATTAAGAAACATCTGCCTGGTAGTAAGTACGGAATATTAAAACAGACCATGACACCATACAAACATAAAAAAACATGGAGGACAAATGCTGTAATGAATCTTGTAGCGCAAATTTCCAATAGGTTCAAAACAATATCATTCGTAGCGCACAGCACTGAAGACGTTAATAGATATCTTTGAACTTTATAATCCCATAATCAAACCTTAAATCGAGACAGAATGAGAATTTTGAGGCAGTTACACAGCTAGCAGGAGTATAAAAGCCTGAAAACCGTAAAAAAAACGTAGTAAATAAAGTGAAGTGTGGTCAAATACCCTCAGAAACGACACTAAATGTCACCGTTATGCAGGAATATCTGGATCGTTTCTAAAACGTCACATTTCAAGTCGTAAAACGCCTGTGCGTACAGAATTTAAGTGTCTACTCAGTTAATTATGGCAACATTTGAGCCGTAAATGTTGATACGCTACAGAAAACAAAACCCATCTCAAAAAGCACTTTTCAAAGGGGCTGAGTGACAGAAAGCAGATTAACAAGTTAATTATTCAAATAAATTCGTTTTAGGCGCAGCTTTAATGTTGCGTGGATTCTATGGTTGTGGATTCCAATGGCGAATTACGAAATGGATACACGATAATAATTGTTAGTGTTGTCACTGACGTGTCGTGTGGAATCTCGGCATCATTTCGACCTCATGTCAAGGGAGTTTCATGGCATATCTGTTTAGTATGGTATATAATGCTGAAATTTGCAGATAAATACACAAGATAAGGTTTGATTGGAGTAACAACACTAATGAAGAAAGAGAGGGATAGGAAGAGAGAAAGAAATAAAAACATATGATGAAAAGAGTGAAGAAAATAAAAAATGAGTAAGACAAACAAAAATATTCATTCATTTAGTGTTCTCCCCAAGGGCAGGTCTTTCACTGCATACCCAGCTTTTTCCAGTCTTCCTCTTTGTTTCCTCATTTGAACCACATATTTTAATATCGTCTATCATCTGATATCTCCTTCTACCCCGAACTTTTCTCCCGTTCACCATTCCTTCCAGTGCATCCTTCAGTAGACAGTTTCTTCTCAGCCAGTGACCCAAACAATCTCTTTTCCTCTTCCTGATCAGTTTCAGCATCATTCTTTCTTCACCCACTCTCTCCAACACAGCTTCATTTCTTATTCTGTCTGTCCATTTCACACGTTCCATTCTTCTCCATATCTACATTTGAAATGTTTCTAGTCGCTTCTCTTTATTTCGTCGTAATGTCCATGTTTCTGCCCCATAAAATGCCATACTCAACACAAAGCACTTAACTAGTTTCTTTCTTAGTTCTTTTTCCAGAGGTCCGCAGAAGATGCTTTTTCTATTAAAAGCTTCCTTGGCCATTGCTATCCTCCTTTTGACTTCTTGCCAGCAGCTCATGTTACTGCTTATAGTACATCCGAAGTATTTGAAACTGCCTCATTAAGAATTCGCAAGTTTATCTTCTGTATTGTTCTTCCTATGATCATACTCCGTCTTATTTGCATTTATCTTCATCCCATACTGCTCACAGCTGTCATTTAGCTTCAGTAGCATATCCTTTAGTATAATTTCCTCTTCTGTTAACAACGCTATATCATCAGCAAATCTGATGCACTTTATTCTTTTTCCTCCTACTATCACTCCTCCCATGTTCTGAAAACAATTCTTTACTAAATTCTCCAAGTAGATGTTGAACAGGGTAGGTGATAAAGAACATCCTTGACGTACTCATCTTCCAATTTCATTTCCTTTTGACATTTTTTCTCCTATCCTGACTTTTACTCGTTCTTTCATATAGAAATTACTGAACAGTCTTATCTATTACCAATCCACGCCAATTTTCTTCAGGATCCCCATCAGTTTATTCCAATCCATTCTGTCGAGAGCCTTTTCTAGGTCCACAAATACTATATACTGTACACTTCTTTATTCTTCTCTAGGTATCTTTCGCCGATTGTCCGTAGCAGTCCAATTAGATCTCTCGTACCTTTTCCCTTCCTGAAGCCAAACTGCTCTTCTTTGAACTGTTCTTCCATCTTAATAAAAATACAGAGACTAAATAAAATAACAATATAGATATATAAAATAAGAAGAGAAATACCGAAAGTAATCAAGAAAGAAAGATAAGTGCAGGAGGAGAGAATGAGTAGCAGGTGGAAGATGAAATCTATCGATAAACGAAAGAACAATTTTACGACCGTGAATATGCCTACGTAGACTTTGCCACAGTACTATAAATATTAAACTTTTATTGCTTTTATATTTCTTGATACGATCACAACCGTATGTTGGCGGAATAGTAAAATTTGGTTTAATAATTCTTGTTAAAGCACACGGTTTTCACAGTGCATAACTACAGCATTATACCGTCAGCTTCACTTTCATTACATATAGAGCCACGCTAAGGATTTTTATACTTCTTAAAAATTCATTGTCTCCTGATATTCGCGAACTTCGAAACTAATTGAGGACCGTTTTTACAAAACTCAACAAACGTCACTAAAAAATTTTTACAGGAAACGTCTTTTTTTAGTTTATTCTCACACCTTTGATATTGTAATTCTGAAAAAATAGACACTGTTTCTCTTTCAAAGATGCATTAATTGACATAAAGTACAACTATGATTGATATCTTACTTACCTATTTGAAAAAATATATGACAAAAGTTAAGAATTTTACAAAACTCAACATATCCACTTTTTTAAATGCACATACCTTAAAATGTTTAATTACTGTTCATTCGTAGCTGGTAAAATCCTCATCAAGATTATTAATACGTATTTTTAAATAATGCTTAAGTACTACTGAATTAAAAACCAGTTAATTGTACACACTGAAACCTAATTTCAAGCCTTGTTTTCTTTTCCTTCAAAATTTGTTACTGACTTACAGAATCTCTATATTTTCATGAATTAAATATATTTGTGCAATGCATTACCCAAATCACTGAAAATCAAAATCGTGCAGAATAATCTCAGTGCAATGGTTCATTATTAATCCATTCTTTTGTCAAAATCTCTGGCACATCCCTTTAAAACTTTGTCATAAAATACCTAGCCCTCTTACGAAATAACATTATGGAAGTAACTCATTAACTTTCTCACATTCTTAGCTTTGCTTTTGCTGATATGGTTCATCTGTGGAAGGTCAGGTGCTTTAGACATTACAGAAGTACTTGCCTTTCTAGGTTTAAACAGTCGAATTTCTATTGGTGCTAAAAAAATACGTTTTGTACATAACACTTTACACGATTCTTACAAGTTTTTGGTACGTAAGTACTCTCATCTCTGAGATTTTAAATGGTAATTTGGCTTTTACAATATTTTTTGCCATCGATTTTAAATCATAAGTAGCCTATGCCAGACTTTGTCGAAAACGTCGCCTAACATTGCCATAATTTCATAATACTCTTACAGCAATGTAATATATTCATGTCTTCTTAGCTCTTTCTCTATCAATCGAAACATATGGCCTGAAAACATAATTTTATAGCTTTCCAAGAACATGTAATAAATGTTTAATTTATTTAAACGCTTCAAAGCTTTCCAGATAACTAACAAGCATAGCAATCATTATGCAATTTTTATTCTGAGACCAAAAAGAATCTGAAAACAATCTAAGAGTTAAATTTGTGGATTTTTCTGGGAGTAAACATTTTTCCTAAATTACCTATGTAATCCTTCAATGTCGTAATAACATACTTGTCACTTTTCTAAAGGTAGCAGCACATACGCCTACTGACAAATCATCTCTATTTTCACCTCTTACGAAATATGAAATAGACACAAATCTTTCTAGCTTTTTGAAGTTCTTGTACGCCATTTAGATAGATCAACTTTCATATAGCTTAGCAAAAAACTGCCCTATTCAACTTTTGTACTATTTCTGCATAAATTGTCTCGAAAATTAATTAGATCATTTAAGCAGAAAGAACCTGCAGCACGTTTTCTTTTTTTCCCTGTTCTCAATGATTACAGTTTAGTTTGGATGAATGTCGTTATTTTTAGGCGCAACTGTATATTTCTTACCCTTAGATTAACGTACTATGCTCCTATTCTTCCTGCCCCTTTCAGTAGCTTGAACGGATTTTGAATACTTAGGGTTCTTATCCATTTTTCATAATTACTAGCAGAATACGTGCACTTACAACAGCGGCCAGATTTATACTGAATTAACGCAGGAAACAACAAAATATTATATAATATTTGAGATTCGAAATGTATAACTATTGTCAAAATGCAAATGTATTATATTTTTGTAAAATATTGTAGCTTGTGAAACATGATATAAGTGTGAAATGTTGAGTTTGAGGATATGTTGAGCTTTGTGAAAATTTAAGAACTGGAGATGTTGAGTTTTGTGAAAACTCGATACATTAAGGCACTCTTTTCAACGGAAAATGTTGAGTTTTGTGATATGATGAGCACTGCATCATTTTCCTCTCATTACAATTGACCAGAATCCGTCAAAGCCCGCAATTCGAAAAAAATGGCGTTTGTTGAATTTTGTTAAAATGGTCCTCAATTACCATTAGCAATCGAGGGCGATGCTAGGCGTGTGATGTACTTTGAATAGTCTAGACGTCTATAGCCAGTAGGAGTGAACCCAGAAATGCATATAATAATAATAATAATAATAATAATAATAGTAATAATAATAACAATAATAATAATAATTATTATTATTATAATATATTGTTTATTGCCAGAAAAATACAATGTAAGGAAATTGTAAATTAATAAAATTCTATCACTTCCCTAAAATAGTGTGTTCTCGTGCTCTGGGGGAGGATATTCGATACATACAGTGCAGTGAATTTTACAGTGCAGTGAATAGTTCCGATCAGTGATAATTTATAGCGTCAATGAAATGTGTTCTATAGTGTCAGTGAAATGTGTGCTAAAGTGTCAGTGAAATGCGTCATAGTGCCACTACAGTGAGTGAGATGAGAATAAAGTGAAAGACTATTGAAACTTATGTAGGGCCTGTACATAATAATGTAGGTTGTAATGTAAAATTAGGTATTTTATTTATGTTTTATTATTATTGTGTTAAATTATATTGTGTATTCTTATTGTATTGTGTATAAAATTGTAGGCCTATTGTGTATTGTATAATTGTATTGTGTATTGTAAATATTGTTTATCATTTCTTTATTGTGTATTGTTTATATTGTGTATACCACTGCCACCGGGTGCATGCCCACTTGCAGTGTAAATAAATACATACATACATAATAAATTTATAAATTTTTACTCATAACAAATTGCTTAACATTCTTAAATTTCAAACTGTTCAAGGTAAATAGATATGGGCATTTCTTTATTAATTTCTTATAAATTCTAGGGCCGATATTAGTATCATGGTTGAAAGCAGTGCTCGCTAAATACTTGGGTTCAAACACACGTACTATATCCATGCCTTTGGTTTTGTGTTTTTGAATAGAGTGCTAGTTGGAAGACCTAAGGTGAAAATACCTTTGAGAAGACCGGGACGTAGATGGAAGGATAATATTAAAATTGATTTGAGGGAAGCGGAATATGATGCTAGGGGCTGGATTAATCTTGCTCGGGATAGGGACCGATGGCGGGCTTATGTGAGGGCGGCAATGAACCTCTGGGTTCCTTAAAATCCATAAGCACGATCCCGCAGAAAGGTGAGGAATACAAATATTACTATTACGATGTACTGAAGTACACATGATATTTCCGTGCAGAAATTCTGCGTCATCATATGATGAAGGATGAGTGGAACAGAGAAAAATTCTCTCCGGCACCGGGATTTGAACCGGGATTTTCAGCTCTACGTGCTGACGCTCTATCCACTAAGCCACACCGGATTCCCATCCGATGTCGGATTGAATCCTCTCAGTTTATGTTCCACCTCTTGGGCTCCCTCTAGTGGCCTACTCCCATACACTGCGTCACAGACGTATGACAGTGGCACAATGTCCACACATGTGCAGAGGTGCACTCGTTATGAGTGACTAAGTGGCCGGGATCCGACGGAGTTATTTGATGGAAAAACTAATCCTGGGATAAAATATCTTACGGAATTTCTCGGTTTGATCTGCCAATATCTTTCCACCGTATTTTATTTAACTGCACAATTTAATCTGTGCAGTTTAAAAAATTGTATCGTCGTCATCTCCGTCATAGGCACCATCATTCCGGTTGTTTACATCTTCTTAGGTGACATGTTATTGATTAGGGCATAATTTCCATGATTATTCCACATGTTTTACCGGTCGATTTGTATCCATAATTGCTTGTTTGTGAATTTCTAGACTTCAAAACAATTTTTTTCTGAATCGTTCTGTGTTTCCTTATTTCATCATTGATATTAGTGTCCGGTTCTTTAGAATGTCGTATTTTCTTACATAATCCCCTTAATGATAGCACATCTGAGCTTTCTGATGTGTTTCTTGACGTACTGGCAATGCCAAATACTCAGAACCAATTAAAGCAGTTAAGGATTGTAATTAGTTTGAAAATTTAAAAAATAACTTAAGGATTCAAAGATTTAATAGTTCTTTTGAATTTACTGGAGACACACTGAAACTCAACGAGTTCAATTAGAGTTATGTCTTGTCTTTGTTAGTTCTGTTAGGTACATCAATACCCTAGACAACTGAAGTCACATTTATTTATTTATTTAAATATTTATTTATTTACTTATTTATTTCTTTACTTATTTATTTATTTATTTATTTATTTATTTATTTATTTATTTATTTATTTATTTATTTATTTATTTATTTATTTATTTATTTATTTATTTATTTAATCTGGAGGAGTTAAGGCCATCTATATACTAATAATAAAATTTTAATCTAAAATTATCTGGTAATTTTCGCTTTTACAAAAATAACTGGTGTTAACATATATAATGAACTGTCCTGAGACCGAAAAATTGCATTTTTTTTAATTTTTGTTTGTATGTCTGAATAAAATTATATTTAATGATTATTTAACACTAACTATACCATGCGCTTTGCTGCACTTGCTACAAACGATTTCTACGAAAATTGGTATGTAAAATAAATTAGGTCTCACTTATATTTTTTTTAATTTATTGAGTATATCCGATCAAGTAAAACTCATTTTCAGGGGCAATACAATAACAGATTCAAAATACCCCTATGCTGTACAACATAATATAACACAACATAAAGCTACAGTCTGTGAAAAACATAAAACATGACAAGAATTAAAGAAAGAAAATAAACAAGAACAGTAAAATATCACTAGTCCACCGTTGTGGAGTAATGGTCAGCACGTCTGGCTATGAAACGAGCGGTTTTTTCCGCGGTTTTCCCTCAACCAATTGAAGCAGAATTGCTGGGTAATTTTCGGCGTTGGACCTCGAACTCATTTCGCCATCATTAATTCACATATCATCATCTATACAATAGCCTTGGTTAAGTTCACGGTGCGGCGTGCTATACTTGTTCAAGAGCGCGGCCGTTCGGCTACCAATCATTCACAGAATAGGAGTGGTAAGCACAATAAGCCTCAGGCTGCAGTGTAAGTTTTCGAATCCCTCCTCCGTACAAAGAAAAAAAAGGTATCACTGTAGTTTTGCGGAGAAAGAAGAATAAGTTTGAAACCATCAAATAAATAAACCAACCGAGAATTAAAATAAATAATCTTGCCGAACGTCCCGCGACGTGGCGTCGTGGTATAAGGTATCCTGCCTAGGACTCGCGTTACGGAATGCGCGCTGATTCGAGTCCTCATGGGGGAAGAAATTTTCTCATGAAATTTCGGACAGTCTATGGGACCGGTGCCCACCCATCATCGTGATGCATTTGGAGAGCTACGATAAGTAGCGAAATCCTGTTGCGAAAGCCAGCTATAACGGCTGGAGGAATCATGGTGCTAAGCACACGATACCTCCATTCTGGTTGGATGATCGTCCACCTCTGCTTCGGCATGTGACCGTGAGGCCAGCAGCCGGTTGGTAGGTCTGGGCCCTTCAAGGGCTGTCGCACCACGGATTATTATTATTATTATTATTATTATTATTATTATTATTATTATTATTATTATTATTATTATTATTAATCTTGCTAAACACATTTTTTCATAAATATTTCTTAAAACACCGGAAATTTGGAAAACTTTGTATTCTAATGTAAGTTGGTTATAAGTTGTTATTAAAAATGTTTAATCCATTTCGTACCATAAGTTACTGAGCCGTGCTGAAAAAAAATCGTTTGTAGCAAGTGCAGCAAAGCGCATGGTATAGTTAGTGTTAAATAATCATTAAATATAATTTTATTGTAGTTCATGTGTATTCTTTTTCTTTAAAACCCAAAATTATTATTTTCTTATAACGAAGAAGAGATTCGATAGCTAGCATCACAATCTCGAATGGGTTTATTATGTCTGACCACTCCTTTATTTAGGAATGTTGTTTAAACCCGAAAGCCCGTTTTTCTTTGTAATCATGACACATCTATGTGGTACCATATGTCGATTCAGCTTCAGGTTCCGATGAAGTTCAATTAGAGTGTCTTTCCACCCTTTTCCCAAATTGACTACATCTGCACGCCAGTCAAAATAGCTACAATACGCCGCATCCCTCTGGAATAATTCTATTGGAGATGATGATGATGATGATGATGATGATGATGATGATTATGAATACCGAAATGAAAAGTGACGGTGAAATTTTAGAGGGAAACGGGAAAACCCTGAGAAAAACTCTCAGGAACTTCAACTTTGTTCACCGGGATTCGAACTCGGGTCCGCTGACATCGTAAGTCAGTGTTCTGCCACCTGAACTACTATGGTAATCAAAAATTTAGCATCGTTGCAGGTATTTTCAAGTTATAAGTAATCTATTTTATTTATTTTAAATCGCCCACAGTGCAAAACATCACCAGTCGAAGTTGTGCACATCAATTTTCAAGCAAGCAAGCAAGTCTAGGAGATATGCCACTGTAGCATTGGCTACAGATAACTCTAGTCTCCTAGGTGACGAGTGCGTCAATAAATTACTACGGGGACTGGAAACAAGGTAGCGTCGCCTTTATATACGGTATATGTCGTGAATATTAAGAAACCTGTGATTTACGTGTATACTACATTTCACACTTGTTTTATTCCTTTACATAAATATTGGTAAACATACAGCTTTTCTGGCGTATAGACACCAAGTCTTGTTGTTGTCTCGAACTCCTGTTGATTTTTTTTTGTAGTCGTATGTTATGAATGACTTTTCAAATACTACGCAGTTTCAGAATCTTACATCAAGCGCGTCTAACCGCGAAATCAGGTGGCCCGGGTTCGAATCCCGGTCGAGGCAAGTTACCTGGTTGAGGTTTTTTCCAGAGTTTTCCCCTCAATTCAATATGAGCAAATGCTGGGTAACTTTCGGTGTTGGACCCCGGATTCATTTCACAGGCATTATCATCTCCATTTCATTCAGACGCTAAATAACCTGAGATGTTGATACAGCGTCGTAAAATAACCCAATAAAATAAAAAATAAATCTTACACCAAGAAAGAAATCGGTATCCTGCTTTTTCCATTGTAAATTTTACCCGTTTTTCATACAATTCAATTATCTTATATTCTATTTTCCTTCCTCTCATGTCTTAGGCCTACAATGTTTTTCACGTGAATTCGTTCATACACCTTATCTTCTTTGTGGCTAAATATTTTGTCTGGGCGCAGGTAATATTTAACTTATCATAACACAGACTGATGGTCGGTTTCTCCAAGTACTGTTAGAACATTTAACGAATGTTAAACTCTAAAAAGTTTTCCAAATCTTAGGTTTTCAAGTAAAGCTCCCTGTAAAGAAAATTTGAATCATTTCAAGGGAAAAATTGTTCCGGGGCCGGGTATCAATCCCGGGACCTCTGGTTGAACGTACCAGCGTTCTACCAACTGAGCTACCCAGGAACTCCACCCGACACCATCTCTTCTAAACAGTTTGTTAAATATCTTTCTTTTTGTCTTCAACACTAACTTTGGCTTAACTTTAAATGTTTGTTAACTTTAAATGTAGGATTTTAGTCAGTTAACTCATTTGACAGATAGTTGTGGCAGATGACACAACAGATGTTCAAACAGAAGTTGTGAAAATAATATTTTATGTCTCTCTTTAAGGACTGTTTCGTGTATTACTTATAATATAACATTTAAAAGAAACCTTTGAACGTTAATATAGGGAAGATAATCTTTAAAAGTCAACTGATTATCATATTGGCTGCTTATTTCGATGCTAAGCTATTATAATATATTGAATATTTAGAAAATGTGGGATCTCAAAATGACAAGGTAACTAGGAAAGGCGATTTATATACTACGCATGATACTCAATTTGTGACACAATATAGATTTTCACAACAAGCAGGCCTCAAAATTTTGCAAGCAATTGAAACCAGGCTTGAATATCATACAAACAGAAATAGACCACTTACTCCAATTCAGCATCTACTATTTACTCTATACGTCAAGTTATTTTTAACTAATTACAGGCGATGTCAATAGTGCTTCAAAATAGGCCTATTAAAAAAGGTTTCAATAACAATGACATTTTTGAGAAGACATTACATACAATTTCCACATGGATCTGAAGCAAAAAGAGTGATTAGAGAATTGTACATGATACGGAATTTTCCTCGGATTTTGGGTACAGTTGATTATACACACATCCCTATAAATGGTGTTAAAAAGTATCCAATATTTTAGGAGGTGATAGTATGCATCAAAACAAGAAAACAATGAATAATAAACATGGGTCCTACAACACATACTTTCTGAGATCTGAACACGTGTTCATAGGAGGTGCTCAATGTGACGTCCATTTATGGCAATGCATTTTTCTGCCCTACAATACAGCAGAGTATCAGATAATCATACCGTAGTTGACACTCCTGGCATGGATTACTGATACCTCGTAAGGAATACTGAAAACAAAAGTTTGGTTGCGGATATGAGCAGGGTTCAGCAGAAATGGTGTTGGTGAATTTTCATAATCACCATGTGTGGGCTGATGGAAATTCCCGTGCACTTGATGAAACAAGGTATCAGCACCGATTCTCAATCAACGTATAGGCAGGCGTTCTTGGTGATAGATTAAGGGCCATACGTGCTACCACAGAGATTAATTGGGATCGTTATCAGGACTTTCTAATTAATGTATTGCCTACCTTGCTGGAGTATGTGGTTCATGCATGATGGCATACCAAACATTTTTTCCGCAATGAGCGTGAACACCTGACGTTGACATTTCAGGACCGCTGGATTGATTGGGAAGGCCCCACACCTTGGCCTGCACGTTCCTCAAATCTAAATCCCCTAGACTTTTGGTTATCAAGAACAACCAGGTCCATTTCAAAGAGTGCGTGATTCCTTACGCCGAAGGGCAGAGGAATGCATTGCCACGAATGGACGTCACATTGAGCACCTCCTATGAACAAGTGTTCAGAGCTCAGAAAGTATGTGTTGTAGGACCCATGTTTATTAGACTTTTTTTTTTGTTTTGATGCATACTAGCACCTTCTAAAATATTGGATACATTTTAGGACCCTGTATTGTCACCTGGTGGTCATAATGCTGATATTTTTTTTCGAAACAGAAGGTCGTATTTCAGCATTATAACTATAGCCTCACTTTGTAATAATTATTATCCGATAGTAGTCACCTACAACTTTCATTTGTCAACTTCTTGTTTATCTGCGGCCTCTTACGGTATCACTCCATCGTTTCTTTTACGTTGTAAATTATATTCCCATTTACAGGTTATTTTCTTAAATTTTCATTCAAAAATCATATATAAATGAAATAAATATTATCTCAAGTCATTCCTCTAATCTGCCACTTGACGTCCACACTTCTGAATTTCGACCCATTTTTAACTTTTTTTCAAGAAAGAAATCTAACCTTTCCACACTTGTAGCAAACTCCCAACTGTTTACTAAAATGGAGGGAATAAGCTAATTCACCAGTGTTAATAACTCCCAAATGTTATGATATAAGAAGCAGTGGTGGTCCAGGGCACCAGTATTAACAACTCCCAAAGTTATGATATAAGTGACAGTGGCGGTCTGGGGTCAATTTGCTGTAAATTTCAAACTCAAGAGAATTTTAGAAAATGGCAATTTTTCTTAAATAAAATAGAGAAAAAAACTGTGGATGTTAATGCATGAACGAGGTTTCGCAATTTGTTTAAACAAAAGGTAATATTTGCACAAGAAGCCTTTAAGATATTTCTAACTATATTACAAAATTCATACATATAAGTAGGTCTACATTCATTTTGGCGTAATTAATTTTTCTCCTATAAAAATGTAATTTTTCAATAAGTTTTCGTAACAGAAAAATTGTTATATAATCCGCAATTTGAAAGATAAAGAGATCGAATTTATAGTAAAAAAAAACTATTTTTTCACAGGAATTCCGTCCCTATATAAACATCAGAAGGTTTCACAAAAGTATAAGGACAGAAGTGCAACATCTCTTTCGATAGGGCATCCTTAAACTTCTGGTAGAACCCGTAAGAGCGTAGCCTATTACCGACATTGTTTACCGTCGTAATCAATCAAGAAATTCTTAGGGTGACGAAAATTTGAAGAAAAGAAAAAATAAGCAAAGAATAAGAAGAGTTATGACGAAAGTTGATAGAAAAGAAAAAAATAAGCAAAGAATAAGAAGAGTTGTGACGAAAGTTGATAGGTTTTTCCTTTCCCCCTTATTCTTATTCTTCTTCTCCTCGATATACATGAATTTGGTAAAGCATACAAAAGACAGGTTTTACTTTTTCTCCATTCCCTGATGATGTAGCTGGTATGCAGCTCCGAAAAGTGAATTTTCCTACATACAGGATCAAATTTCTGGCACCGTACTGAACACCGTAGATATCTTAAATAGTACTTATTCATTTAATTTTATAAGTACGTATTATAAGACATGGGTAATGGCAATGGACGTTTCGACGCATGTAAACATAAGCACAATATCTCTTCTTGAGACTTACAAGACGAGAAACACACACTGTAAGTTAAAAAAAAAGGACAATCTCTGCTTTCCTCAGTTTGTAGCCGTAAGCCATAGCGGTTGATAACCAATTTGTGGCACTGTTGCTCGCAGTGGTCCTGTCTCATTGTTATTCAGGCCTAGACCAGCTCCTGTGTCACGCGGTGTGTGCCCCTCGAGACCCTCGTTCACACTTCCACTCCAGCGCTGTTTGTTTCTCACAAATATAAGCAGTTACAGAATACAAAGGTTTCACGGATGAAACCCTTATTCATATTTCACTCCCTTTTATTTTTCCTTTCCTTGTAATTTTATCCATTTAAAATTACATTTCCTAATTTCTTGTCTTTTATTCTTATTATTATTCTTTTTCTGTTCCTATCTTTCCTCTCCATCTTCCTCTTATCTTCATTCTTCATTTCTCTTTTTTCATCTTCATCTTCTTCAGTACTTTTTTATGTTACCTTTTCTCTTTATTCGGACTCCCTCTATCTCTTTCTATTCCTTTCTTTCCTAATATCTCATTTTTTCCACCAATTTCTTCTCTGTATCTTTTCATTTTTCCACTTCTCTGTTCAGTCTCAGCTCCTTTCCAGTTCTTCTTGTACTAGTAATATTTCTTTCTCATGTTCTTCTCTTCCTCATATCCATTCTTCTTTTCTTTCTTTTTATCAAAACCTTTCCATTTTCTCTCACTTTATTTCATAGGCTCACTACAATTTCAATGTGATAAGCGCCAACTTACTGTAGGGACATAATTGGTATGATTATAATTGGTATGTTTGTAATTGGTATGATTATAATTGATATGATTGTACTTAATGTTTAGAGTGACATTATTAATACTGTAAATCTATAATGCATTCCACCCTCATAACTCGTGCAGACTTGACCTAAAATTTACAATTTGAGTCATGTATGTACTGGAGTTAATGACTAAAGGATTATCTGTCAAAGTCCAAAGGCAGGTCATCGCATTGGTCACGGCGTGGGTACGCTATCGAGTAGATGCGAATTACGCTGACTTCAAAGGTCACCGTAGCGTCACTGGCGCCAGCCGATAAAACGGCGCGTTGGAGAATCATCATCATCATCATCATTATTATTATTATTATTATTATTATTATTATTATTATTATTATAGATCTGCAGTCAGAAGAACTGCTGGGGAGGATGACGAGTGGCCCACGTGGCAACGTGTGATCATCATCATCTTCATTTCATCACTTGTACTACGCCTTGTATTTCAAGATTGATTAATAAACTTAAGTATTAGCAGCCCTTGGTTGTTTAAAGGACTTAGATCTTTTACTAACCCACCTACAACGCACTCCAATAGAAGTTATTCCAACAAACTTCATCACACCAATCACATCCTCTACTTTCTTTTATACCATGATTTAATCTCCTATTCTTTCTCTTTCTTATATAATTTATCAGTGTATGTTCCTTTTCTTCAATCTAACTACCATCATTTATAAAAGTTTCTTTACTTCTTCTTATCTTCTTCGAACCTGTTCTCTTTCTTCTTCTTTTTGTTTTTTTTTTTTCATTTTCACACTCTTCTCATGCTTATTCTTCTAGTTTCTCAAATTTTCCATTTTCATTTCACTTCCTGTGTTGCTTCTCTATTTCCTTCTTTTCAGATTTTTTTTCTTTTTTTGGTTTTTCTCTCTCTACTTATATCCCCTTCTTCTTTACTTTTCTTCCAGGCTTTTTCCAACTACTATGGTTATCTAACATCTGAATGAGATGGAAGTGATAATGCCAGAGAAATTAGTCCAGGGTCCAGCCCTGAACGTTACCCAGCATTAGCTCTTAATGCATTGAGGGAAAACCCCAGAAAAAGACTTGTCCCAACTAGGTTTTGAACCCAGGCCCGCTCGTTTCACAGACAGGAATGCTAACCGTTACTCCACAGCAGTGGACTCTACTTTAATCAGTTGCCCTTTTTCCTCTCTTCTTTTTCGTCCTGTTCTCTAGTCCTCTTCACATCCCGTAATCTATTTTCTCTCTCTTCAACCTCATTTTCTATTATTATAGGCCATTCGTTATCTCGTGAAACCTACTGTACCTGCGCATTTGGGGAAGAAGAAACTAGACTGAGAAGCTTCTTTCCCTCGCTACGCTTCTACTTGTAGCTAGTGAGCTCACACCCACTATAAGATTCTTACTACTATATATGCTACAACGCAAGCAAGAATTGGTTTCATGAGATAATGAATGATCCTTCTCACATTCATTTCTCTTCGTTACCATCTTAAGCTTATTTAGGCTAACAGATCGTAGACTTGGGGCTATTTCCGGGAATTGTGTACTAGACTAATGATATGGAAGATACCGGTAATGTACAATTCATCAATAATTACATAATTACTATTAAGAAACAGTAGAGAAATAATACAACCAAAATGGAATCGAACTGATCTCTTCTCAATATACGTATCCAGTTTGTTAATCAGAGAAAGGTAGGCCTACATGTATATCTTGTTACAATGTTTAGACTGGCGTTAAGTTAAAAAAAAAATGAAGAACTACCCGTAATATTGTACGAAGCACTTATCGTACATATTGTTGTATGGTAGACAATAAGAATTTATTCATTTCATATTACTTATTACTTCCTAATTTATACCAAGTACAAAGAGTAAGTACTGCGATGACGAAAAAAATCGGCTTCGATAAATTCAGAAAAATAAACTTAAAGTTTTTAGAAACCCTGATGCCGAAGAAATGGTCTTCTAACGTGTCGTGTTTCTAATTGCCCATCTGTCAGTATGCAGCGAATCAAGTACTGGCTGAAATTTGTTCCTATCTACTAATCTATTTAGTTGGTAATGTCATGCATATGTAACGCATTCATTTTCATTAAGGCCTGTAGCAGGCCAAAGAAATTGGAAATTTATCCTTTGAAAAGGTGGAAAAATTCAAATATCTTGGAGCAACATGGAGCAATAGTAACAAATACAGCCTAAATGACACTCGGAAGGAAATTGAAAGAATAAATATAGGAAATGCTTGTTATTATTCGGTTGAGAAGCTTTTGTCATGCAATTCTGCTCTCAAAAACCTAAAAGTTGGAATTTTTAAAAAACGTTATATCACCGGTTGTTCTATATAGTCGTGAAACTTGGATGATTAAGGGTGTTCGAGAATAAGGTCCTACTTAGAAAAATATTTGAGGCTAAGAGAGATGATGAAGTTACAGGAGAATGGAGAAAGTGACACAACTCAAAACTGCGAGCATAGTATTCTTCATCTGACATAATAATTAGGAACATCAAATCCAGACATTTGAGATAGGCAGGGCATGTAGCACATATGGGCGAATTTAGAAATACATATAGAGTGTTAGTTGGGAAAAAGAACTTTGGGGAAGGCCGAGACGTACATGGGAGGATAATATTAAAATCGATTTGATGGAGGTGGGATATGATGGTAGAGAATGGATTAATCTTGCTCAGAATAGGGATCGATGGCGAGCTTATGTGAGGGCGGCAATGAACCTGCGGGTTCCTTAAAAGCCGTAAGTAAGTACGTACGAGTAAGTAGGCCTATAATGATGTTCAGTAACTGAAAAAATGCAAATTACTTAAAATGAACTCTAATTCATTTTGGAGATAGGTCTACTGTATATGGTTTGTATAATTTCATCTGTCGCTTCATTTTTTGCAAGGCAAATAGTGTTGCTGATAAATTGTCACCAGAATTACATCTCCGGTTCCAAGATTATTGAAAGAAGAGTTTTAATGCAAAATTAATTAGACCTATATGTACTTATGGAGGAGTAATTTATTAACGAATTAATAGATTTTAATCTGGAAATATACAAGAATTCTTCCTTTATACATCACAGGAAAACAAAAGCACCTCTTCTCATTTAGGAACAGAATAAATGGTTTAACTGCTATACAGTATTCAAACACATAATAAATCTTACATTATTTTGAATGGTAGTTCAAGAAAATAAATTAGACTATAAAGAGAAACATCAATAGTTACTCGATAAAGAACTGAATCGATGCGAAACACATAATTTATGACGTGAAAATGACCAAATCAACGAAGTCCAAGAGTCAACTTATGAATGATATTATCGTATTATTCTGTTAATAAGTTATTGTTACAGTTCTACAGGTGTGGAAAATCTCTTATAATTCTAAGTTTTTCTCTATGGTACGGTGGGTACCACGCTTTATTATTATGCCCGTAATTCGCGGATTGAAATCGAGCCGAGAACGACAGACATTTATGGGCGATAAACTCCGTGGCACGGATTCTTCGGAAAGGAAATAAAACGGGGAAACCTTGTCCATTGACTTATGGTACTTGAAAGAGAGAACGGCAAAATTTATCGGCCAACCTGTTCAAGTCTTATCAAGTTCCTAGTTTTGCGAATGGATTTCTCTGCGTGTCAACATATTCATCGAGTGTGCAGTTGTCTCTGCTGAACGTTGCATTCTTCTCTGAGACTGACAATGAACTTCTTTGCCTTCGGCAGCAACCGAATTACCGTGGTCTTACATTGCCTGAAGTATTGCATACACCACGCCTGAGATGCGTAGGTCCTAAATAATAAAGAGGAATAATTAATTTGTTTTTATTTTCTTTATAGATATGTTTATTTTTGTTATTGAATGTCTAGGGGTTGATTTGTGACCGTCATAAACGGATGACAGTACAGTAGCCTCTCTGTATATCTATCTGACCTCTATTGAATCGAAGGTAATAAGCCCACACGTTATTGCATTGTGCTGCCATCTAGAGAAATATATGACTGGATACCTTATCGCGCGTCGGAAGACCCGGGGTTTGTGCCTCGAGAGAGGTCAGGGCCTTCTTCTGTCCTGCCAGTGGTAACAGATGGGCAGTATCCGTACAGAATATAAATCCTTAGGCTAGTGACCATTATCCAGTTTGCAACGTGCACCTGCGGGTTTCACGTAACATTCCAGGACATCAAAAATGTAAGCACGTCCATTAACAAAATACCATCGTGCATTCACCCACGAAGGGAAGACAAACTGTATTTCGACCATTCTGAAGAAATTACCTCCTTTGTTTAACCCACAAGTTACATATTTAATCTTTCAAAACTATAGTTTTTTCATTACCGAGGATCTTAAAAATACGGTTGAATAAGATCAGATGATAGATGACATTAAGATATATGGATCATATGCTGTGATTATGAGGAAGGCTGAAAATAGGAGATTGGAGAATGCTGGATTTGCAGTGAAATACCTGTCCTTGAGCAGAAAACTATGAATGAATGAATGAATGAATGAATGAATGAATGAATGAATGAATGAAGATCTTCTTAGTCTTGAAGTATGAAGAAAGTCTGAATAGATTACTTCTGATAAATAATATCTTGGATGACATGTAGTATTATACTAAAAGCCAGGTTATGAACCGACTAAACCGGAAGCAACGTTCTGTTGCTCTCCTTATAAGCTCTGTTGCCACATAGTGGCGCGAGATTCAAAGCGTATTCAGCGTTTGTCACCGATATGTTTAAAATAATTACTGTCTATAGTTCTCGATAACACTATCAACAATATTAGTAATTAAAATTACTGTTTTTAAGAAAGCACGAGCTAATGACGCTGGTACGAAATGGACTCGTAATACACGTGGTAGTGCAAATGAGCTGGGAAGTTTGGCTACACTGTCTCCGTGATTCCGTTACCAGATTTTCGTTAGCAGACGACATTTTCACGTGAGGTCCAATGAAAAGCTTCGTACTCCTTTTCCCCTCCAACCTCCCACACTCAACGTGTCATCGCTGCAGAAGCTACCCCTCTAACCCGCACTTTCCTCTCGCCCTGCCAACTACTTCCTGTTTAGTCGGTTCATAACCTGGCTTTTAGTATAGCTTCATGATTAGCCGATTTAAATTTTTACGCGAAACAGAAACAGCAGTTCAATTTTCTGCAGGTCTATGAATGGGGCAACAGAGTTCTTTATGGAACGCAAATTTATAATAAACGCCTTCTAGGTGTTTCATTTTCCTCCTTGAAAAAGCTAAGGTTAAGGATTTTAATAATAATAATAATAATAATAATAATAATAATAATAATAATAATAATAATAACCATCAGCAGTATCATCATTATTTTGACCTCTTCCTTTCGCTTGCAAAAAACTGATAGGCCTATGTCCATCGGAGTTGCGGTCGTCCTACATCTCGTAGTTTGAAAATATCTTCTTTGTTATCTGATTATCTTCCAATCTGTTTATATGTTCTTACCAGTCTGAGGTATACTTCCTTTTTATTTTATCATTCAAACTGGAGATAGAACCATTCAATTCTTTTTTATCTGGTCCCTTCTCCTCTGAGCATTTCTTTTTGCTGTTTAAAGATCAATGTTTTTTTTTTTTTTTTTTTTTTTTTAAGTTAAAGTCACAATTTCTGAACCAAAAGTAAATGTGGATATTGCAGTATCTTAATAAAACTTTGTTTCTTTGCTTATGTTTGTTCCCGGCTTTGCCTACCGAAGTTGACTCGTCATTTAGTATTTCTACCATCAACTGTGTTACTCCGTAAGATACATTAACCTTCCTTTTTAAAATCAGTGCAATTTTGAAATTGTAACTTTCTGCAACTATATTTAATTAACATTAAAGAAATCTTACCATAAGGGTACAGAAACCTGAAGGACAGTGTGTACTTTCACGGTCTAATATTTTATTGGCTTTAATATACACCGTCAAAAATACCTTTTAATACAGGGGTCGTCAGCACAGAGCACGCTGGGGCTAGCCTCTCTTATCCGCGGAAAACGCAGTGCACTATAGTGCTCTCGTAGCTGCTGGCGGGTAGGCTCTCTATCTCTCCCTGTTGCACGAAGGACGGCACCGCGTACACATTACACATTTCAGCGAGTGCTGACGACCACTGTTGATAAAGGCAAAAGATGTAGCGATAATCTTGAAATTTTAGAGGGCATAATTAAAGATTCTTGTACTTTAACAGACATATATTTATTAATAGTGTTCTGCCCAAGGGCATGTCCTTCACTGCAAACCCAGCTTTCTCCAATCTTCCCTATTTTCTGCCCTCCTCTTTGTTTCCGCATATGATCCATATATCTCATATGATATGATCTCCTGCCCCGACTCTTCTCCCGTTCACCATTCCTTCCAGTGCATCCTTCAGTAGCCAGTTTCTTCTCAACCAGTCACCCAGCCAATTCTTTTTTCTCTTCGTGATCAGTTTTAATAGGTAGAGAATACACAAATAGGCGAAAAAAAAATATTCAAAATTGTATCGTACGCGGATGCATAAATCAGTCCTGTATTGTTACAGCCTGATTCCTAACAAGAAAATTTCTGTCACTGGATAAAGAATTGCGAGATATTACTGTAATGACTTTTCTGGTACGATCCTCGAGCTATTGTATTATGTACAGTACATAAATAAGAAAGACAATGTTGGCGATAAACAGTTCGCAGAAACATTAACAATATTGGCCTCACAGTACTGGGATGAACAAAGTAATAACACACATACCAGCAGCAAAGCAGGTATTATTTTGGTAAACTACGTACCTACAGTAGTACAAGAAGCTAACGTACCTCATGGATATTGCGGTTCTCTGCACTGAAAAGAGAAAAACGGAAAGGGCATTAAGTTATGAATTATGAAACACTAAAACATTAAATTAAAAATATTTTAAGGCAGAAAGAAGGTACAAAGTTTAAACACGAAAAATATAAAAATAGGCTACATATGGTCAAAGTTCTCTTAAGCACAAATATTCTACATATATAATAATTTTATTTAAAAAAAAAGTAATATTGCACATGCACCATATGGCAAGAAAACTCCACAGTCCTGTACGAAAATCTAATTACATTGATTAGAACAAAACCTGCCGAAGAAATTGGCAGATTCCAAAAGAAATATTACACCAAGACTACAGTAATATAATAAATACGAGGGTAATTCTGCGTCATCATACGATGAAACAGTAATGGAACAGAGAAAAATTCTCTCCGGCACCAGGATTTGAACCCGGGTTTTCAGCTCTACGTGCTGATGCTTTATCCACTAAGCCACGCAGAATATCTGCATGGAAATATCATATGTACTTCGTTACATTAAAATAATATACTGTATATGATATGCGTAAATCACTTCGTGATTTAAGACGGCGCTTATTCCGTCGGATCCCGGCCAACTAGTCACTCATAACGAGTGTACCTCAGCACATAATATGTGGACTTCAGTCATACGTTCATAGACATCTATGACGTAGTGCAGAGGGCGGCCACTAGAGGGAACCCAAGAGTTGGAACTTAAACTGAGACGATTCTGTCCGACACCGGGATGGGTATCCGGTGTGGCTTAGTGGATAAAGCATAAGCACGTAGAGCAGAAAACCCGGGTTCAAATCCCGGTGCCAGAGAGAATTTTTCTCTGTTCCATTACTCTTTCATCGTATGAAAGAATATCTGCATGGAAATATCATATGTACTTCGGTACACTAAAATTATATATCGGCCAATAAAACTGCAGAAATAGAAATTCACTATACGTGATTGAAGATCACTGGAATGTGCTTCGCAATGCTATAGGCCTATCCTTTCTGCTGTAAGAAAAATCCTAATGTAAACACAAGCATGTGGCTGTCATACCCGTGATTGGCTCCCAGTCGAAACACTCACACGGCGTAGGAAAATATAGTTCCGTATCTGAAAATCATAACCTTGTATTATTTGAAAATAAAACTGAATTCTAGGTAATAAATATGAAGAAACATATAACTTCACTCCTATGTAAAACGCTATGTAAAGAAAGGTACTTCTATATTTTGTTATTAAGTTGTAAGCGGATGAATACTAAGAGTAATACTAAGGTAGTCTGTTCTTGTCAACGAGTTAGAAAGAGAAGACTATAGAGTGGCCATGTTGTCCTGTACAGCGCTCTTTGCGGTGCCACCGCGAAACACGGCAGATCTGAGCTAAGCGCCCACCTTTGTAAAAATTCGTCTGCTTACAATGTTGTGTAACGGAGGTTAAGAACTACAAAGAAACGAAGAAAAAACATGCCTGTTGTGTGTGTTGCATATAACTGCAATGTCAAAAGGAAAAAGACAACTGATATATCATATTTCATGTAAATTTTATGAAGTTAAGTCCATAGTTTTGTTAATTAGCAGCATTTTTTTTTTCATGCATAAATGTGTAACAACGCCCGGCATAAACAAAATAAATGGTTCACTGGTAATGTACTTAAACTAAATACGGATAAAACCAATACAATTCCGTTTCAGACCCAGTGAAAAACAAATAGCAATACAATATTAAAACTGTATTTCGACACCGGCATCCTTTATTTCTGCTCCTTCTGTCCTTACTGCTTATACAAGAAGACGATGAGCTGTAGCTTATAAGAAGTAGGCCTATTCCGAAGACAAACGATTAATCAAATAAATGGTTCACTAGTAATAAAGTTAAACTAAATACGGATAAAACCGCTACAATTCCGTTTCAAACCTAGTAATAGCAATCAAATATTAAAATTGTATTTCGACACTCGCATCCAAAATAACGCAAAACTCTGGGGTAGGTCGTCTTTTTGTTAGTATTTTGACAGGAAGGACATGAAAGAACATAATTGAGCACACACGTGCAATAATGGGGTAAGTATGAATATATTTCGTAACTACTTACCCCATTATAGTACGTGGGTTGAAAGGCTCAGACAGAGCAGCCGGCTGTTGGCCTCACGTTCACATTTCGATAATAATTATACTTTACTGTAACAAAAGAACTGAAAGCGAGTTTTGTCATGTTTCACCCACGTTACAAGCTTGGAGGTAAAGGTTGTTTACTACAGATAGGGCCTACTTTCATTCTATATCTTATGGTATAGTAAATAGTTTTGCAACGTGTAGAGACTGGGAAAACAATTTAATAAAATCATCCGAATCATACTCGTTCATTTTATAGGCAATCTTGCAGGTCGCATTTAAAAGAACCTAGGAATATTAACATTTTCTTCAGTATATTTGCTAGGACTTCTTGTCATACTACATGACAATTTTGCTTAGGTTATTCTTTTAAGCATTCCTTCTAGGAATAACTCAAGTGTTTTTAATTTAGCGTACATAAGTTTAGATTAAGTTCCTAGCACGTATTTGACGAAATACTAGGTTTTTCCACTTCAGTTTAACTGATTTATGCAAACGAAATTAAGACAGCTGACGATTCTAATGTCAGTTATCACCACGCCACTTTGTTTTGGGCGCATAAGTTCATTACCGACGGTCGTTCAATTTTCTTCAAACATGGCGGCGCAATGACCACTATATCTTTCTCTTTCTAACTCGTTGGTTCTTGTAATACGCTGGCGCCACTTGAGCTTGTTCTCGTAAGCACGTGATAGTATGACTTCTGCAAACTCAGTGTGTGTGGTTACTAAACATAAAGTGAAGAGAAAGAAATAGTGTTGAATGTATATAGTAAGTGAAGCGAGTTGAATCCAATTAATTAATTATAAAGTAAGAGTTTGTTAAGCAAACCAATGTGTAGTAGTGAGGTTAGGTTTAATTTGACGAGTAACGGGAAATGTTTAACATGGAACAGAATGTGCAGGAGTAAGCGGGATCACTTACTGAGAATCTGTGGCGCCAAACTGCGGCCAATCAAGCCTCACTTCAGTCACGTGTCATTGTTTACTGTAGGATTATTCTTACAACGAAAAGATTTTAGTACCAAATTGGGTCTGGATAGGACAGGAACTAATGGGTAAAGGAAATTGAAAAATGCGTAAATAAAAATCATTGTTTTATTATGCATAAAAAGGAACAAAGTACATTTCTCACAGCTAACACCCTTCAAAATAATTCCCCAGAGTTTCCATACATATTTTCCAACGATGATGGTGTTGAATACCATCGGCTGTGTGTGATTCGTCTATGTGTACCACCTCTCGTCAGAACGCTTTTAGATGTCCTCCCTGCTTACAAACCGTTTCCCACGCAGCGGCTTCTTCAATTGCGGAATGAGATCGAAGTCGCATAGGTTAAGATCAGGCGAGTAGGGAGGGTGTCCAAGATCTCTTACTCCCACCCCTGCAAAAGGTTCCTGACAGGAGCTGCAGTGTGGGCTGTTGCGTTATCATGGAGGATTATAGCATTGTACAGCAGAGCTGGACGTGTCCTTCGAATTGTACGACGCAGGTAGTACATCAGGAATCATCTGTAATATGGGCACTGACGTGCAACAGTTCGATAAGGCAACGCCAATACTTCTCGTAGCTGAGAATGACACCGACGAGCATTTCTGCCACGAAGAACTGCAATTTTCACATATGATCGCTGTTCAACTTTACTTACATCCATCTTGGAGCACAGTCTCTAGAAACTAACTTTTGCGTGAGCTGTCAACTAGCTGCCAATACACACAGACGCAATCTGGCCGAGACAACCTGTACAGTGTACAGGAGGTTTTCAAACGTAGCCTATATAGTAAATGAACTAACTACATTTTCAGTTATTCGTAAGATATAACATAGTTGCCATAACTTATGAAATGATCCTGGTAAATACATAATAATAATAATAATAATAATAATAATAATAATAATAATAATAATAATAATAATAATAATAATAATAATATTGAATTACGAAAAATAATTACAAGTCCCATCGCAATTTCTCCAATAGGAATCAGTCAATATGAAAAACTGCACCAGTGAGAAGTATGTCAAATAGGTATTTTATTATAGCTTCATAAAACTGTAATTTTTTTTTAATCTGTGACACTATCAGAATATTAAATTTGACTGTGTATACATAATGCAAGTAGTAGTAGTAGTAGTGGTAGTGGTGGTGGTGGTGGTGGTGGTAGTGGTGGTGGTGGTAGTAGTGGTGGTAGTAGTGGTAGTAGTAGTAGTAGTAGTAGTAGTAGCAGTAGGAGTAGCAGTAGGAGTAGCAGCAGCAGCAGCAGTAGGAGTAGCAGTAGGAGTAGCAGCAGCAGCAGCAGTAGTAGTAGTAGTAGTAGTAGTAGTAGTAGTAGTAGTAGTAGTAGTAGTAGTAGTAGTAATAATAATAATCATCATCATCATCATCATTTTTCAAGCTGTAGACTCTTTTGAAAGTTCCATTTTCTCTCTTACAACAATATGGCTTTCGTGGCTCAGACTCAAAGAACGTAAACTTTACACTCTTTGTCTTTATTCTTTCGAATTCTGCACACCTCAACACCAAATTACCTTTCCTTTCGTTTCTCTTATCTATAATCTACCACGACGTAAACACCTGATCAGTTATCTGTGGCACGCTAAGTATACCTCTTCATAGAACATCTTGTTATTCATCATCTTTTACAGTATCCACCTCGCGACAATGAAATTCCTTGTCACAAAGTACTTTATTAGGGGCTGCAAGACAATAAACATTTTCAAAAATAGCTTCACGTATAACCTTCTTAGCAATTCACTCTAATTATACTGACTTAACGACTATATGGCAACTTCTTTCTTTAGACATGCATCCTGATAGCGTTTTTCAAAATTGTCTCTCAATAATCGCTTTCTATATCTAACATTATTTGAAATATATTAACATTCTATGTATTTTAGTTTGTATTTCATTGTTTAATTAATAGTTTATAGTATATGACTGTTTAATTCATGAGTAACTCTTGTATATTTTTTAGGTTATATTACGACGCTGTATCAACAATTCAGGTTATTTAGCGTCTGAATGAAATGAAGGTGATAATGCCGGTAAAATGAGTCCGGGGTTCAGCACCGATAGTTACCCAACATTTGCTCATATTGGATTGACTGAAAACCCCGGGAAAAACCTCAACCAGGTAACTTGCCCCGACCGAGAATTGAACTCGTTTCGCGGCCAGACGCGCTAGCCGTTACTCCACAGGTGTCGACAACTCTTGTATATACGCAACTTTTATCTAAATCAAATTGTTGTATTCCTTTATACTTTGTAAATTCATACATATACTTCTTGCTTGAGTGGAAGAGAAGGCCTTACGGCCTTAACGGTTCCAGCTAAAATAAATCATTATTATTACTATTACTATTATTATTATTATATTATTATTATTATTATTATTATTATTATTATTGTTCAACATTAGAGATTCCTTAGCAACGGATCTTCCTAATGATGGCACAAGATCATAATTTCAGACAACATAGAGAAAACACAAAACAAAGCAGGAACGCGTTTCTTCTTGGAAATCGCACCTGGGTCCACTGAAATTGCAGCTAGGAACGCTACAGCTTAAGTACATATAGATTATTAAAAAATCTAATTTAATTAATAAAGTTCCAATATTTATTAGCTTGATCTCAATTTAATTTTAAACGCGATACAGTTCTTTAGTGAAAAAAACTTGACCGACTGTCAGGCAATCGTTTTTAAAGGTCCCATAATTAGTTGCAACGTTTTAAAGATGTTCCTTTTTTACCGTTGACAGAAGACTCGACATGCAGGTTGTCTGAAGCAGGCGCATACATAAACCTGCTGGTGTTCGAAATTTCAAATGTATTCTACAGTTGATAGTGACCAAGGACATCCACTCTCTGATGTAGTATGCATCGGCAGAACTAAAATCGAACAATAAAAAATATCCTTTAAAAAACTAAGAGAAGAAATTTTGCTCATGCGTCTCTTGTTCTCCCTCGCCTCCTCTTTCCATCCGCCACAGAGAAAGAGAAAAATAAAAAAAAAGACATCGAAAAAGAATAATAATAATAAAAACTCTTCGGGAGACGGAATAGTAAGGACGCAACGACTCCCTCCTACCTCCCTGAATTGTATAGCTTCGCCAGTTGAATGCTGATTATAAGACTCTGATTCATTCACTTGATTTCTTTCTTGTTTTGCTTCTTTTTCTACTTGTATAAGGCGTTTTATTATTATTTTCTTCCAAGTGTGTGGAGAAATAGAAAAGGAAGAGTATCGAGGGAGATCATGACCAGCACATTAAAATGGATTGACTGTCCCCCCTCTCTCTCCTCTTTGAGCCAACTGCCTCCATTTGCAGTTAAAATGTTTCCATTGCGAAAAGTCATTGTTCTTGTAGTGCATGCTAGCACAATATTCATCACTACCAGCTTGTTGTCATGGGTGCAGGAAGATTTTGTTCTCAGCTTCAAGAGACTTATTATGTGAGACAAACACTAATTGCTGTCGCTTCCTTTCAACATGACAATACATTCTGATTTTTACACTCAAACATAAAAAGATGCGTAATTTTCCAATTAAAATCAATGCATACTGATTTTCGGACCAGGATGAGTTGGCGTATTTATGTAGAGTCTATATTTGTCTTCTTCTTCTTCTTCTTCTTCTTCTTCTTCTTCTTCTTCTTCCCTATAACCATCTCAGGAGCCGTTCTATCACTTCCGTTGTCGACCAATACGTCCCTTTTGTTTTTTGTTCTGTACGTTATTAGGCAATTTTTTCAGATTCTCCTTGAAATATGTTTACAGTTTTCTTAATTTTTATCGAATTTAAGAATTGTCAAAACACCATACTTCATGATAACACTCTCCGACACACTTTCATATGTAGATAATCAAGCATTTCTGTCCAAAACTGAAAGAGAGTTAGAATAATCCGTACACCATCTTCGTCTCATAACAACAAAATTTAATATACAAATATCAACTGATATAATTAATGTTTTTTTGTTTTCAGGGGGAAGATCCAATTCAAATCAAAATAATCAGGAACACAGGAGCCTATTAGAAGTAAAAAGGTCATTTTAATGTTTAGGCTACAACTTATCTTATAATGCAGTACAATATATACAGAGAAACGCCCCAACATTTATAAGAGTACTATTATTGTAATATGTAGCTAATCGGCGATGTATGCAATGGAGGGGGAAATGAACTGGCCATCCTACCTCATTATATCCTGGCCTAGTTGCCTCATAAGTGGTGTCTTATTGGTATCACTTGTGAGGTTCAGACCTGTCTTCGGGCATATGACAACAACATGCAATCCAAAGGACATCATAAATCTCTTGACACTTGTTTAGTTCTTTCAGTGTTTGTGAATTTGTTTTACACAATCTACTTTAAAGAAAGTAAATTCTGTATTGCTTTAACCTCATGGTTCTTTAGCGTTTCGCACAGAACCAAAATAGGCCTACATAGGCCGACTCATTTCCCAGGAAAAATATTTATTTACGAGTTATTATTTAAATATACAGAATGCAGTATATAATTGCAACAATAGAAATATAAATAAAATAATACAATCAATATTAAAAACAGGATACAATAATATTAACAAAATTTGAGAACCAAGTTAGCAGCGCTCGTGTTCGATCGCAGTTGATATATTATAATAGGAATATATAAAATAAAATAAAACAGGAACTAAAATTAAAATTACAGCTAAAATGAAATTATATAACATAATATAATATTAACATAGAGAAGAATAATCTCGTACATGAATAAAGTAGGACAATTTATATAAATATATATATATATATATATATATATATTCTGAAATTATAGAATACATGTATAATATAGGCTGATTAATTCATACACATAGGCTATAAACTTATTTAATCAAATTGAAAACCTTAACACGTTTCTAATTTTCTTATTACATGTTAGTGGGTTACATGTTAGAAGTTCTGGGTGTAATTTAGCTAAAGAATTATACAACCGAGGGCTAAAATTAATGCTATGCTTTAGACCAGCAGATTTTAAACATTTAGGTTCCACTAATGTTGAATTATTATTTCGTCTTGTGTCATGATTATGTACCTATAATATAAACTTACAAAAATTTTTATGATAAAATTTTAACAGAGTATATTTATAAATTTGTTCAATATTAAATACATTAAATTCAGAATAAATTAATTTCGTTGGATAATTGAAACGTTTCTTCAAACAAATTTTAATTCTTCGTTTTATTATTATGAAACGACATTTTGGGGAAATTTCCTGGCAAGACGCAATGTCATTCAAAATTTTCATTATGAGGATCCTAGACTATTTATGCATCTTAACTTTAAAATTTTATTGCCTCCCGATGTTTATTCACCAGGTCATGGAGGATTAGTAAGAGGATTTTTTTTTTAAATCTATCTATTCATACTCATAAACCGATTCTAACACACAAGATACAAGACTAATAACACACTTTATGTAATATATCTGAACTGAGCTATTTTTCGGTAACTTATTAAAAACAATTTCACAAACATAAAAAATGTACACACACAATTCACTCCAGGGACACTCCAACTATTTCAATATAGACTAGGCCTATATGGGTACCTCGCGGGAGTGTAGCGAATTTTTGTTCACCTGGCCATTTATAAACACGTGAATTATTCTACACAACACGCAAATAATATGATTTCAATACACATAAGTACACTAAATATTACTCATAGGTAAATCGCGACAGAGCTCTAAAGTATTATTTAAAAGAAAATTACAGACACCAAATATATCTTGAAAATTATCATCATACGAAGCAAGATAACCATGTTTTAGACATAATGATTGCCGAACTTGATGTTAATCTTTGTCTTAGCTCCATTTTGCAATATTAGGTAGACAATAGTTTTATTTGTTGAAAATCACAGTTCTTGTTATTCACCGAAAGCTTGGGGTTTTGGATATGGTCCAAATCATTTGCATACACATTTTATTTGTTACCGTGGTAGCGGTATTACAAGACTCGTGCTCAGCGGTTCCCAGAAACAACTCTCTCACTTGCGGATAGACAATTGAAAGAGTACCACACGAAAGTGAACTATTCGATATTCCCAGCATTACTCCAGCGAGCAACAAACAAACAAATCTGTAATTGAGTGTGTAAGGAATGTCCGAATGCGATTGTTTTCAATGTAATCAATTAATCTTAACTTCCTGCACATGTAGAAAGCAGACCTCATGGTGAAGGAGCACTTTGGCGCTGTGTGAAAGCCACGACCGAGAGTTCCAATTTCCCCAGAAACTTATATTACCAAACTTCTCCTTGTTATACAAGAAATAATGCATTTATCTGAACTGAACTACCATTTATTTTTAATTTTCACTTTCAAAGTACCTAGAATTATTAATCAATTAATATTATTATATTAATACTTTTATTCCGTAACATAAGGTAAGCCTATATGGCATTATGTATGGAACCCGGTGCAAGATGAAGAGCGTCTTCGAGCCCGTATTTTGGAAGACGAGACAATACAACATTCTTCAAGAATAGATTAGCCATCCGGGATAATGCATGTATCCGTGCTAACAGAAGCCTTTTTGAGCACTTCCTGTGAGACAGATGTCCATGTATTTGTATTTATTTTGCTAATAATTGTAACATAGAGAGAAAAGGATTTGATCAAATCATCAGCCCTCCAGTGAGAGTGACCACAAGAATCCAGAATAATTATGTTTTTAAGTCGATTAATTAAAAAAATACTAAATTTTGGATTTGGGATTCTCTTGATGCCAAAATGTCATATTGACAAAATTACCTTTCTTAAAAATATAGAGGATATTGAATGATAAGAATTTGTAATAAGATGTTTTGTATTTGAAAATCTTGGAATTTTAATTTCACTAATAGTTGGTACGTCGACTATGGAAGGAAACCTCTTGTTCCAAATAACATACCTTTGACGACCCACTGATTAACAGGTATGCTATATTTAGAAGAGAGGAAAGGGAGGTATGATTCATACATTTCTTGTTTTTCCTTGTTGACCTCGTCCTCTTGTGAGAGGTTTCTCTCAAAGCGGATGGTTGGATCTAATAGTTCTAGTATTAAATTTAAAAACTTATGTATGGATTTTATTAATAATGAATAATTGAGGTGTATAGTTCCAAAAGTCGACATCTGCCATTTTTATAAAAAATGAGTTACGATCATTTTTTATATTTTTGGGTTGAAATACATTGGAAAAACACTATTTTATCCTCCAAAACTCGATATTTCTGACATAAATCAAGCTTTAAAATATGGAGTTTTTTCCAAAACCCATCTTATTTTCATTTTGTTGAAGTTTTGACCGATAAGCAAAGTACAATAGGTTAGGATTAAATGGGTCCGTCTAATGCTTATCTATTAAGCCAATATTAAGTATTAATCCTACTTATTTTGTTAAGGTATTGTTCCAAAACTCGACATATGCAGTTTATTCCAGAGTCCGACATTTACACTTCCATTGCGTGAACAATGAAGGCCAGTAACATTCCAGAAGTCGACATCTTTGCTCAAGACAAAGAAAGTGTGTGATTTCTTTATGCCACTAGTGATTTCTTTTAGCATATCATAATTGTTGAGTGCACGGAACTTACTGGGAAAATCGACAATGGAACTTTAGCTGAATAATAATATGCTTCATTATATTGGTACTTCAGAGGTGTGCAGACTTTTAGAACGTGTTGACGTTTTATGTGAGCTTCTTATAGAAGTAAAATTTTCATAGAATCTCTCATACAAACTTCGCCTTCAGAGCCTGGGCGTGGAAGAAAGAGAGTCGGTGATACAAAGAATTAGACAAAACACAGAAAATGGATAGGAAGTTAAGTTTTATGCCAACTGTAATGCTTGTCTTTACAGTGATTGTGCGACGCTTGCCTGTATTTGATAATTTTTTGTATTTATTTTTGGTATCTACTCTCTCTGAGAACTCAAAACTTTACCCATAAACCAATGAAGTTTCCTAACTCAGCGTGATATCAACTATTTTTACAAAGTGTTTTACAGCGTCTCTAATAAGTTGGTTCAAGATGAATTCATACTGAATACACAGCAGCTGATTATCCTAAAACATATTTTGTTAACAGAACAGTGAGACACCAGGGGATGGGAGCAGGTCGTGTTCTACCTGTTTACCGACAAACTTTCTTAAAAATCTTGCAAGTGTCAAAGAATTGGCTGGGACTTCTATTTAAGTGGCATTTAAAAATTGGACTTCCGCCAGTAAGAAATGAAGAGAAGAGGATACATGTACCAAGAAATGCGAAATAAAGTGATATGCTATGACAGACTTCATCGAACAATTAGGTAAAATGAGTCACTACATTTCCTCCATACCAACGGATAGAAATTTTAATGGAATTGAGAAGGAGGCAAAGAAGATTAACATTATGAAATCCGAAGATTACTGCAATATCTTCAACAACAATGACACCATAAACAAGTTAAGTATAGACTTTCCAGTTTATGACTGGAAAACGAATATACAAACTGTTTTGAAGCCGCTAAATGGCTGGCATTTCAAACTAAAATTCTGTAAAAGAATCAAGATAAAGGAATAAAAAATGGAGTTGCGATAAGGGGTGAACAAAACTATAGATGAATTGTAAATTTGTACAAAGGATTTTGAAAAAGGGGAAAACGTGCTCTGGATGGAAAAATCACACTTGCACAAAAACACATGCATAATCTATAAGGAAGAACTAAGTAATGTTAACAAATTACTTAAAGAAATTTTTAAGATAACTGGAGAGACATGAAACTTTGGAATATTGCAAGAATATCACAGACCGTATTTATAACGAGGATGAGTATGAAGAAGATTGACTATCTGTGAACCACAGGAAAAAGAGAATTTCAGCATTTAAAATGTACACTTAATGAAGGTTAAATATAATATTCTGATTATATATATATATAATCTGATTATATATATATGACAATTGTTTATTATATTCCATGCATTCAATAAAATTAATAGCTTTTTAGTATACAATGTGGATTATTTATGGGAACTAATGTTATTAGAATTTCCAAAATCCGACATAAATTTTATTGTTAGTTCCAAAATCCGACATATGCAATAGTTAGTTCCAAAACACGACTTGTCCAAATTTAATAATCTAATAACTCTTACAAAAATACATACTTTTAGTTCAAACATGTAATTTTATCCTCAGCTTTACTATTAAAGACTATTATAAAAATTTCCTGCATATCTCAACACTGGAAATACTACAGATAGTTTTTTGGCTTTTTCTCTAAACCACTTAGAAAGCAAATGTCGGATTTTGGAACTATACACCTTAATTGTAAATTTAGATTTATATATTCTTATTGTGTAGTAGACATAAGACAGATTTTTATTATATAATTCTTAATTCAAATTCAGAAATTCGCTCCTGAGCACGAGTTCTACTCTTTCAGAGGTGAGCTAAAGTTTTTCTGTTTATATTATATTTTATGTTACAATTATTATCAAAATAAATGAATAAATAAAAAAATTAGAATTCACAAGATTAGGATATTTAAATTAAATGTGTTATATATGCTTGGGCCTAAATTACTACTATGATTAAATACTGTAGCAGTGTTGCATTTTGGTTCAAACAATCTTAAAGAATTCATACATTTTGTTTCATAACTATGAGAATACAATTCAAAATTATTTCGATTTTTATGTATGAAATTTATTAATACAATATAATACATGTCTTATTTTAAGAACATTAAAGTCTAAAAATAATTTTTGAGATGGAAAATCAATAGATTTATGAAGACATATTTTAATTATTTTCTTCTGTAATAAATAAAGGGGATTAAAATTGGTTTTAAATAAGCTACTCCATCCTATAATTTCATACATAATTACCGACTGAAATAAAGTTAAGTATAGTGTGCGTAATAAAATTATTGAGAAGTAATTTCTCAATAAAACAAAATAATATATTATTTTACGTAATTTATTACAAAGGTAATTAATGTGTTGATGTCATTTTAAATGACTGTCGAAAATTATGCCTAAATATTTAACTTCAGAGGATTCCTTAATAATCGGACATTTACATTATATAAGGCAACAATCAGAGTTATGTAATTTAATACCTAATATAGACTAGATGTAGGAGGTTTGTTACATTTTTCAGATAATGAGAATGGAATAAGTATGGTTTTATTTTCGTTGACAGAAAGATAATTTATGTCAAACCATTTTTTTTATTAATTTAAATCTATTGTTTGATTATTTCAATGTACCGAAGTACATATGATATTTCCATGCAGATATTCTGTGTCATCATACGATGAAAGAGTAATGGAACGGAGAAAAATTCTCTCCGGCGCCGGGATTTGAACCCGGGTTTTCAGCTCTACGTGCTGATGCCACACCGGATACAACCCCGAAGTCGGACAGAATTGTCTCTGATTGAGTTCCAACTCTTGGGTTCCCTCTATGCGTAAATCACGAAGTTATTCCGTCGGATCCCGGCTATCTAGTCACTCATAACGAGTGCACCTCAGCACATGTGTGGACTGCGGTCCTATGTTTATAGACATCTATGACGTAGTGCAGAGGGCGGCCACTAGAGGGAACCCAAGAGTTGAAACTCAATCAGAGACAATTCTGTCCTACGTCGGGGTTGTATCCGGTGTGGCTTAGTGGATAAAGCATCAGCACGTAGAGCTGAAAACCCGGGTTCAAATCCCGGCGCCGGAGAGAATTTTTCTCCGTTCCATTACTCTTTCATCGTACTCTTTCATCCATTATTTGAATTATTACAAGCATCATACCAGGTTTTTCCAACAAAAAGTAAAACTGTGTCATCTGCATAAGAATAATTTACAATAATAAATAATGAATAATAATGTGGTATGCTATTTTTATTTCATAATGTGTCACATCATAAATGCAAGCATAGTTGTAGAAAACGGGATGTAACAAGGAAATACGGCGTTTCCAGACGAATTTTCATAGAATATTTTCTCATCTCTATATGATAGGAATGCGGGCTTATGTGAGGGCGGCAATGAACCTCCGGGTCCTTTAAAAGCAAGTAAGTAAGTAAGTATATGATAGGAATACTGTTCTAAAGTTTTGACATGCATTTAAGTTACATCCTGTATTAAATAAGCAACATATTTTATTTAAGTGCATATTTCTTCGATTTTAATTGCATATTTAACTATATTTGTTGCATAAAAATCCGATATCTAGCAATTACTTAGATTTATCACGAATGGCTACTTTCGTGTCCACCGCTGACATCAAAATACATGGACACGTCCCAGGAACAGCGTAACTTCGCTCACATATATTTGCTGCTTATCACATGAAGTACAGACGCCATCCGTAGCCGCCCTAAATATAGGCTACAACTCTGATAGGCTAGCTGAATTATATACCTATGGCATCATAGTGTTCTGTGATGTCACTATAATGAGATTTGCTCTGGATAGTAAACCTTTACCTGGTACTGATAGCCTGACCAGCCAGGTACAGAGCAATTTACAAGGTGTGCTCTTCTTTCTCGACCATTCCAAAGAGCTTCAAGTCATCTTTAGTGGGTTATTAAACGAACCATTTTGTTATGTGCAGAATTAAAGAACGTAATATCGTGGACATTCATCAAGTTAGAAGTCAGGGAAACGAAATACTTCCCTGGCCAGCAAGGAGTAATACAGACTAAACACAAGAAAAAGGAAAGATTCCATTGGTAAGAGATTTTTATTTTGAAAATTCTACGTTAGAATGCTTTTGTAACGTCAGTTGAGTTTTAATTAGAAAATTCTGCGTTAGAAAGCTTCTGTAGTGTAAGGTTGAATTTAATGACCATTCTTATGCAATTTACGGACGAACTGAACATAATGTTTGCTTCTCCAATTTGAATTTTTCGGCTATTAAAATAATTGACGATCAAATTATGTTGAGTAAGCATAGTCGGCTATTAGTAAAGTCCCATTACCGATTTAACCATCTCTCTAACAGCTTAACGCTATAACTGAATGTGTTTTGTATTCTATGCAGGATCGGTGCCTCTAATAGTCGTCTACATGTACTACCACTGATACTGTACTCTTCTTCAAACTCCTCGCTGTTTCCTACCCGCTATACTGCTATTACTTATTCTTTCCTTGTTCACCCATTGGGTCTTATTCTGCTTCTTACCCACTATCATCTCATTTCCTTAATTCCTTGGTTTTCATTTCTTCTCCACATTTCCTTTGTGCTCTCTCTTCTCTTACTCATTATATTATATTTCTTATTGTGATTCATTATAGTATTCTTTGTTGCCTTCCTCCATTCTTCTCTTTCATCTCTTTCTCTTTCTGCCCCTCTTTCTATGTCTTCTAAGCCTCATCATGCACTTTACTCTTCCACTACTGTCCTTTTTCTTTTTCTTGTTCTCCTCTCTTCTTCGTCCTCATCAGATTTATCTCATCCTACTCCTGCGTCCCTTCCCATCGCACTCCAGCATCCTTTCTCATCCTACTCATGAGTTCCTCCTCATCGTACTTCTGTCACCCTTCTTATCGTACTTCTGCGACCCTTCTCAACCTATTCTTGCTTCTTTTCTCATTCTACTTCCGAGTCCCTTCTCATCGTACTCCTGCTTCCTTTCTCAGCCTACTCCTGCGCTTTTTCTCATAGTATATACTTCTGCGTCCTTTCTCATGTCCTCTTGCGTCCTTTGTCATTCTCTTCCATTTTTCTCATCGTCATGTTCCATTTTTCTCATCGTTCTCTTTCGTTTTTCTCATCGTCCTCTTCCGTTTTCCTCATCATCCCTTTCCGTTTTTCTCATAGTCTTCTTCCGTTTTTCTCATCGTCCCTTTCCGTTTTTCTCATCGTTCCTTTCCGTTTTTCTCATCGTTCCTTTCCGTTTTTCTCATCGTTCCTTTCCGTTTTTCTCATCGTCCTCTTCCTTTTTCCTCATCGTCTTCCTCCGTTTTTCTCATCACTCTTCCCCATTTTCTTCTCATCGTCCTCTTCTGTTTTTCTCATCGTCCTCTGTTTCAGCTCATTTCTTTCTTCGTTTTTCTTATCGTCCTTCTCCGTGTTTCTCATTGTCTTGCTCTGTTTTGTTCATCGTCCTCCTTCATTTTGTTCATCGTCCTCCGTTTTTGTCTCATCGCCCTTAGTTTTGTTCACCGACCTCCTCTTTGTTTCATCATCCTCCTCCGTTTTGTCTCATCGTCCTTCTTCGCTTTTCCTTATCGCCGTCTCCCGTTTTTCTCATCATTCTCATTTTTCCTCATTGTTCTTCGTATTTTGTTCTGGCCATTCCCTTCATTCTCTCTGACGCCCTACTTTGTTTTCGTCTCGTATTTCTCCTCTTCTTTCTTATTGTCCTCGTTCTTTTCTTTTTTCTCTTATTTAATTTCCTTCTTTTAATTGTAACTCTTCTACTTCTTCTGTGTTCTCGCTCTAGTTCAGTGGGTTAGGACCACATTTATCTCTCAGTAATCTTAAGAACTTTCATTATAAGGAAGAGTCCTCACCTGTGGAGTAACGGTCAGCGCGTCTGGCTGCGAAACCAGGTGGCCCGGGTTCGAATCCCGGTCGAGGCAAGTTGCCTGGTTGAGGTTTTTTCCGGGGTTTTCCCTCAACCCAATACGAGCAAATGCTGGGTAACTTTCGGTGCTGGACCCCGGACTCATTTCGCCGGCATTTCATTCAGACGCTAAATAACCTAGATGTTGATACAGCGTCGTAAAATAACCCAATAAAATAAAAAAATGTATAAGGAAGAAATACGATGTTGATTGACTTTCACCAATTTGTCAGACAATGAAATAAAATGAACAAACATTCTTATATATATTGTTCGCGTAGGCTTCCGCGGCTGGTGTACATGGTCTGTGGATAAGCTTCGGGGCTTCTACCGCGTTGTCTTGGTGTTAGTGGCTGACGTTTCGACAGCTGTGTTGTGGTCATCTTCAGAGGAGTTGGATAAGGAAATAGTCTGCGAGCTCGTGTGTGTGTATATATATATATATATATATATATATATATATATTAGTCTCGATGGGGGGGGGAGTACTTTCTGTGATAGGTCGTAGGTTCTCCTTCTGGCATCTGATTGGTCCTTCGTTGTTGTATTCTTATATATTGTTATAAATAGGTTTTCGTAGCCTTCTATGACTAGACATTTTCTTAACTGTCCTTAACTCGCCCTTTTCGATGTCCTATTGGTTATATGGCATTACTTTTCAAACTTTTTAGACAGATGCATTGCACACACTCAGTCCATTATTTGTATTTTATTTCTGTGAATTTAATTCTAATTATTCATAATTCTTTTAATAATATCTCCTCAGAACTGCCATGATCCGCGCCTTATAAGTGTTACTTCAGAATTTCATTTTCTTCTTTTATGTGTTATTCACGCCCCAGTTTTTACTTCCTCACTTGAGAATAGATATAGTCAATTTTTATGCAAGTAGGGCTATAACGTAAACTGTAAGACTTAATTACAGTTGTGTTGTAGTAATTAAGTATCCATTATTCATTTTATTATACCTATGCAATACATTTTATATTGCGTTATATTTGTATTTTACAGAGATTATTAGACTAGCATAATTTTTATTTGCCTTCTATACGCATAACTCTATTGTTTAGTGGTTTTTTATATCTCTTTTTTATTTCAATGTATTTTGCCTTATCTTAATTCCTTTTATGCTGCTGAACTCGTTTCTATTGTTTCAACATCCAAGGTCTAGTTACAACTTTACTTGTATAAGCGCTTATGACATCGTAAGAAATGTGTTCACCGAGATAAAGAAAAACTTAATAGATCTAGATACAAAAAGGTTGAAAGAATCAGTTTACTAGATTATGGAAACTTCGGGGAGGAGGTGCTGATGGTGATGGTGATGGTGGAGGTGGCGGTAGTGGTTGTCGTGACGGTCGTAGTGGTTGTGGTGGTGTTGAAGTTCAGAAAATTGGAAGAGCTCCCAGAAAAAACACCATTCACACATTGTCCACCACAAGTAACATTTCAGTCAACGCCGAAAATTGATAAGTTAAAGTTCGATTAATGATAACCCAACGTTTTATATAGCTTTAGGAGTATGAAACACTTATGAATAGAAATTCCACATTTTTTTTACTAAAACGCATCAGTGCTGAAAACTTCGTTCTTTTCTGCGCACAGATTGCGTTATTGCATATATCAATGGCTACTGGAGTCATTAAATTGTCATAATGTCTTATAATATTAGAAACTCACTGATTTGTGTCACAATAGACAACGGAGAGTACTTACAATTTCAAGTCCCACACCACGAATACAGGAAAAGACCTCACAATTTTACAAATTTTTGCACTTTCGTATCTCTAAAATGGCGATATAAATATACATATACACGGTTCCACTTTATCTAACAACTTCAACAGACAATCAGTTACTATACTCGACAACTCGCTATAAATTCTACTACTGAGGCCATCGGACCACGAACTTAGGATATACTGACAGACATGATAATCTAACGCTATATCTTGGAGAAGAATGGGTAGAACAGAGAAAAATTCTCTCCGGCACCGGGATTCGAACCCGGGTTTTCAGTTATACGTGCTGACGCTTTATCCACTAAGCCACACCGGATTCTAGTCCCGATGCCGGATTGAATCCTTCTTAGTTTAATTTCTACATTTCTGTTCTTCATTTAGTGGCCTACCCTCATGTACTGTGTCACAGAATATGTGACAGTAGCACAATGTCCAACATTATGTACAGAGGTGCACTCATTACGAGTTACTAAGTGGCCGGGGTCCTATGGAACAAGGCACCACCGTCTTGAATTACAAAGTGTTTACTTACGCATTTCATATTACTATGATGTACCGAAGTGCATATGATTTTTCCGTGCAGGAATTCTGCATTACCATATGACTTAATGGATAAAGCGTCAGCACGTAGAGCTGAAAACCTCGGTTCGAGTCCTGGTGCCGGAGAGAATTTTTCTCCGTTCTACCCACTCTTCACCATATGGTAAAGCAGGATTTCTGCACGAAATGTCATATATGTACTCGGTACATCATAAGTAATACATCATGGAGGACAACTGCAATTTTATTGGATACAATCAAAGCCTCTTGAATATCCACTAACAAGCATGATAAGCGCTAGGCTATATCATGGAAGACAACTGCAATTGGATATAATCAAAGCATCTTGAATATCCAATAACAAGCATGATAAGCGCTAGGCTATATCATGGAAGACAACTGCAATTGGATACAATCAAAGTCTCTTGAATATCCAATAACAAGCATGATAAGCGCTAGGCTATATCATGGAAGACAACTGAAATTGGATACAATCAAAGCCTCTTGAATATCCAATAACAAGCATGATAAGCGCTAGGCTATATCATGGAAGACAACTGCAATTGGATACAATCAAAGCCTCTTGAATATCCACTAACAAGCATGATAAGCGCTAGGCTATATCATGGAAGACAACTGCAATTGGATACAATCAAAGCCACTTGAATATCCAATAACAAGCATGATAAGCGCTAGGCTATATCATGGAGAATAACTGCAATTGGATACAATCAAAGCCTCTTGAATATCCACTGAAAAGCGTAATAAGCGCTAAGCTATATCATTGAGGATAACTGGAATTGGATACAATCAAAGCCTCTTGAATATCCAATAACAAGCATGATAAGCGCTAGGCTATATCATGGAGAATAACTGCAATTGGATACAATCAAAGCCTCTTGAATATCCACTGGAAAGCGTGATAAGCGCTAAGCTATATCATTGAAGATAACTGGAATTGGATACAATCAAAGCCTATTATTGGGTTTTGAAACTAAAGAACAGGCCTATATACAACCTACAACAAAAAAAGATGGCATGTTACGAATATTTCACTTAGAGCTGGGGACGGAGCGAGTAGAACTGTTGAGTTCGGTTCTATCGGTTTATGTGCTTGGCAGCGGAGCACCGAAGTTACTCGGTTAACCGTAGCCGTTACCGGTAAGTTCAAACGTTCAAACAGAGTTCACGTGTTTTACTTAGTTCTAGCAGACAACAACGTAGGTACTGTTATATTTAAATATTTTATGCTGCAGGACAAATTATTTTCTTGTCCCCAAGGCGGGCTGAAAGGCCTCTATGATATGATTATAGAGAATGGATTAACCTTGCTCAGGATAGGGACCGATGGCGGGTTTATGTGAGGGCGGCAATGAACCTCCGGGTTCCTTAAAAGCCATAAGTATTAGCCTATTGTTATTATTATTACTATTGTTATTATTATTATTATTATTATTATTATTATTATCATCATCATCATCATCATCATCACGATATCTGAGTAATTAATATTAAAATATGTTAAAAAAGGAAGTGCATTATATTTTTCTTCTATTTGTGTTTATTGGATTTGTGTTACCTCATCAGTCATCATTTTATTTGTATTTATTTCTACGAATTATGTTACCTAATTACTTTAATTTATCAATAATATTACTCTTCACCAAAGAGAACATGGTTGTATTGAAGGCTAGTAATGTTATAAAATAAATAAAATTATATTCTTCAGTTTAAGATTCCACGTTTTATTGATTATTTTATCCACTTTCCGTAATAGTAAATAATTCTGTGTGTTATTTTTAAGTGATTTAGGCAGCGCTTCATGGAGCCCGTTTCTTTCTATCTTCTTTTTTTACTTAGCTGCAGCGTTTAACGTTTACCTCGTATGTTAATTTATTAGCTGTTAGTATTATAAATTATTTTATCAATTTTATTTCGTCTGTCATATATAACAACACTGAAAGTTAAATAGTCCTTTCATACAAAATAACTCCGCAAATAATTGAAATCAAGCAAATAAAATTTGCAACCACAATGAAGAGAAGCACTTTTTTCTCGTCAATTGGCAAAGCGAAATCACTTTACTACAACGCTTTTAAAACACGCCTGGTTTCACTTTCAAAGTACGTTCTAAAATCGACTCAATCTATCTAAATTTTAAATCTGCCGCCACAAATTTGTATACGGTACTGTACTCGGTTCAACCGAGTAATGACGTCACAATAACTGCTCCGAACCGAACCGCTCCGTCCCCAGCCCTAATTTCACTTAACATTTTGCGTTGAGCACATGCAAGCTGGATTGGATCAGACTATTTCATTCATGTTACGAAATTAAATTTAAATTTGTTGACCTGTGTAAGTGGAATCTCGACGTAGTTACATTATGTTCTAGAAGAAAGCGACAATAATAGGCCTACTTTATTCTTTTGTATGGAGGTTAAAGTTTTCTATTAGCAGATATGCGATATGTCGAGACCACACACACGCCAGCCTTGTTTTCTCTCTTTCGGGTAAAATTATAAGAACTTGCGTGAGTTGGGACGCACACCTTGTGGTCTTGGGACAAAAGCGTTTTGTTTCTGAGTCGAATAATATAGCAAGTAAAATACATAAGTGTCGTTGGACGGCCCAGAACAAAGCGATAGCATCTGTGATGGTTGACGTGGTGCCTTGAAGTGCTGAATGCCGAATGAGAAGGGAGGATGGAATGGGGTTGTGGTGGTTGGGAAAAATTATCTGAATTTGTAATAGCTTAAAGAAAAAACTTGGATGTAAATTTGGGCACGTGGCGATGTAGTGACCTACTTTACAGAAATTACGACCTCGATTCTAGTAGCTCATACACGTGATGGAATAGAACTTTTGCTACTATTGCCTACTGACTATGCCTTTCAAGAACTATCGACAATATTACAGCAATGTTTGTGCCGTGATTTAGTGGTCACTGAGTAGTTGAAAATTTCCATTTCACCACGCGGTTGAAACACGTATAAGCTACACCACAAGCAGTCTCTACGAAAACATTAAATCTCACACACAACTTCAAATATTTCTTCTTACTTACTTACTTTTAGAGAACCTGGGGGTTCATTGCGCCCCTCATATAAGCCTGCCATCGGTCTCTATCCTGAGCAAGATTAATCCAGTCTCGACCATCATATCCCACCACCCTCAAATCCATTTCAATATTATCCTCCATCTACGAATCGTCCTCTCCAAAGGTCTTTTTCCCTCCGGCCTCCCAACTAACACTCTGTATGCATTTCTGGATTCACCCATACATCTCACATGCCCTCCCCATCTCAAACGTCTGGATTTAATGTTCCTAATTATGTCAGGTGAAGAATAGGCTACAATGCGTGCAGTTCTGCGTTGTGTAACTTTCTCCATTCTCCTGTAACTTCATCCCTCTTAGCTACAAATATTTTCCTAAGCACCTTATTCTCAAACACCCTTAACCTCTGTTCCTCTCTCAAAGTGAGATTTCAAGTTTCACAACCATACAGAATAACCGGTAATATATTTTTTTTTAATAAATTCTAACTTTCAGCTTTTTTGAGAGCAGACTGGATGACAAAAGTTTCTCAACCGAATAATAACACACATTTGCCATATTTATTCTGCGTTTAATTTCCTCCCAAGTGTCATTTATATTGGTTACTGTTGCTTCAAGATATTTGAATTTTTCCATCTCTTCAAAGGACAAAATGAAACTACAAATAATATTCATACATGTCTTATTTAGTTAGTATTGCTATTTTCAACCAATGAAAGAATAATTATTTCAATAAATATGTATTATATATTAGAAAAAGGCAGGCTTTGTAGGATGGTACATATGTGTTGACAGAATTTCAATGTTCTGAGGCGGTTAAAAAGGTAAAGAGTACGTCATATTTAAACAGTTGTGATCTGTAAATCTATTTGAATTCCATGCAAACTGTTAAAGCTGTTTTCTCACTTTGTCTTCTAGCACATTTTATGTTGAAAATGTAAAAGACTCTCCCAATTTTAGTGCTAAGAACATGAAAATGTTACTGCATGATTTGCAAACTGTGGTTAACAAACCCCGGTTTCATTTTTTGATGTAGTAAATATTTGTAATTAAATATATACATATATTCATATATGAGACCTCGCTGCCCTCATTGAATAAACATTAAATCTACGGTTTGTTTACGACGATCATCGAAGGACGCACATCGTCGGCGATTGTTTATAAACGCTGGCGATGATCGTCAGCAAGTGGTTTCTTTATCAGCGTACATCGCCGTCAATTCTCATTTGTTTTCTTGCATCCTTTTCATCTACTACAGATGATCATGTAAAATAGTTACGGACTTTATGGAAAAATGAATAGGAATAAATCCAAGATTCTGAATATACCATTAATTTATTCTAGAAGAGGACGATATCTATTCTTTATTCAGCATGCCTGTTATAAAGGGAAGAAGCTGTAGCGAGACAGTCCCCTTTTTGGCCTAGATGTCCGACGTTCCCATAATTTTTGTCGGGACTCGCAAAAATCCCACATTTTAACCAAACTTTACGTTTTTTTTAGTAGGTTATTTTACGACGCATTATCAACAGCTTAGGTTATTTAGCGTCTGAATGAGATGAAGGTGATAATGCCGGTGAAATGAGTCCGGGGTCCAACACCGAAAGTTACCCAGCATTTGCTCATATTGGGTTGAGGGAAAACCCCGGAAAAAACCTCAACCAGGTAACTTGCCCCGACCGGGAATCGAACCCGGGCCACCTGGTTTCGCGGCTAGACGTGCTAACCAAACTTTACGTGCATTTCAGAATTTAAAAATCAATAATTTCTCTAGCTGATGTTTACTTCATGAATTAGTATTGAAATTATTATTTTGATTTGTATAAATGTTTAGAGAGTGAAGTGCAAAGTACTGTCAAGTGACGTAAATAAATTGTCATGAACGAACATTGTTTAAAGGCAATAGAATAATGTTCATTCTTTGTTAATTCCTTTGATTCAATAGGCTACATTTTTCAGTAACTTCTAACTTAAATTTCCTTACAAAAACGTCGATAATAGGCCTAAATGTCTCGTATTTAACTGCCGCAGACTTAAAAAAAGTCTTGATTTATTTTGCTGCCATAACTCGATTCAATATTTCTACATGGCCTTCTCTAAAATATATCGATTATTGAACATGTATGCGGCGATGTGCATCCTGAATTTGCTTCATAAGCAACCTCCAGCGATCTGCGTCGCGTCCAACGATCTACGTTGGCGATCATCGCTGTAAAGAAACCGTGCGCATTCATTTTAACTTCTAGCAGCTCCAGGCGACAATCGCCAGCGATGTGCGTCCGGCGATTATCGCCGTAAACAAACCGCAGCTTAACTATAAGTAGCCATACTGTAAATAGCTATTAATTTGAGAAAAATTTATTCTGGCACCGGGAATCGAACCCGGGACCTCTCAGATCTGCGCACTGAACGCTCTTTCCATCTGCGCTATACCGGGATACGATCCAAGGTGCCCGCAGAACTCTTCTCCTTAGTATCATCAATAACCTATCTGCATTTTAGAGACATTGCAGCCACATATATACAGAAGCGCATGTTTAATTGGCTTTATGGTCATTTTCGACAGCAGTTTATGAATACTGTTAACATTTAAAAGTCGTCAATAAAATTAAAAAGTTTAATTTCTCTCGTGTTTTCAGTTCAAGTGGCTGGTTACATGTGGAGCCTCTTCTATGAACATAAAAATGAATAGGAATAAATCCAAGATTCTGAATATAGCCTACCATTTATTCTGAAAAAGGACGATATCTGTAATCAGCATGCTTATTATAAAGGGAAGAAACGATATTTGCTCCATAGATGTATAAACATCAGTGTTGCGTTATGAAATATTTCAGTGAACATCTTCGTTCTTAATTGATAGTGATTCATACCTTAACTTGCGCAAGTTTTCAAAATATGTGCTGACAATATTTGAGTCGTCGACATACCTGGCGAAAGTATGTTTTCCAACATTAATTTTATGAAGAATAGTTTCAGATCCAGAATAGCTAATGGACACTTGCGAGACACTTTAACCATTGCTGGAACTTCGTACACACCGGAATTCGATAAGATTTCACCGTGAAAGACACGCCACTTCTCTTGCTGATGAGTTTTTGGGTGGGTGAATTTTATATTTTAGACGTGCATATTGACATTGAATTCAAAATGTCATTCATTTAAATATATGTTCTTGTGTGAATATATTGTTTGTAGACATTCCACTGGTTGCAAAAAGTGCACAGAAGTACAATGCTAATTCATGCTATATACGCCATAGTTAACTTTTCTGTAATTATTCTACTACTTCTATATCTACACTTTGATACAATTATACTGAGTAACCAATCACCATAAGTAAGACCAGCACCTATCCTTTTCAACCAAAAGTTTGGACCTCAAAGCTACCTCTATTGTGATATTACCATCAATCCGGACCCCAAGGAAAAATAATTGAAGACCATGCTATAAAGGGGCTCTGGTATAAAAACAGCTAAAAAGGATAAAATAAGAAGAATAACATAAAACCCAACAAGCTGTAGCGTATTCGAAACTGAATTAAGCTCTTCGAATATAAAAATTATGTGTTTTTAAGTTTTGCTTACTTACTTACTTACTGGTTTTAAGGAACCCGGAGGTTCATTGCCGTCCTCCCATAAGCCCGCCATTGGTCCCTATCCTGAGCAACATTAATCCATTCTCTATCATCATATCCCATCTCCCTCAAATCCATTTTAATATTATCTTCCCATCTACGTCTCGGCCTCCCTAAAGGTCTTTTTCCCTCCGGCTTCCCAACTAGCATTCTATATACATTTCTGGATTCGTCCATACGTGCTACATGCCCTGCCCATCTCAAACGTCTGGATTTAATGTCACTAATTATGTCAGGTGAAGAATACAATGCTTGCAGTTCTGTGTTGTGTAACTTTCTCCATTCTCCTGTAACTTCATCCCTTTTAGCCTCAAATATTTTCCTAAGCACCTTATTCTCAAAACCCTTAACCTATGTTCCTCTCTCAAAGTGAGAGTCCTAGTTTCACAACCATAAAGAACAACGGGTAATATAACACTGTTTTATAAATTCTAACTTTCAGATTTTTTGACAGCAGACTGGATGATAAAAGCTTCTCAACCGAATAATAACAGTCATTTCCCATATTTATTCTGTGTTTAATTCCCCCCCCCCCCCGAGTATCATTTATATTTGTTACTGTTGCTCTAAGATATTTGAACTTCTCCACCTCTTCAAAAGATAAATTTCCAATTTTTATGTTTCTATTGCGTACAATATTCTCGTAAAGGTGATAGTGCATGTCCTTGCTTTAGCCCACAGTGAATTGGAAACGCATCTGACAGAAACTGACCTATACGAACTCTGCTGTACGTTTCACTGTGACATATTTTAATTAATCGAACTAGTTTCTTGGGAATACCAAATTTAATAAGAATATCATATAAAGCTTCTCTCTTAACCGAGTCATATGCGTTTTTTTAAATCTATGAATAACTGATGCACTGTACCCTTATAGTGTTTTTAAGTTTTATGATGAAAATCTATGCAAATACGTTTCAAATATGGAATAATGTAGAACCAGATTGGTATAATCTTTATAGATGACGTCGACAAACTGACAACCAGAAATATCACATTTGTTAGCGTTTTATTCCATGTATATGTCTCCACACCTGGCGAGGTAGGTGAGGTGTGTTGCGTAGGACAGTAGCTGTGAGGACAAGCTTATCTCTTCAGGCGTAACTAATGAACGGACTGTACGTTCTCATTCGTTCAGGTGCTTGCCTTAAAGGGACATCCCCAAGATTCGATACAGACTTATACTGCCTATAAACAACGAATAGGTGAGGCTGTTCGGAAATATGCACTTGGGGTAGAAGCACCAACTTCTGGCATTTACAGAAAATTCATCTTGGTTAGGTTTAAACAATTTTGATATAATACTTTATTTTCTTGGGGAATGGTACCAAAAATTATAATATTTTGGTTTTGCAAAAGAAAGTCATTAGAATTTTATGTAAGCCTAATTTTCTTCAATATTGTGGCACCCGCCTGGAATGTTCTGGTCGCTCAGGGAATTGCGCGCGCATCTAGTGAGAAGAAAGGCGCGGGGAAACGGAAACACGAACCCCTGACGTTAGCCGCGGAGCAAGGGGAGGAGAAAAGCTACTATGATTGGGCGGAAGTAAGGAAGCATCGAGATGCGGATCTCTCTCGAAGATTCTGTAAGCCACGCGAATAGAAGATTCCAGGAGTTATGGTGTAATAAATAAAAGCGCTAGAGTCAGTCTTCGGAAATCAGTCTTGAGTCTTCAAGTCTACAAGACTCTCTTGGAGCGAGCAAGGAAGACAGCCTTCGAGAGCAGCTGGAAGACCGGAGTTTGACGTGCAGTGGAACCGCAACTGGGAAGACTTGGGTTCGACGTGCAGTGAACTTGAGTCCGTAACTGTGGCAGTGCCCGCCAGGCGAATGAGACACAGTCCGAAAGACCAGAGTTCGACGTGCAGTGAACTTGAATAGTGAGCTAGAAGAGCTAGCCAAGGCAAGCGAACTGTGAACTGACAGCTTTGCTCTGCACATAGTGCATTGTGAACATTAATTGAAATTAGGAGTACATTGTTGTTCCTCTCAATAATACACTTCGTGCACTGTCATTATCGTGCTTTTGTGCTGCTGTGTTGAGTGGAATACCCATTGTTGTAGGGTGAATTATTCGGAATAAAAGTCACATTGTTGTCGAGTGTGTGGTAGTTGAAGGAGAGTAAAAGTAACAATATTGTCGGTCACTTTTCATCGAATTACAGATGTTAACAATATAAATTTGTACATATACAATGTAAAGAAAATCAATTTTAAAGCTTGCTTTTTGCTTGTTTCGGATATTATAAGCCTGGTATCTTATCTCAGTGGATGGCTACAGTTAGCTTACTCCGAGCCAAATCAGTCGGACTCCATCACTGACGACATCACTGACCAATTAGAAGACATTGTGTCGTTAATGGACTTTAACCTGGTCCAAGGATTTAAGGCGAGTGAATCGTCTTAAGTTCGTTTATCTTTCTTGATCAATTCTAGTCTACATACTGTGTCCATAATCTGTTTTTCTTCCAGTAAATATTTCTACATTAATTGAGAACTTAGTTCTTCTACGAACTCACATCTCACGAAAACCGTGGTGTCAGAGGACACAACGATCTAGTGACTTATACTCGACAAAATATTGACAGTTACTCGTCAGTTGTCAATGAGGGGGCAATGAACCTCCGGGTTCCTTAAAAGTCATAAGCAAGTAAGTAAGGTTATTTTACGACGCTTTATCAACATCTTAGGTTATTTAGCGGTTGAATGAGATGAAGATGATAATGCCGGTGAAATGAGTCCGGGGTCCAGCACCAATAGTTACCCAGCATTTGTTCGTATTGAGTTGAGGGAAAACCCCGAAAAACCTCAGCCAGGTAACTTGCTCCTTCCGGGAATGGAACCTAGACCACCTGGTTTCGCGACCAGACGCGCTAACCATTACTCCCGTTACCCACAGGTGTGGACTTCTAGCTTTTAAACGAGATGCGATAGTCACGTAGAATATCAGAATCGCATGCAGGCACACACTTAAAAGAAATTGTAATGTTACTGTTGCACCTCATTTAGAGGCTACAAATGATCACGCTGGACATGTCAGCCATAAGCGATGATCTTTTCGAAATTGTCCTTCAAATAAAATCCGACATAAAGCCAAACTGTTTATAAATTAACATTGTAAATCGTTTTGAGAGGAATTTGCGATCACTGGTTCGTAATGTACACCTGGATGGGGCTAATGAAAAGAGGTAATAAAATAATTACAAATTATTGCCATAAAATAATTGAACATTATTGCCCAGCGTGGAGTACATAAGGATCAAGAGCAGCTTTAATAAAGCGTGAATGTCACGAATGTTGGTAAAAATATCCCCTAGATTTGTAGATTGGAACCAGGGACTAATTGACTTAATCCTCAAGCACCTCATCCCTGTTTGTGCCACGAATCTATCTCCTCAACATCGGACATCTAAAACTCACAACCAAGTGGCATTGTTTTCATAGGTTTTTACGACCTTGCAGGATTCTTCAGATCTTTTTTTCCAAGATATTACATACCGATTATTTTATTTTCCTCATTCGAGAACAAACACAGCTGAATTTTCACAGCGATTCAAGGGAGAACCGTTCGCGAAGCAGGTAACTGTGCTGAGAAATTATCTTCCTAAATAAGATATGCCAAATACTTTTATCGCACTTAAAAATTAAAAACTCTGGTCAAGTCGGAACCCCAGAACCACGGATTCAGTATCAGACATACTAACTTATAAACCATTGAGGACAATGAATGTTAAAGGTAAAGGTAGCCCCTTCATATGCCATGAAGACATCTGGGAAGCATGGAGGTAGGACCCCATTAGTTCTTGAACTGGGCACTGAATATTACATACCGAAAAAAAAATATATTTGGCAAGTCCATCCGGTGTCAAGCGCTGACTACGGAGTAGACTGCAACTTTTGTATTAATCTTCTCATATTCTACTTTTTCGCCGATACGTTCTCTCGTTATGTCGACTGCTAGGTAAGTGAAATTTTAAAATTGAATTACTTCTATCTGGATTTAAATTTAAGTTTTAAACTCTGTTTGTTTCTTGTCTATCTTTGTTAAATGTGTGAGGACTGTTCAGTACGCACGAGCTTTAGCTTTTCAGGGATGCCCTAGAAAACGAATTCTTCTTTATATTTATGTTACTTAAGTCATTTGCTAGCAATAAATTTATCTTTATTGTTATAATTAAAATATATGATTCGGCATTATTCTTCAATGTTTTTCCATAGCCTATATCTCCCCCTCCCCATTTCCCTCTTCTTTATTCCTTCCTCCTTTCTCTGTTTTTTAAAGTTATATATTCTGCTTATAGATCGGGACTGTTGTGCCCCTGATGAGAGTAGTCGGAAATGCTGCGAAATGCTTGTTTTTCAATATCCGGCAGTCCTCATTCATTCACAGTATCACGTAAGAAATTGTAGACACCAACAGACAAAATTTGTCAACATAAAAGACAAATGAGCATCGATGACCGTGAACAATGTGCCAACATGAAAAATTAATGAGCATTGCCAGCCGTGAGTAATATGTATAAGTGAATAGAAGAGAGATTCATCTCAAGGAGATGAACCCTTACTCAACGCAATGATTTTTGCGTGGAATTGTCTTATGAATTGTAATCGAATTAGGGTTACTTCCTTTAAATGTGTAGTTAAATCTAGATTAATGTTAATCTAGTTTATCTCAAGGTTTAAACTAGAGATGAGTTTCACCAAGCTAGTTAAACTGTCACTCTAAATTTAAACTTACAAAAACTTCAACCTTCAGAAGAGAGTTTAAGCAATTGTTCAAATTGTGAAACAAAAATAGAAAATGTATGAATGAAAATTGAAATAATATTTGATGAAGTGGAGGGGGGACGATTTTCAAATAATTATTAGGCCACATCTGTTCTGCTAATTCTTTTCGTGTCACTTGTTTCTTCTTCATAGAAATATCATCAGCCTTTTTGCACTGAAAAATGTCCTTTGCTTTGGTTACTAATGTGAATAACATATCAATTTCTTCTTTTGATAACATTTTGTCCCTATTTTTTCCTTACTCCATATTTTACTATTCCTCCAAAATGCATAAAGACTTCATTACGTTTAACATAAATTTAACAAAGCTCATAATGACAATGACAAAGGAACACGCGAAAAAGAATCAGTGTAGACAATATTGCTTAAAATCAGCTATAAATAGTTTGAACTAAATCAAAGCTAATAATTTTTTGGACAAAATCAGATTTACTTTAAATGTAATTTTAACTAGTTTACTTCAGTCCAATCTCAAAAGAATTTGGGGAAAATGATCCTCAACGGATTTTCTATCCACTCAGGTAGTAGACCTATACCAAAAATGTGGAAATGGGTCTCTTTTTTAATGATCGATTCAGAAAGATGCAAATGTAATGTAATAGTGCTGGAATGACATTGGTGGAACAACATAATTACTAGCAAAAATTCCGCCACAAATCTGACAATCTATTGAGGCTCTCTTTCATAACAAGTATAATTTGGTCTGATAGAAATGAGTTTAATATGAATTAAACAAGAAAAATTACAATGGCAATACATTAAATTGGAAAAGTACATAGTTATACTAATATACGAGTATAATGATATACATTTAAAACGATATGCCAAAAAAAAAAAGGCATACAAATCTAAGAAAATGACCACCACAGGAACAGTTACCCTACCGCCAAGCTATTGCCAACACCTGTTAAGTACGCAGATGAGAGCGATTAGCTTCGGATCCTGGAAATGAGCACCTTATCCAGTGGCGGCCGATTCGCTGAAGCAAGTGAAGCCGGGCCTCAGTCACTTTATTTCCTTAAATTAAAACTATTGTTTTTAGTCGTATATAACATATTAGCCTTATTTTTATTGACTTTCACTATCTGACCTTCAATGGCTTGCCTACAGACACAGAATAGCACACAATTTACAATAATGGTTGTACATGAATGAGTACATGAAAAAATATATATAGATAAAAAAATTTAAAATACAAATACAGATTTTCAATCACAAATATATAATTTTAACAATTATGTGGAGTGTTTACCATATAGATGATTTTTTAAGATAGTAACTGAGTATTTAATTATGTTTTGGACAATTTCGTCCTGAATATCTTTGCTTAATTTATATTTCCCTTTCCACGTCACAAAAAATTTAGGGACTGTTCCTCGGGACCCCAACAGCAGACCTGTCACTGTAATACTCAGGACGTTGTATCTATTTGTTACGGAAGTAAGGTATTGTTGACTCGTATATTTCTTTTTCCCTTCTTAGGTTGTGCTTTGGATTGTTCAAAGCGTATTGTAGGGTGGATGATCTCTGCTACAGACTTTTTTCTATTGATGACGATGAAGTCAATTTGAATTAAGCAGATAGAGGTGTAAAAGTATAAAACTTTGTGATGTATATAGACTTGTCTTGCAGTAAAATTTGTTCCTGAGGCACGAAAGGTTTTGGCCGGATCTGTCTTCTGCATTTCGTATGTTTCAACAGGTTTTGAGGTTGCACATTTCTTGTGGCCTCGTTGCCTATTAGGTATTCGCCCAATATCAGCTTTTACTTTTTTTCCATTCAGAGCCCGGTCTTTTGTCAATGCCGGTCTCAAGGGTGGAATGGGGTGAGAATAATAGTGTTGTGAATCGTAGTGTGGTTCAGTGAGGTTATGTGTTTCGGGAAAATAGAAATCGAAAGAGATGCGAGAAATAATGATGATAGAGTATCTTTTTCGAGAGCAATAACATTGGAAGAAGAGAAATTTTTAATGAAGACAGACCTACGCCATCACCGACAATTTTTCAGAAAATTAATCTTAAAACGCGAGCTCTCAATGCATCCTGGTGTAAGCAACATAAATGGCCTTTGTTAATGTGGTGTGAAATAAAATTTTACGTTGGTCATGCTTGTTACAGTCAAGAAACAAAGAGAGAGAGAGAGAGAGAGAAAGAGAGAGAACAGTGTAGTTTACGGACAGCTTGAGCGATTTGAAAAATATTTCCAGGGGAATTTCAACACTTGCTTCTTCAGTTGAGCAAAATATGCGTTTTTTTATCAACAGTAATCTCACTAGAGGTTTTGATTTATCTAGAGAAAATCAAAACTCGAGTGGGATTTAATTGACTATTACACGATTAGAAGAAAGTATATAAAGATTAGAAGTAACGAAGTACTCCAATAAAATAAAATATTAATTGACTTACGAAAATACAACTGTCTTCAAATGTATTATTGTACCATCTCAACATTACAAATATTACGCTAGATGCATGCTAGATGGCAGTAGTGAGCAATGCCTTCTAGTCGAGAAGTTCTCGATCTATACACGATGGCAATGTTACTAGTCAAGAAGGCTTTGTTGATTCAGTTTCATTTTTATTAAAATGCAACATTCCATTTCAATTATCCGAATCCCAGTAATCAACGTCACTTGACAGATGATTTTCAATAAATCTTAATATTAAACAATCTCTGATACGTGACTATCCATAATATCATATAGCAGAAGCTATAACATAACCTAACTAATATACACAAGTGTTAGAAAAGTTTTAATTAACGACGATGACATAAAAAATAAACATGAATAATTTTAAAAGCAACAATTATTGAAAGTACAATTTTCAAATTTGAATGTTTTAGTGGTTGGTGGTTCAGTTGATGTTATAATAGACGTGTGCGTAAAAGAAGTGGAACTCGTTTGATGTACATGGTGTATTTCTCAACTTATTCAGGATCTCCGAATGGTGCTCTTCATTTATTTGTAAATAGGATTTCAGGGAAGATGCATAGGTATGACCAGTGATCTTTATTAATTCTTGTTCTTTAATGCCAATGCGATTCATATTTGAAAGTTCTGTGCATCGACTGGAGTGGTTTGTAATTTTCTGTTTTGACGTCCAGACCAGTGCAATTTGAAATGTTGGCAAACAAAGAAAGAAATGCTAGGGGCGCGATAAAATTAAACAAATGCTAGGAACACGATAAAATTGTGCGATAAGCAGCCATGATTGGTTGAAATACGTCCTTTCGTACAGTTTTATTGGTCAAAAGTAGTATGACGTAGTAAAAGTGTAATAGCCAAAATTAAACAGTTGACAACAAACTCACAAACTTAATTAATGAGGGGCTTTTTTATAATAATAATAATAATAATAATAATAATAATAATAATAATAATAATAATAATAATAATCATCATCATCATCATCATCATTATTATTACAGTATTATTATTACAGTATCATTATTACAGTATTATTATTATTATTATTATTATTATTATTATTATTGTCCCTATATTTACCTTTTGAGCCGCTGTTGCCTGGCAACCTCAATGCCGTGGTGAGGTCCTTAACCTGGAAAAATAAAATTAAAGGCTCAGAAATGCAGTGATTATGCACTTCAAAGTTATTTTAAGAAGGGAAAATCCCAAAGTCATCAACTAATTTACGTACGAGGTATATGTCTCTTGAAATGCACTGAAAATGCTTGTATTTACTTAAATGCTAATGGCTGCCATGATCGACATGTACAGAGAGCAAGTAAACATGAAAATGTGAGTCACTACAACACAGCAATAAAACTTAATGGATGTACTTTCCCCGTCAACTTTACTACGTAATACCATAACACAAATTGCTCCGGGATTATAGAAAGGGACATAATTCATCTGACACTCAAGAAAAAGAAACATGGACGCAGTAACAACTCTAAATACAAGCAACAAATACACAATACAAATGTTCAATTGAAAAAAAATATATATATACGAGTATATAATAGACCTATAAACTTTATTATCCAATGGATGGAAGATAGCTTGCTAAATGTAGCCCTCGTTCTTATTTCAATTAGTAAATATGGACTCCTACAACGAATCAGGCATAGGAATTTTAATCTCTTTACTCTATCACAAAAAAGATCTAACCTTAGAAATATCTTTCTTTTTGGAGGAAGGAATCTATATATTTCTCTCATAACCTCTTTACCCATCTCCTCTCCTCTCCGTTGCTCTGTTTTGCACCGTTTCATTTCACCTCACCTTTCTCCCAAGCCTCTCCTCTTTCCTCCTCTATCTCGATTTCCTTTTCTTTCTTTTCATCTCCCTTTCTCTCTTCTTTATTTCCTATCCGTATTAACGATACGATTAGAACATACGCACAATGTGGGCCAAAGAAAAGGTAGATTTTAATTTTGTTATTGGTAATACATGGATTATTTTAGTTGGCTTAGATTCATCGTTATTGTTTAGTCTGAGTGTTGCAATTTATTAAACATGGGGCGTTGGACTGGTGAACGACGAGGATTTGCTGTAAAATCTTATTATCTGAATAATCAATGAGCAGAAGCTGCTCGTAGGGAGTTTCGCACTCACTTTCAACTCCGCAGTCATGATCCTATGTCCTCTTCACATGCGATTAAAACCTGGGTTCGCAATTTAGAAGAGGCAGGCCATATTTCTTTGAGGATGCCAATGGTCGTACGCAAACTGTTAATGCAGCTCGTTATGTGATAACGATTCGAAATTTTTAAGTGGTTAATTGAGAACAAGAAAGTTTCAGATGAACAGATCAATTTGGTTTCAGTAAGACGGTGCAACAACACATACTGCAGCATCTCTATGACGAAAATGCGAAATTTGTTTGGGAATCATGTCATATCAAGAAATGGAGACATTCCATGGCCTGCACGATCCCCCGATTTAAGTGCATGTGATTTATTTGTATGGAGGTGTTTAGAAAGTAAAGTATACACAAATAAACCGCGAAACATTGAACAACTGAAGACAAAAATTCGTGAAGAAATTTCTAATATCACAGTCGAAATGTTGCAAAGTGTAACGAGAAACTTCAAACAGTGATTACAAGAATGTATGTACGTTGGTGGATGGCATTTGAATGATGTCATTTTCAAGACGTAGTGATTACATGCAAATGGCATACTTTATTCATATAATAAAAGTTGATTTAATACAGTATCAAAGGTTTCATTTCACTGTTTAAAAATCTTCCGTTTCTTGGGTTCACGCTGTACAATTCCGACAGCAAAAGTACTGAAATTTTGCAATATAAAGGGATGTAAGGCAAACTCGGCTAATTTCTCAGTATTAAGGTTTTCTGTCCATAGTTATATCCAAAAATACTTTTAAAAAAACTTTCTTCATTCGCGAGTTTTGTGTTGTATTGTATTGTATTTATTAACATTCCATGGTATTCATACATGCTTACAGCTAGAATATGGAACAAGTCAAAAAACTTAATACTATTATAAAATCTTAATTTATAGTCACAGTCTAGATGAAATATATACAGACGAGATTTACAATATAGTCTACTAGTACAACACATAGTTTTAGTATCAATTTCATGAAGTGTTATTGAATGTCATGAATTCACCTACAGAACAGAAGGCGTGAGAAATTAGGTACTTCTTTAATTTGGCCCTAAATAATTTTATGTTTTGAGTTTCATTTTTTATATCGATAGGGAGGCTATTAAAAATTTTTACTGCCATATAACGCACTCCTTTTTGATAGCAAGATAGACTTGCCGATGGAGTATGAAAGTCATTTTTTTGACGTGTATTTATGCTATGAACTGTTGAATTAGTTACAAAGTTTTCACGATTACATACGAGGAAGACTATTAATTAAAAGATATACTGACAAGCCATGGGCATTATTTGTAGTTTTTTTTTTTAAATAGTCCTACACGACTCCCTAGATTTCGCACCTACTATTATTCTAATTACTCTTTTTTGTAATAGAAATATATTGTTACCATCTGTGGAATTTCCCCAGAATATTATTCCAAAACTCATTACCGAGTGGAAGTATGCAAAGTATATTGTTTTTAAGGTATTGATATTTACTATCTTTTGCATAGATCTAATAGCAAAACTAGCTGAATTTAGTTTGGGGGTAATTTCTTTAATATGATTTTTCCAATTTAACACATTATCGATTTTTAAGCCAAGAAATTTGGTTGTTGTTGTTGTTTCTAATAGGGATCTATTGTTAATTATTGCGCTAGAAATTTGCGACGTTGAATTTGGACAGGATTTAAATTGAATTATGTTAGTTTTGTTACAATTTAATACTAATTTATTGACTGAGAACCAGTCACATATTTTGAAGAGAATTTCCTCTGTTGAAGATTGGAATGTGTTGGAGTTATTGGCTGTAATTACTATACTTGTGTCATCTGCAAATAATCACTAGACATCATTTTATTGGATTAGAATTAGTATCAATAATTGTAAGTAATTCATAAACTCTATTCAGTCAGCTGACTTTACATCCTTGTAAATATTGTTAATAGTCAAAGCACTACTATTGTTACAAATAGTTTACTATTTTTTTAAGTTCAGACAGAATGTAAAAACAGTGTAGCAACAAATGTGTGTAGTATTGCATTACTGCATTGGAGCATACTGAATAAAAAGGGGATCAACTAAAAAAAAATCATTTTATTGGCTGGTTTAAAAATTTTATTTTTAAGTGTATCTCAACAGGGAAATATCTCCATCTAAAACATGAGATGATATTGTGTGTGTGTGTTTCAGGAACTCGTGGTAACTTCGCAGTACTGCTCGGGAAAATTCGCAGTAACACTTGTGCAATTTTCAAGAATACTCCTTTTAGTATAAACATATTTTAATGTACTCTAAACATCAGTACATATTTACACACATGAACTGAACACACATTAACAAACTAGCCAATAAATGTAGAACAATTGGGCCTCAATTTTTTTATTTTAGTAGGTTATTTTACGACGCTTTATCAACATCTTTGGTTATTTAGCGTCTGAATGAGATGAAGGTGATAATGCCGGTGAAATGAGTCCGGGGTCCAGCACCGAAAGTTACCCAGCATTTGCTCATATTAGATTGAGGGAAAACCCCGGAAAAAACCTCAACCAGGTAACTTGTCCCGACCGGGAATCGAACTCGGGCCATCTGGTTTCGCGACCAGACGCGCTGACCGTTACTCCACAGGTGTGGACACTGGGCTTCAATTATTGACACTAATAACAGCATATTAATTGTAAATTAATAAATTTATCTACCACAGAACTGCATTAAACATTATGCCAAAGGTAGAAAAATCATTATGAGAACTATTTAGGCATAATCCGAATCCGCTTCCGCTAGCAAGGCAATTGTTGTTCCTCCTTTCTCTGCCATTTTTTTAAGGTGGAAAGACTTTGCTATTTTAGAGACACAATTTTGTTAGGTTTGGTAACCAATGAAAACCCTGTTTCATTTAAATTCCAAATCAGATTAGGCCTGGTACTCGGTTCTGCTTTCTCATACACACTTCCTAGCACATCATAAAAAAATCGTTCGAATTCGAGCGAGTTGAGGCTGTTGCTGTATGGTAGGGCAGATTTTCTAGCTGGCGCATACTTAGCCCATAGCGCTTCTTAAAGGAAGTTCGAATCTGCGTGCCACTCGAACTGCTCTGCCGGCAACTAGCGGAAACTAGTTAAGAAACTGAGTACCAGCAAAAGCATATTACGAACAAACTATATTAGATAAAACAACAAGCAAGGGTTCAAATTAATCATAAAAATGTGGAGAATTCATTAATCATAGTGTGATACTTACAGTTCTGAATATTTCTACGATATAATGTCCAGAAACACAACACTGAAAATTCACTCACGATATCTCAGCAAACACACACCTACTAAAGCAGATAGTTCTGCAACTTTCGCCAGAATGCGTTGCAATGGGATCTTCCTGCATGAAACATCCCCGATAAGTTCTGACATTTATCTGTAATTTTTATAAGCTCAAACGAACATAGACAACTCCGCAACTAATTAATATATGAGATACTGCGAAATTAGGCGTACTGCGAAATTACCCAAGTTTGCCTTACAATATAAAAATGCAATCTGGAATAATTTGAGAAATACGTAGAGTAGTTTGCATAACCAGAAATTCTGTGGCACTTAATGGTATACATTTCAATGTTAGAAAAAAAATCCAGTAATACTGAACAATCGCTAGAAATCTCATTAATCTTTAAAGAAACGTGGCTGTTAACAAACGGTTGGATTTATGAACAACAGCAATAAATGAACTGTTTTAATGAAGCAACAATGTGTTGTTCATACATGTAACAGGCCTATATGTTAGCACATAAGAGGAAAAGAAAAGAGAAAATAAGTATTTCAAGAACTAGCATTAAACATGTATTTTAAAAGAAATAAATACAGATGAAATTTCTTGAATAAAAATAAAATGTGAGGGTAGAGACGTGAGCTATAATCCAGTCATCTGTACAGAGTAACACGTAGCAAGACAATCTGCTTCTCTCGTTACGCATCCCAGATTCCGCTTGTATGCTTTTAATGATGTAATAAATAATGTATCTGTATGTAAGCGATAACTACACATTCATTAAGCTCCGTTTACCGAACTGCAGCTCTAGTACTTCTCTCCTTTCTGTTCTCACACTCTATCATTACATCTTTAGAATATATTTCACTGTTTTATACAGAATTACAAGTTAACACAACTTACGAATCATTTATGAATATTCTGCAGGTAGAAGTTCCTTATCAGATTCTAAAATTAAGATTTAGTATTCGTACTCGCTAATGGAATCCATACAAACATCTCAGCCACGTTTACTGGGAAGCAAAACTTAACACGCTATTACGTCATTCTATCTCTTTCGTTGTCCGTCAGACTGATCATCAATTTTCATTCTTGCATTTTCCTTTGTCTTTCTACCTGGCTCTCCATCCGTCCGTCCATCCACGCATTTGTTGTCCCATTTAATTATCCACTAATCTTTCATCAATCCATCCATTTCTTCACTCACGTTCATCTGTTCATCCAACAATAAAATTCATGTTCCCCTGTACTCATACCTCGTCCCTCCACATATTAATATTCCAAATAACCATCCATATATATTCATATCATCCTTTCTCAGTCCATTCATTTATCCAAAAAGAATATTTAACCATCGAATCGTTCATTTCATTCACCCAGCACTTCACCCCTTCGTTTATGTATGTATGTATGTATGTATGTATGTATGTATGTATGTATGTATGTATGTATGTATGTATGTATGTATGTATGTATGTATGTATGTATGTGTGTATGTATATATATATGTATGTATGGCACGTGGTTACGTCTTATAAACATAATATGTATGTAGGCCCATGAAGTACTTACCTATTACCTTTCTTTTCAACTGTATTTTGTACGTTTTACTTTTACCGGTTCTTCCTTTTCTCCCTTCCTCACCTTCATCATCATCATCATCATCCTCACTCATTCCCATACAAGATATAACTCTTCACAGATACACATCATGCATAACGTGGCCCGCCGAAGTGGTGTACTATTTAAAAATGGTTTACAGTCCTGCTATATATCCGCAGTATGCGGAACCCGAATTACGCAAAGCGAAGTGAGTAGGCATTAGATAGACACACACATTTTTACAATACCTCATACTTTCTTGTGTACTTGTTTTGCCACATTTTGTTTCTACACTTTTTGGTCAGTTTTGGGCATACCTCCCGCTCACCATTTTTCCTTTCGTCATTATCTGGTATTCTTCGCTTGCAACAAGCATGCTTGAAGGCTACTCTGCTTGTGACTTTTCTCCTCCAATAAAGCAATATTGACTCTTGCAGAGTTATCCATTTCAACCATCAGACACAATGCACAAATGTGTGTGTGTGTGTGTGTGTATATATATATATATATATATATATATATATATATATATAATGATGGATTATTATCATTATCATCATCTTTAAATGTTGAGTGCTCAGCCTCCCTTACTCTTTACCTTATGAGCGTATGACGTCATCATTTCCTTTTATACACATTTCATTTTGAAAACTCATCTATTGGCTGATGCAATAACGAAAGCGGTGGTGTTACCCCTGTAGATAGATAGATAAATTTATTGATATAGTTCACAAAAGTACAAAACTTAAAAATTTAACAAAAGATATACAAATGTAGTTCTACATAATAAATATACAATTTCCTAAACTAATTAATCTATCGCAAATCTCAATAATTTATTGGTTCAAACTTGCACTTAGCTACCCCTGTATTCAGTTTTCGGAACTTGAACTTCTATAAAAAATGTTACACGTTTTCCCAGTCTGTAGGTTGAATATAGACGTTTCACGTGAAAAATGATCTTGAGAAGAGAATGGAGTAATAAGAAAGTAGGAAAGAAAGAACAATACGATTACCTCGTGTCAAATATAACTATTCATGTAGTTCTGTGAAATACTTGTGTATAATTATTTCGAAATATTACTAAAACTGGTACTGTATATTCCACGTACGTTTTAAAGCCTTGTATGTTCAAAATATTGCAAAGGGAGGAAAAAAGGAAGGGAGGAAAATGAAAATAATGGAAAATAAAAATGAAATAAAATATGTTCTCTATATAAAATTATGAAATACTGTAAAGTGAAAACTAATGATAGAAAGGTTAAAACAGTGAATAATGAAAATAAAATCGGAAAATAATGCATAAAAGAAAGGGAAAAAAAGAAAGAAAATAATATAATTAAGGCAAGATGTAGAAAAAAAAAAGCAAACTAGATGAAACATTAAATTAATAGTAGGGAACATATTTTGTTAAGCCTTATATTTGCCTCAGACTGACAGTTTTAAAGTTACAATTAGAAGCTTTCTCACCTCGAAGTGTCTCGCCCTACTATCTACGGCCAAGACATGGAGAAGACGTGAACAACACAGGCTAGTTTCTTTTTAGAGAAAAGCGTTAGATAATTTACAAGAGTCGAGTAACTCAATAGCGCATCAAAATGCGGTTCGGGTACAAGCCGCAATTGTAACCTCACCACGTACAAGCGACGCTCGTGGAATCATTAATGCTGAGAGGCAACACAAGCTTGCACCGCCTTCCTGAATCGCAAAGGGCAGAGACTTCGAATCCCGCTCCAAATGCGGTGTGATCAGTGCTCAAGTCACACTCATTGTCATTACTGTACTCAGCGGCACGAACGAAGGTGAAATCTCACTCTTAAGGAGTGAGAGAAGGTGATTGTGAGTTACCAGGCTTATGTTGTACACTCAGTAAAGGCAGTTTTACATTGAAGCAACTATAGAGAATTGCGGCACGATAGCATGCAGCAGGTTGCTCACTTTGAGTAGGGTGGCAGCACAGTTGCATACGACTTGAGTCGATCCGCCGCGCCGGTTGCTCCTTTTCCCTAGCTTATCCATCATTATTAGGTTTAGTTGTCCAGTCGCATGCGACACTATGAGTTTGGATGCAAATAAAATGAACAGAATTAGGCTTTTGAGTAGTCTACCATGTTGATATTACCAACGTTTTCGGAACTACAGGGACATCATTTTATTTTTACTTCAATTTTTATTGTACCTGAGCTTTTTTTTATATATTTCATTCCCACCCCTTCTACTAGTAAACTTCCAACCGTCCTCCAAAAGAACCAAGGCCGCGTATGCAGTCAAAGTCACCTTACGGCCATAACAAACAGTACTGAGTTAGTGTGTATAGTACGTTTCAGAAGTATGTTTGCGTTTTTCAGTGACGAAAGAGCTTTCAATATTGAATCATATTTTCGCTCAGGTACTGTTGTCCGTTTGCCTACGTCGCATTCCGGTTTCCCCCACCCGCTTCTGCTCGCCCCTCTGTAAAAGCAAGTGGCTGGGCTGACTTAGCTTTTTTCTGAAAACATTAATTTCTGTTAGGAATTGGACGTCTACGTAATTCTGTATTATACAACTGTTTAAAGTAACTTAAATAAAAGGGCCTCGTTAAGTAATTAACTGTCACGTGATTTCCTCCCTTTCTACTACCCTGCGACATAATCACTTGGGTGGACACTAGATAACATGTCTAAGTAATTTTATCTTTTCAGATCGGGCAGAAGTGAAGATTGAATTTACAGTACGTAAGGTACTCTTCTATAGAGTAGGTACAGAATTATTATTACTAGATAAGTATTTTACTTAGTTTTAGTATGTATGTAATGCATTTAGCATTTTAATAAAAAAAAATTAAACACTTTGAATAGTAGGTTTTGATGCCAAGATCTTAACATAATAACATAGATAAAATCGAGGGTTTTATAAGGAAACTTTTTGGTTGACAACACTCGATAAAACAAATTTGATTCATTCCAGTGTATTAAACTCCTCTTGGAAAGTTTATCAACGTACCGTGTGGTACAACAAATTCTGAGTTTGGTTTTGCGGACACAACATTTACACATGGATACTGAATCTTTTTCTAGACAGATGAGTTTAAATGGCTGCAATTCCAAAAACTATTCAAGAATTCATTAAAACATGTAGGCTACTTACTAATAGAATATAGAAACTATAGCCAATTTCTTTCGCAGAGCGTATAGGCCAGTTTTGGATCAAAAGATCGCAAGAATACCTAAGCTTGCAAAAGAAGCTCTTAAATTAATTTTGATAGAATTTACGACCTTGTATTTATGCAAAATAAGTTTCTCGTCTATGATTGCCACGAAACAAAAGCGATAAATCTCCTTGAACTCGAAAATGTGTGTGGAATACAAAGTCCAGATTTGACAAGCTACTTTCTCAAATACAGACACATTTATCGCATTAATTACGTCCTTTTTACTTCATAACTACTGTAGTATATATTTAACTTTGTTTATGTTTCTAAATACAACATAAATGCATGTTAGGGCGTTTTTTATTTTATAAATCACCTCGCGATCCCCCCCCTTCCTCCCCTCCCCCAGGGAGTGCTATTTTAAGACAAACTTCTAATCTCGTGGTTTATTCATACATATCTTGTTTTTCTAGAGATTTTCCCTTGACTGCGTTCCACGGTTTGATGAACACTGAATCGCAGTACTGCATAAGGCAGTTACGTCAATTCGCTTAATTGTGGCTGACGGCGAAATACTCTCCGTTACCTAATTACGATAGTTATTGTTCTGTTGGACTGACGCAGCTGTGCCCAGAACGACTGCCTGAGCCTCATCAAACCACAGTCACATTTAAGTAATGGTGCTGAAATAGGCCTTAACGATAACTTATATGGAAATATCTCGGTTCATAACCAGAACTAATTTTTATTTAAAAGACAGGGTAATAAGATTCATAGAATTCCTATAGTTGCTCTCTCTCACTTGGAGGTCATTGTGATATGTAGATTTTTAAGGAACTGGTTCTCATTTATAAGGATAGTGAATATGATTAAAAGTGAAATAAATTTCATGCAATTTTGTGTTGTATTATTAATGATTATTTTTTCCTTTATTTCTTTATCGAATATATACCACATAATATGTACAGGTATTTACAATGGAATTACTGTTTCATCTGAAATGGTTTCGGAATATGTATTATATATCTTTCCCGTGTTAAATTTTACTGTACCTTGTTAACATGTTTCGGCCTGTTATTGGCCTTCTTCAGAACTGGTTGTTGCTGGTCTTGGCGCCTTCTGTTTTGTTTCCTGTGGGGGTGTGTTTGTGTAGTGTAATGTGGAGTCAAATAGTGTGTGTGTTCTCAAATTGAGTTGTGTGTTGAGAATTTCATTTGGATGTGTTTTTTGTGTGTCTGTATACTTCGTATTGTTCTAGTGTGTTTACTTTCTCCCTTTTTGGTTGGATGTGTAGAATTTCCATGTCTGTGTTAATGTCTCTATATGTGTGGTTAGCATTTGTGATGTGTTCTGCATATGTGGAAGTGTTTTCTAATTTTGTTAGGGCTGTGATGTGTTCTTTGTAACGTGTTTGAAATGATCTGCCTGTCTGTCCTATGTAGAAGTTGTTGTCGGTGTTACATTTCAGTTTGTATACACCTGTGTGATTGTATTTGTTTGTTTGTGTTGTTTGTGTGTTGAGATGTTTTGTAGAGTTTTATTTGTTCTATATGCGATGCTGTAATTTAATTTCTTGAATGAGGTTGCAATCTTGTGTGTGTGTTTTGTTTGTGTTTTTGGTGCAGTGTTAAAAGTTTTGTAATCAAGATGTATAATATGAAATGGTTTGTTGGAGAGCCGTTAGTATGGGTCTATTCATTCATTCATTCATAGCGTTATGCCCAAGGATAGGTCTTTCACTGCAAACCCAGCATTTTCCAGTCTTTCCTATTTTCTGCCTTCTTCTTATCCTCCGCATATGATCCGTATATCTTAATGTCGTCTATCATCTAATATCTTCTTCTGCCCTGAACTCTTCTTCCGTTCACCATTCGTTCCAATGCATCCTTCAGAAGGCAGTTTCTTCTCAACCTGTGACCCAGCCAATTCCTTTTCCTCTTCCTGACCAGTTTCAGCACCCACTTTTTTCAACACAGTTTTATTTTTTATTCTGTCTGTCTACTTCATACGCTCCATTCTTCTCCATATCCACATTTCAAATGTTTCTATTCGCTTCTCATCATTTCGTAGTAAGGTCCATGTTTCTGCCTCATACAATGTCACACTTCATACAAAGCACTTCACTAGTCACTTCCTTAGTTCTTTTTTCAGAGGTCCGCAGAAGATGCTCCTTTTTCCTATTGAAAGCTTCCTTGTCCATTGAAATCCTCCTTTTGACTTCCTGTCAGCAGCTAATTGTCACTGCTTATAGCTCGAAAACTTTGGAGTCCACGATATCATTCCTAAAATAATCACTTCAACCATTAAAGGGTCTGTGGAAATTCTGAAAAACTATTTATACCGAATATCATAATTCTCCCCCTTTTTTTCGTTAGTGTGTAATTGTAATAAATATGCATACGTATAATTTATATTTTCTCTAAAATTCATGTTATATGTTCACATAAACTTGACTCATCTACTTACTGTAAACAGCTACTATTCTTGTATGCGTAATATTATTCTGCCAGGATGCCTAGGCAGATGATTTTTTGGAAATAGATTATACAGAGTGTTTCCGAGGTGGTGTTACAAACTTTCAGGGATGATGGGGAAGGGCATATGTATCAATTTGAGATAAGGAACCCTGGGCCGGAAATGACAGAGTCAAAAGTTACAAGCAAAAATAGTTCTGTGGAAATGAAATAATTTTATTTCTCTGTACACCTTATTTATGTGTATTTATCTGTACATCTTACACATACTTGTATTCATCTGACGTTGTTTACGTTGTATACTTACAGTATTCCATTCAGTGCGTTGTCTGAGGGATGGGGACAGGAAACTACACTTAAGCAACGCAGATGGCGTAATGTGTAACGGACATGGTCGGTCCTGATATGCACGTCTGTAGACAGCAGTGTATGTGTACAAGTTGCAGTGTCCAGTCGATCAGTCCTAGTGAAATGGAGGAGTATACGATAGCGGAATGAGCAGACTTGAAATTCGAATACGGATGAGCCAATGGGAACAGTATACAAGCTCATAGATTGGGCGAAGTACCCACGCAGGAGACATCCGGCCCATACCATTTTTCCACGACTGTTAAAAAGGTTAAGGGAAGGAGGGCACGTGGAGCCAAATTACAATTCCATTTCCACACAACTATTTTTGCTTATAACGTTCGACTCAGTCATTTCCGGACCAGGGTTCCTTATCTCAAATTGATACATGTGCCCTTCGCCATCATCCCTGAAAGTTTGTAACAGCACCTCGGAAACATCCTGTATATATACACCCCAAGTATTTGAAGCTGTCCACTAATTCTACTGCCTCGTTTAGAATTCGCAAGTTTACTTTCTTTATTTTTCTTCCGACAACCATAGTCTTCGTCTTCTTTGTATGTATGTATGTATGTATGTATGTATTTATTTATTTATTCACACTGCAATGGGTATATACCCGGTGGCAGTGGTAACTAATTACACTCAATAAAGACAATAATGAACACAATTAATAAAAAATACAATTAATAATAATACTAATAATTAATACTAACAATAATTAATAATAATAATAATAATAATAACAGGGAACATCCTAAGTTAAAATAACATTTAAAATGAATCTAATTTGTACCTTAAATCTAAGTTCGAACTAAAAACCCACGAGTATAATATGTTCATATCTGCACAAGTACCTTTCAACACTACACTCATTTCGCTGTCAACTCACTCACTGCACTGGGACTACGACACATTTCACTGATTCTATCCTGATTTCATTAACACTTCAAAAACATTTCACTGTTCAAATACTTTGCACTGCCACTATAAACTATAAAGGTTCACTGACAGGAACACGTTTCACTTATTCAACACACTTCACTGACACAACATAATTCTTCACGGACAGAACACTTCAATAACAAAATATCAATTACACCCTTTAAATAGCTACTGTGTATAATTATCGTCTATTAGTAAAGTCCTTCAGCCTATTTTTAAATACATTTTTGGTTGTTGGTAAAGCCTTTAGTAAATCTGCAGGTACATTTATCTTCATTCTATATTGCTCATAGCTGTCATTTAGCTCCAGTAGCATATCAGTATCGTCTCCTCTTCTGATAACGTCATATCGTCAGCAAATGTTATGCACTTTATTCTTCTTAATAATGGGAAATATGAGTAGTCCTGGAATTGGAATTTGGAATTTAAGCAGGGGGGGGGGCACTACGGCCCAGCACTGTGACCTGTTCAGATCTATTGCGCTAAGCCTCTAGTGGCGCATTCCCAAACCCACACCGGCTGACCACACTAAGGTTCTCTGTGTGCCCAGGTTTCGAGCAGGCAAACCCACTCGTCCCTAGGCCAGCACCCTCCATGTTTTGCCAGCCGGCGTTCGGGGAATGCTACGGAATGCTAACGAAATGGAGACGGAATGATGTAAATGCCTAATATGGGGAAAACGAGAGAACTCCGAGAAAAAACCCAACTGCGACCTTGTCCTCCACAAGTGTCGCTATGGATTTTTCAATGTAAAATCCCAGACTTGACATGGACTCGAATCCGGGCCGCCTGTGTGACAGGCTGGAGATCTGACCACTTAGCCAATGAGTAGTCCTACTTCAGGATTTTCTTCTTTTTATTTTTATTCCATACTTCTGGTTTTGATACTTTGAGACTTTCTTGTCTATATTACATCCATTGTAATTACAATTGTTACTGTTATTACAATAATTGAATGGCGAATTTGCAAAACGACTGAAGTCCACATTTCGGGGGGTTTTGAGTTGAGAGCATGATTATGTTACTGTGTGCAAGGAGCATCGTTTAGTAGCAGAATGACTTTAATCCACGGCTTTTGGATTGTATATTTTTTCATAGCAGCAGAATATTTGGTTAAGGGGTAAAACGACTTTAGTCCTGGACTTAAGTTGTTTTGCCTGTCAAGTACTGAAGAAATTTACGTAATATGTAATTTTAATCATACAATCAGCTGACAATTTTTTTTTTGTGTTGACATTGATAATTCTTTAGTTGTGAAAATGTATTACGTTTGAAGAACAGAGCATGCAAATGAAAAGCAATATGCTCAATATTCGTGCTGAACTTGTAGCTGAAGTAAAAAGTATTGCAAAATGGAGCCAAGTTAAGCATCGAGAGAGAGAGAGAGGATTTTCTTGCTGTCACATTTGACTACATGAAAAATGTATGCCTAAACACCAGTTCAGGATATATACTACTATCGCCAACTTAGCGTTCCAGCTATGTTTGTGCACAACATTAAAATTAGTGAAATGTCCTTTTGTTCTACCATGAGGGACAGGCCAAGAAAAGTCTTAATGAGGTATGTAATTTTCTCCTCCACACTACTTCATCCAGTATACTAAGAACTGTGGTTGTTTTGCGACAGTTGTCCGGGACAAAATAAGAACAACACACTAATCAAATTCTTAATGGCAATAAGTGCTCAGAAACATTTCTTCAGCATCATATTTTTCTCCATCAGAGATCTGTGCTCTTGTGATTAACAAATTGTTCAAAATAATGTTGTTCAACAATTGCAATAAGGTTATTGTATAATTTTGGTATAAATACATTTAGTTAAACATGTTTATGTGTCAGTAACATAATAATTATGACGCAGGATTGAAGATAATTTGCAGAACATCTTAAGTCCTGAAGATAATTAAATTTTTACGACCTGAAGAAGAGTACAAAAGTTTGAATTTTTATAATAAAACTATTTCTCTTACATATCTCTTACATATAAAAAATTATATTGTTGCAATATATGATTCAGCGAGGCCAAAAACAGTTTTCTTTAATTTTCTCAAAACTACTTATAGGGACTTAAGTCGATTTGCAAATTCACCATTCAATTATTTCCCTTCAAACTGGATCCCCATAAACCTGTCTAGGTATGAAGGACTGAACATTTCGTAGTTCCATATTCTCACTCATGATATACCCCTATTCCTTTTCTTGTGGTTATCCATATTCTCATTCTGGGATGTGTCTGGTGTCCCCGACATGAGAGGAGGATGTTTAAAGAAAATGAGAGAAGAAAAGAGTTTTAGTCTTTAGCTGACCTGGTGTAGATTTTATCTCGGCGACCTGGGTACAAGAAGGAAGCTTCGAAAACAATTTGATGGCGCAGTAACTCTCCGTGAAAGGAGAAACTGTACTGGGTCTACGAGTATGATTATAAATTGTGGAGCGCATTCTCTGTGTCGGAGATAGCCTCTTAGAATATTTCCAACAGTTGCAGCGATTACGGCTTGTCTCGTCGAGGATATAAAGCAAATTTATGGCTCTCTTACAAGCAATTTGATGTTTTTGAGGCACACTGCAGTTCAGTAAATTTTCTACTAACAAGGAAATAAAAAATTAAGGTAAAACATTTTTTAAAATTATTTTATACATTGCCTTAAAACGGATACGCGGTAATGATACTGAAAACAGCTCCAAGATGTACAGTGCTGCACGAAAATAAAAATGGCCACTTCATGTGGATAGAGATTACTGAAAAGAATAGTTTATGGGAAGTTTTTGGTGACAGGACCACTTAGAGCCGGAGAATAAACCTAAGAACTGTTGAGATACAGAATAGGAATGCATTTCCTGTAATCATTTCTTTTTTATCGAATTGTTATTGCTAGAAGGTGTCAATATATTGTGTAAGTGAACACAAGATTATTCTATAACAACAGTAGTAAACCGAAAACAGATTGCAATAACTTCACAATGAAAATCTTGACGTGCATATACACACACATTCACGCAAATAGGCCTAAGCACTCATAGTCTACATATATAAAGCGTGAGTATAAATGATTTCCCTGATTACGAAAATTATTTGTGGACAAAGGATTGAACGTAGAAAATGTTTAAATATACGAGTGCATGGAGAAACTCTCCAAGTTTTTAAACATACCTAATAAGTGGTCGATATGGGCTCCACTTGTGTCCCTGCAGACATCAAGCCGGTAGTCTAATTCGTCCCACACACGGCTAAGTGTATCCATATCGATTGCAGCGATGGCGTTGATGATGCTGGTGCGTAGGTCTGGAAGATTTTTCCGGTAATGGGGGGTACAAAAACAGAGTCTTTAACATATCCCCACAGGTAGAAGTCACACGGTGTTAAGGCAGGAGAACGTGGAGGGCGGGACAAGATCTGCATGTCGTCTCTTCCCGCACGACCAATCCATCTGTTTGGCAATCGGTCGTTTAGAAATGTCCGGACTTCGTTATGGAAGTGAGGTGGAGCGCCATATTGTTGATACATGAAATGAGCACTATCACTCTCCAGCTGTGGCATCAACCACTGTTCTAACATATCCAGGTAAGAATGTCCTGACACGGTGGGTTCGAGGAAAAAGAAGGGGCCGTACACCTTGGAGTCGGAAAGTGCACAGAAGACATTAAGTTTCGGGGAATTACGAATGTGCTCCACGTAAGCCCGACCAGGAGATTTTCTTTTACACAGGCATCTGTGGTCGCTAACTGATTGTACCATCGTCTAATGATCTTGGCGTCTCGAGGATCATTGTCGAATCTCGCTCGAAAATGTCGCTGCAGAGTTATGACGGATTTTGTGGAATGAATTTCCAATGCTACAAATGCACGCTCAGCACCAGTCGCCATTCCTGCGAACTCAAGACCTCTACCGGTAGGAGGTGGAACTACGCCGCGCGGATAATTTGAAATAAAACTTTGAGAGATAGTCGAGTTGGTAATATTAGTACCATTGCTGTATTATTCACGATTTGTCTATAAAAAACGCTTAACTAGGGCAATCATTTATACTCACGCTGTACATACATACATACATACATACATACATACATCATACATACATAACCTTACATTACACACACACACACACACACACACACACACACACACACAAAATACAGATGCAAAAAACACAAAAATCAATCACACACACGAAAACATACACACACATGCACAGACATACACAAAACATATACACATAAAAACACACACGCACGCAAAACACACACAGGCACAAACACACACTAAACGTACACACATAAAAAACATATACGAAAAAAACACACGCACACAAAACATACACACACAACACACATACGGAAAAAACACACGCACACAAAACACACATAGGCATAAACACACACATAAAAACACATAGGGGAAAAAACACACACGCCCACAAAACACACACAGACACAAAGTCACACAAAACATACAAACATAAAGCATATATGGAAAAGGACACACACGCACACAAAACACACACACATACACACAGTCATGAACATTTCAGCCGACTACACATTTGCCGCGTCTCTGGCTTCCCTTATCCTTCTTTCATTCCATCATCATTCTCCAGTCTCCACCTTCCACTCACTTCATCTGTAATCGGAAATTGTTTAGAATAGGGAAGGGTTAATGTTTGTGTGGTGAAACGAGTGTCCGATGTTGATAAAATATTGAAATATTTTGGGCTCCAAGCCCTGGAGTTTATCAGGTGTTCGTCTTGGGATGGGACCTAGCTCTGACAGGGCTGAGGCAGGATTCACGAATGTCAACAAGTCCATGCGTCGGACTGAATCATTTATCGCATATAGGGCGCACCATGGACCAATGTAAGCCTATGTGAAAGGATCAATCTCGGTTTGCTCTCTTGGAAAGCCACATATACATGAGGTCTATGTGTTGTGTAGGAGATATGACAGAACGTTTAATTATAAAAAAATATCGGCATATCGACGATATAATTTAAGACTACTTGATTCTCAATACTAGATTTTTTCCTAAATTATCAAGAAAAATACAGTAGAAATAATGAAGTGAAAACCTTAAAGTAAGCAGGGCAACATAAGTTTAGAAGTATGCCAAGTAAGAACCTCAATAATATGATTCTGAGAGTGAAACACAACTAATCTTTTAATAAAAGTTTTTGTCGGAAGTAAAAATTGTATCTATAGTATGGATTATTTTGTCACTACATTGTTTTTGTGGAGATTTAAAATCAAAAACATACAGGATGATTCACGAGGATTTACCGTCATTTACGGAGCTTATTTCTGAAGACAATTTTAGCAAAAAATGTCATATAAACATAGTTCCTATTCTCAATGTTTTCAGAGTTACACTAATTTAAAGTTGTTTGTAAAATACGTTTTTTCTTTAGTTTGAAGCTAAAAAAATAATACAAATAGAGAATGAACCATTCAGAAGTATCATTTTTTAATTGGCAAGTATTATGAAGCTAAAAATGTGCTGTGAACTCCGTAGTTTGTTCGTACAGACATAGGCCTATTTTTCTATTTTTAACTAGAAAATTACATTAGGCTATTCTTATGCTCTTATCACAACAATTATTACAAATCACGCCATTTCCACCGACTTATTTATTTGAAGTTCAATTTTGCATACTAATTTAGTCTTGGAGAGTTTACAACACATTTTAAAAAGTGTCGCCGTCCGCTTTAGTACACTGGGCCGCACGCTTGTGAACGGCACTCGTCGCTCTACGTAACTGTATACGGCTATCTTTGATTTCCGTAGCGCTCGCGCTGGCTGCTGACTGCACGCTGACCAAGATCACACGTTCACAGCAATGCGTTCTAATAACGAACGTAACTCTGTAAATATTGAGAATAGAACACATGTTTATATGACATTTTTTGCTCAGAATGTCTCCGGAAATAAGCTCCGCAAAGGACGGTAAATTCTCGTGAATCACTCTATATAAGTATTTCAAACGGTCGCCAAACGATGCCTGTTCCAATATATGAGCCGTTGGGAGCAAAAGTGGTGTAAGTCAAAAATGGGTAATGAGGGTTAAAGTAAACATTCTGTAAAATACAGCACAAAATAACCATTAATATTGAATTTATTTAAACTATTAGTAGTCAGTGGATAGCACGACGGACAGATTCATTGCTACTTTGCTCTGTATTTTACAGAATTTTTACTTTAAACCTCATTACCCAATTTTGACTTACACCACTTTTGCTCTGAACAGCTCATATATAAAGTCACAAGCGGATAATTAAATGATTTTCTGGAGAAGAACAGCCGGGATATCTTAATGAGAAAATATTAGAAACACTGAGATCCGAAGAATGATGCAGGCAGAAAAGACTATAATATATTATGAGATCGAGTAAAGGAGATTTATGGCCGCGGGAGAACGATAGAGAACAATAGATTATAAAATGAGGCGCAGAAATGGAAGCTTGAAGGAACAGAAGAGGAAGCCTATGTGGGACCACAACGTACAACCACAATCTAGTATATACAATCACGAAGCTTAAGTTGTGAGGGTGCTAGGAACAATAGATTGTGCCGGTACTATTTCGCATTGTCTGTAATGAGGCGATATTAGCGATCCTAGTTGTTAGCAACTATCTATGGATGCATATTTACTACGTATTGACCTTCGTGACTGTATATACTAGACTGTGGTACAACTATCAATGGAAAAATTCCGGATGACGGAATAGGATGGAGATAATGAGGACAGATGGCTAAGTTTAATTAAAGGACATATCGTATAGGCTACATGAACTGCAACAATGTATATCACTGTGATGTGTTTAACTTACGTGTGAAAGAGAAAATATATTTTTATCTAATATTTGGCTGGAGAGGAACCTTAGAATTGTGGAAAAGTCTAAAAAATTAAAAGTGAATTGTTTTCCTGTAATTACGTCAAACGTTTATGCTATTCCTGATGTTTATTGTGAAGATGATTTGGATTGTAAGGGTGTTTGGAGTTTGAAATAAGATTGTGATATTTATTTTCATTCATCTTTAAATTTAATAATGCGGTTGCTTCCAGTTAATTAGTAAATACTCGCTTCCTCATTCCGTAGGCCCAAATCTCTAGACAACAACATAATCGATAGTCGAAACGATTCACACATGAGTATAAAGCCAATGAGTTATTTGAAATTCTAATGAATAATATTGTCATTAGAGAGAATTGGATTAATTTCGAAATTCATTCCACAGCTAATACTTTAGAATTAAATTATATTAAATTAAATACTGTTTCTGTCTTTATGCTCCCGCATTTATTAAACACACACATTTGTGTACGAATAATAATGAATTCACTATGGTGTCACATTAATTTATTTTAGTCTTTACGTTTTATCACGGCTGGTTGGATTCGAAAATACTTTGTTTTAAACACGCAATAATTTCAGTCATTCAAGGCCTACTATAATAATTTAATAACTAATGACGTCACCGTTATTAACAGAAAATAACAAGATTTCTTGGATGTTAAGCGCATAAACGTTTCACATGAAAATATATTTATTCATTTTTAATTAATTTTTATTTATTTATTTATTTATTTATTTATTTATTTATTTATTTATTTATTTATTCATTCATTCATTTATGTAGTCCTTTATTCATTTATCCATTCAAAAGTATAATAGCCTCACACTACTGACAATGAAAGGCAGTTGATTTATGAACTTTGCATTTTGTACTTAGCCTAAGCCTAGATCATATATGTAACAAATAGGTCATCGCTATATTAAGATCGTTTGCGCTTTGAAGAGAACAACCGCCATGATCGCCAACCGTCCGCCGTAAACGAACACGAGATGGCAGTATAGTCGCTAATGCAATTCAAATGGGAATTATGACGTGACTCCTTATGTAACAACCAGATGGCAGCGTAGTAAACCTGACAAAAGTTGTTAACTTCAAAACCTATGAGGCCGACCTATCTGGGGTATGTATGATCTAGGGTCTAAGTCAGAAATATAACATCTCATCAGCCAAATGGAATGTTCAATTATTTCTGTGTACGAGGTTCTCTGACGAAATATATCTGTGACATATTTAAATCTTTAGGTTTCAATTACAGTAGAACCTCTATTATCCGTGGTAATGAAGGGGGTAGCGTGAACGGTTAATCGAAAAATCGGATAATCCGCATAATATAAAGTTTTCATAAATTAAATGCATAATATAATTTCGTAATTTCCTCCATGGTCTTGTGGTTTTAACACGCTAGGTAGTGGATCAGAAGTTCACTAATTTAAGTCTGGTTTTCAATGACGGAATTTTAAGGGTCTAGGAAACTTCTTATGACGGCTATCTGTGAAAAGATAGGAATAGTTCAGGTGTCAAGTTGCAGATTTACATTACTTCATAAACTTGATATTTGTTTTTCATTAAATCGTGCACAGTTGTAATTCCTATTTCGTATTCTGATGCGAGATGAACAACAGTTTCTCTTTTCTCAAACCATTCAATTACTTGCACTTTTTTTCTTTTGACACCTGTGGAAAACATATTGCACAGAACTTAGGCCCCTCGAAGAGCAGACCATATTGTATAAGGGTTGTTGTTTAGTCAACTGTTGAAGACAGGTCTGAACCTCACAAGTGTTACCAAGAAGGCACCACTTATGAGGCCAGGAGATAATGGGGTAGAGTGGTCAGTTCCTTTCCTATTCCATTGCATACATCGCCGACTAGCTACATATTACATCAGACGCATACAAACAATTTTTGTTCTTCCTCTGACACATATTGTCAAGTGAGACTGCCTGATAATAGATGTAGGCCTACATATCAGCCAGAACCTCAACCAAAGGAAAGTGTATAAAGGTGGTCATCATCATCATCATCATCATCATCATCCACAAGGATTAGGCTTTTCGACCTGTTCTGTCCTCTCAAAGAAATTGATCTCTCCATCTCTTCGAAGATCTTCCTCTGTATCTCTTGCCTTTAGGTTTGTACTGTAGAATCTTTTTTAGGGATACGGTATTCTGGCATTCTTTGTATATGTTCATAGTATTTTTCTTGGTATTCTTTTATTTTATTGTTTAAGTTGAATATGTTCAGTTCGTCTCTTATCGTTTTATTATGTCTGTCCTTCTGTATACAGCAATCGATCTCAAATATCTCATTTTTGATACTTCTATTTTGTGTTGTTGGTTTTCGTGTATAAAGGTAAATGTTAAAAAAACACTCTGTAGAAAAAATTCTTATTAATGTAATGTACAGTACTTCATATTTTTTCTGCAGCAAAAAAAAAGAAGAGCGAGAGAGAAAAAGAGTCGGATAATCCACCAATCGGTTAATAAGGTAACGGAAAATCGGGATTCTACTTCTATTATTCAGAAGATCTTAATCAGTGTTCTAAAGACTCGTTGCAAATTCTACAATTTCTCATATTTTTAAATAACTTTGAATGTGCCAATATTTAAATATTTCTTTGAAATTAATTTGTCTTTGTATATTCACTACATAATTGTCTTCACGATTTTAAAAACTTTGTACATACATCTTGATTACACAACTTTTAACACTATATCACTTCGTAATATGTATTATATGTCTTTCTCGTGTTAATTTTACCGTATCTGGTTAACATGTTTCGGCCTGTTATTGGCTTTCTTCTGAGTTCTGAAGAAGGCCAATAACAGACCGAAACATGTTAACCAGGTACGGTAAAATTTAACACGAGAAACACATATAATACATATTCCGAAGTTAAAAACTTTGTTCTGGATCCTTGTGGGCATCCTAATTAGAGAGCGGATAATTTTTAATAAATCTTTATCGTTCTTTATCGATATGAATAATATTCAAGTTATTTATATTTATTATTTTCATCGTGTTAACGTCTTTTAAAAATACATAGCCCTCAACCTGATTTTATCCTCGGCTATCTAATAAAAAGATATATCTAATGACAACAAGTGTATCACTAACAATAAGAGAAGGCCTGATACCATGCAAACCTCATGTGACGAAAATCCTACAGTGTGTCCATCTAATGTAATACAGAGAAGCAATTCCGACATATAAAGCTAGGGCTATGTTGCTTTAATTCATTCATAAGACAAAAATAAAAATAATTTGAAAGCGTTCTCGAACTTTATGAACACCCCTCCAGGCAGCAGGATATGTGAAACGTTCCATCTTAAATTTTCTTTCGTCTAAGACGCGTAACCATGACACGGTTGTCAAACAATGGAGTTTCAGAGTGCGTGGAAAATGCATTCAGCTCCAAAAACCCTTCCATCTACTCTTCATAATAAACGAAAGAAAAGGGAGGGGAGGGGAGGGGGAATTATTCTATGAAAAGAAAGCAGATATTTAAATGTTATGCAGCTTAACTGTTGTGACAGCTGGAGCCGTGGTATTGGGAATTTATTACACTCGTTATTTAAATTTAAATTCCTTCGGCAGTAGACCCAAACTTGTGCCGACAGGTTGTACTACCGTTCATTCGCCTGTGAAGATGGAAACTATTTCGGATTTCCAGTCTTCTTACTACCTAGGCCTATTCACCGCAACATAAGGAGGATTCTTATGGTGATGAGGGGAATATTTCAACTTCAAAAAACATTTATTTTCGCTGACTGATTTTCGGGGAGAGTCTACAGCCGGTTTGATAAATTGAAGCTCGCAATGACAAATAAAGAACAGTGTCAAGTGTGAAGACTCTTATGAAGTAACCTAGAAGATAAAACTGAAAAATCAATTACACAGTGCATATTTTGTTTTCAAATACAGCCTAAATTTTGGGATCATTAAGAATAATGAAACTGTCATGAGAGAGTTATGATTTCCAACAATTCACATAATTACATGATAAATACAGGGTGATTCACGAGGATTTACCTCCACTTGCGGAGATTATTTCCGAAGACATTCTGAGCAAAAAATGTCATATAAACATTTGTCCTAATCTCGTATTTTCGAAGTTACACTAATTTGAACGTGTTTATAAAATACCCCTTTTTTTAGTTTTAAGGGTAAAAAAATATTACAAATACAGAATGAACTATTCAGACGTACCTATCATTTCTTTAATTGGCTAGAGCTCTGAAGCTAAAAATATGTTTTTTAATTTATTTCTACAGATTTTGTTTTTAAATTTTTAACTAAAAATGACATCATTCTTACGCAGTTATCACAAAAATTGTTACAAATCATACGACTTCAGGAACTCGATTCTTTACAGTTTAATTATGCATCCTGAGGTACAGTCTTAAAGAATTTAAAAGAGTAGCGTGATTTGTAACAATTGCTGTGGTAAATGCCAAAGAAAATGTAATTTTGTAGTTAAAAATCGACAAAAAAAATCTGTATGCAGCAACTAGCCTATGGAATTCACAACACATTTTTAGCTTCAGCATACTAGTTAATTAAAGAAAGGATACTCCTGAATAGTTCATTCTTTACCTGTAATATTATTTTACCCTTAAAACTCAAGAATGATGGTATTTTACAAACAAATTCAAATTAGTGTAACTCTGAAAATACAGTATTTAGATTAGGACAAATGTTAATATGACATTTTTTTGCTTAGAATGTCTTCGGAAATAAGTTCCGTAAGGGACGATAAACCTCGTGAATCACCCTGTATAACTGTCGAGACCAATGTTTGAGAAGTTACATTTTCCACCATAATTCCTTCTTCATTCTTACGAGGATCATCATATCGTCGTTGTTCCTGCAGTAACTCCTATGTGCAAAATATGAAATTTTTCAGTAGGAAGAGAAAACACATTTATTCTTCTATAGCAGTAGTGCATAGGAGATTGTGAATTCTTATATTTTCGAAAGAAAGAAATATAATTACATATGGGAGATTGAGTCTTCTTTAAGCCAAGCAAGGGCACGGTTCGAACAAATGAACCACATCATCGTTGTAATTAGTCATTGAAGATGGAGAAGCATCTCCGAAACATGTTTGACTAACATCTTCAATAAACTTATTGTAGGCCTACTTATTGTTCATACAACTGTAACATATCACCTTTAATGTATTTTAATACCATAATGTAGTTACATGCACACTCATGTCAACCCCTCATTCTAACAAAACTCTCAAAAACAAAAATTCTAATACCTATACAAACAAAAAAGTTATAATATGTGCACAAGATAAATGAGACACCCTGTATATTAATACAAACATGGAATTTGTACGTATCGAATTTACTGACATACCAACTAATTATATTATGGAATATTTATATTATCCACGATTCTGTGTATATTGATACAGGATATAAAAAAGAGGGAGAATAGCTTATAATTACATTAATTTCATTCTTAGTTGATACTAACGGTTAAACCCAATAGCCCAAGATGTTTGCCGCTTGGACTCCGCAATTTATCAAGGGAAGAAGTCAGTATCCAAGCGTATGATTATGCTGGGTTGCTAGTCAACAAAAACTGTCAATTTTTCTTACTTGCGTCCCAAAGACATTTCTAATGAATGAAGTATGCGAGTGTGACTGCATCGAATCTATTACTCATGGAGAGGGTAAAACTTTCCGCTTCACATTCTAAACATTCCAGATTTCAAGATGGTGACTACATGCTCTCACAAACGAGTGACACAACCTCAAGCAGAACTCATTAATCTCCTAGAGGCGAAACGTATGCAACCGTTGCTACACTGGCTACAGTTCTGTTCCACGTACTGTTGTACTACCAGATCTTAACCTCTGACAAGCCATCATCACTTTAAATTATAAAGGTGCATTATCATTTAAAACATTAAAGGTCTACATAACATGTTGAATCATACAGTTATGTTCCATAAAAATAAGTAAAGAAAGTTTACATTGAAAACATGTATATAACTTTGTGTACGTCACATTCGCAATATGTACAGTACGCCAATGAGGAAACTTTATCAATATTTGTATTCAAAATTGAAGAATTTCGCGCTAAGATTCTTTAGGAATGTTTCTAGCTCTGAAATCAGTATTTAAAATTTTAAAGAATCCCAGAGACATTTAATCTCCTCCATTTCTTCAGTTAAACTAAAGTTTTGCTGTCTGGTTCTACCCCATTTTGTTCGCGAGTGCTACATGTGTGAGTATGTTCAGGTCGCAGAATATGAATTGTTATCGGTCACATATTGATACAAGAAACTTGTCCTATGAAGTGACATCAAAAACTTTTTCCTTGCATTTTTAACTATGTCCTGATTGTATATATTCAATGTAAAATAATGACATGGCAACTATATATTATTAAGCAAAGCCTACACGGTATAGTCACAGTCTAGTATATACAATCAAGATGCTTGAGTTGATGAGATTGCTAGAAACAATACACTCTGCAGGTACTATTTCGCATTGTCTGTAATGAGGCGATAGTAGCGATCCTTGTGGTTAGCAACTATCTATGGATGCATATTTAATACATATTGAGCTTCGTGACTGTATATACTAGACTGTGGTATTGTCAAAAAAACAAGGTACAATAAAAATGTAAGAAAGTACATACAGGAACATATCTCATGACATCTGAAACATGTTCGGAACAGAAAGTAGGTTATATAGCTAAAAAATGTTTCCAATGAAAAGATATCTTAACTCCCACAATATGTCCCAATGGAGAAGAAACGGTTACATAATACAAAAGAAAACGAGTTTCTTAGCTTTCCTAAATTCCGGAAAACTTGTGTGAGATTTTTAGGATACAGTAAGGTACATTCCGTTCACCCTTCATAATAAAAAAAAAAAACATTACAATATTGTCACTTCACACGTAAACATATGCCAGTAAGTTATACTGTTAGGCTTACTGCTTCTTTATAACAGGCCTATATATACAGGGCTTACATTTCAAAACTTCCCATTCTAAATAACTTAACTTACTTATAAATGGCTTTTAAGGAACCCGTAGGTTCATTGCCGCCCTCATATAAGCCTGCCATCGGTCCCTATCCTGTGCAAGATTAATCCAGTCTTTACCATCATATACTACCTCCCTCAAATCCATTTTAATATTATCCTCCCACCTACGTCTCGGCCTCCCGAAAGGTCTTTCTTCCTCCAGTCTCTCAACTAACACTCTGTATGCATTTCTGGATTCGTCCGTACGTGCTATATGCCCTGCCCATCTCAAACGTCTGGATTTAATGTTCCTAATTATGTCAGATGAAGAATACAATGTGTGCAGATCTGCGTTGTGTAACTTTCTCCATTCTCCTGTAACTTTATCCCTCTCAGCCCCAAATATTTTCCGAAGTACCTTATTCTCAAACACCCTTAACCTATGTTCCTCTCTCAAATTGAGAGTCCAAGTTTCACAATCATACAGAACAACCTGTAATATAACTGTTTTATAAATTCTAACTTTAAGATTTTTTGACAGCAGATTAGATGACAAAAGCTTCTTAACCGAATAATAACAGGCATTCCCCATTTTTATTCTGCGTTTATAATTTTCTCCCGAGTGTCATTTATATTTGTTACTGTTGCTCCAAGATATTTGAATTTTTCAACTTCTTCCGAGGATAAATCTCCAATTTTTATATTTCCATTTCGTACAAAATTCTGGTCACAAGACAATCATATACTTCGTATTTTCGGGATTTACTTCCAAACCTATCCTTGTACTTGCTTCAAGTAAAATTCCCATGTTTTCCCTAATCGTTCGTGAATTTTCTTCTAATATATTCACGTCATCCGCATAAATAAGAAGCTGATGTAACCCGTTCAATTCCAAACCCTGTCAGTTATCCTGAACTTTCCTAATGACATATTCCAGAGCGAAGTTAAAAAGTAAAGGTGAAACTCCATCTCCTAGCTTTAGCCCACAGTGAATTGGAGATATTGATGAGGGAAGTCTGAAACCAGACTTAATTGCATTTTAGATTTTACCCCCTACCCCTAGCCTCATCCACTTCGAAATTTCAAACGACACCCCTATAGAATAACTCTTCTCGGGTTCTCAGCTAGGTGAGTTGGAGATTAGATTCCAAGCTTTCGACGGCTAGCTCTGCCATCTTCTTCAGGGATGACAGGGATGACACCCCTATATATTTATATTTAAATATGAAAGAGCATTCAATTGTTTATACACCTCATTTATTTGTTTTCGCATCTCTTGTTTTATATCGTCGCCTGGCAACCTGTATTTCTGTTATTATCAGTTGATTGTAGGATGAAAACACGGCTTATTTTGTGTAATTTCCTAAATTTAATCAATGAGGATGATTTATGTTCTCTCTTGAAGGGTATACACCATTTTAAAATAATTTAATACACAAACACAGCTATTACATGAAATGCTCAATAAGTTTTTGTAGCTTTATTCTTTTCAGCTCTAATCAACAATAACAAGTGAAGTGTCCCGGGATCGATACCCGGCCCCGGAACAATTTTTCTCTTGAAATTATTCAAGTCTGCTTCACAGGGAGCTATAACTGATAGGCAGATTTGCATAATATATACGTAATTGTAGGTACGTTAACAGAAAGGCAGAATTGAAGTCACACAGAGTTTGTGTGCGCTCAAAGTTGGGTTTCTGGCGCTTTGTCAGTCCATTTGAGTTGTCTGGATATAAAAGGAAAAATTGAGACAGTGTCGGGTGTAGTTCCAGGGTAGCTCAGTCGGTAGAGCGTTCTTGAGCTATGCGAAGTGGCCCGGGATCGATATCCGGCCCCGGAACAATTTTTCCCTTGAAATTATTCAAATCTACTTCACAGGGAGCTATACCTGAAAGCCAGATTTGCAGAATGTATGAATTTTTTTACTGATGATTCTTATATTTCATATGAGCATTATCGGATAAATTGACAATAAGAACCACTCTTGATGTTAAGACTAACAGAAATACTCAGGGTGAAAGGAAAGAATGAGTTCCTTACTTTTCATTTTTTCTTCGGTGCACAAATTGTTATTTAATGAATTATAGCGACGACGTAACGTACCGGTATCCTTATTCTTCCTTATAATAATACACTACAGTGTCTCGTTTAATGGGAATTTGTCCATGGAAGTGATCTGTATAATTGAAAAACTAAAATTCGTTATGGCAACGCGGGACAAATATGGCGGCTAATAATATTGTGTTTATCGAATAAATTTCAATTGTAAAAATTTATAAACAGCTGAGATATTTTGTTTAATGTGTGTCGTCAATTTTTAAATTGAATGTAGTATTATATATTGCGAAAAGACGCGTATAAATGCGAAAAATGCATTTGAAATCAAAAAGCTGCAACATAAAAGATTGGAGTAGGGTTAGTCGAACATGTACGCGGAGTAATACATATTATGTCAACAACAGGGCTTGCGTGGATGAACTATAGTATAGGCCTACACTGAATATGGACAAAAGTTTAGGAGATGCTACTGTAGAAATGCTGCTAAAGACTATCTCGGATAACCTAATAGGGAAACAAAACAACTTCCACCCCTTCCTTGTAGCCTCTTCGTTTCTCCAGCGTGAGTATTCCTGTTCCTCCTACCGCGTCCTAACTCCTTGCTTCGCCATAATTCACTTGCTTTTAAAAAGTATAGATTTGGAACTGCAATCATCATAATATAGATAAAAGTGTTTAGATGTTTTTCCCAAACACATAAGAGAAAAAAACACGTAATAGCCTTAATTTTATGTAATGATGCTTTCTTTATTTAAACTTTGGGGGTGTGAGAAAACTTAAGAATGCGGTAGCTTCTCTAGAGTTGTGGTAACTATCCTTGAAGAAAACATTGTGTTTCTGCAGTCTCACATGTTCGCGAAGTAATTTGTCCCAACTGTTTGCGTAAGTTATATAATAATATAGTTTGGTGCGTGTATGTGTAAATAGTGTACCGTATATAGTATATACAGATCTACGATTAATATAAATATATTACATATATTTTATATATGTATATATTATAAATATATTACCGAATTGTAGTGTTAACAGTGCAGTTTAAACAGTATAGAAGGCTTAGGAGGCCTAGTGTGAGATTTGAAATGGCAGAAAACTCGATCATAAAACATGAGCCCGGTAAAGCGTTAAGAAATGGGGAGAAGATGTATTTTAAATGTGTTTATGCTCAACCATGCCGAAATGTAGTAATTATAAACCTGGTAGCAGTCCTTTAATGCATGTCATTAAAGTACACCTACTCATTAAAGTACAGGTGTTTTCAGCCAATGACAACTCAGCTTACAGGTGTTCAGCCAATAAGTCAGCTTTGTACAGTTATAAAACCGCAAGTATCGATTATTCTCGGATATGCAATCGAAAGAGAATTAGCGAAGTCACGGAGGCTGGAAATCCAATACTGTCGCAGAAGGTTATGTTCTGTTACTATAATAATTAACGTTAATTGTAAATAATATTCAAATAAATTCAATTTGTCATCTCGTTTTTCAATGTCGAATTCAATAATCAAGGTTATACCAAGTTTAACGGGATTACACAAGGTCAATGACATTATTGTTCCTCGGAAAAAAAATCAATACTTTCGCGTCTGCGCACATCTCACAATTCACGACCTAGAACAAGGTCACTTCCGATCTTCTCAGATGCAAATAAAATGTATACATCTAAATAATTTGAAGTCAGAAATATGGTCGAGCATAAAAAGTCGTATGAAACTCGCCTATAATGGTAATTAAGAAGCTCGTATGAAAATTATGAAACTCGCTTGCGCTCGTTTCATAAATATCCATACTCGCTTCTTAATTACAGTACTATCATTATAGGCTCGTTGCATAATGTACTATTAATTCATTGAAGGAACAATATCCTACTATGACTCTTGAACAACTGGCTGAAATGACGGGGAAACAGACTCCATTAATATTAGTGATTGAAAAGGTAGGTATGTAGGCCTAGTTATTAAATATAAATATCCCTACTGTATTATTTTCTGACGTAATTTTTTAAATGCTGATTTTTCATCTGTTAGCTACATTTTTATTTTGGTTAGATTAATTCAACTTTCGTACATTGAACATATGAAGTACTTCTCACATCCTTATTTTTATATTTTAGTATGATTGTTCTGACTGTACAAGATACACAATACAGAGTAACGAATTCATATGGGCAATGTTTTTGAAATAGACCGTAGTGTCCTCCCTTCTGCCGGTAGCAAAGAAAGGAGTTCCTATCAGGTTATCTGGGATATACTTTAGACAGACAGACACACAGCATGCCCAAAACCGTTTTCCGGTACCAATCATACTCAAAACGTGTATTTCCGAGAAAATAACGAAAATCGAGTTTTGCATCATCAAATGCTTTTTCTAATGAGAAAGTAAAAAAGAGCAGAAATCAACGGGAATAATAAGAAGAAAGGTTATTAAAATTAAGAAGTAGGATAGGAAGAAAAAAATAATTTTGAAAGAATGAATAAATTAATAAGAGAGAGAAAGAAAGAATAAGAAAGCAGTGGTTTACCAGGGGTAGTTCGCCAGCCAATGTGCTCACAGGCGACAGAGTTCCAAGAACACATCGATTGATTATTGCCATACCACATTGGGTCTCAACAACAATAACATAGCTATGGTCAGAGGTTTAAAAAACGCTTGACCGCGGGTGGGCGATCCGAGGACCCGATAGAAGGAGTAAGTCAACGTCAGAGGAGCGAAGAACTCTACTCTCGGCATGAAGGAATGCAGTGTGTGTTCATCACAGTTCTTTGTCTCACAAACATCGTACAACAGAGCCGGCGAAAATTTTTGCAAGACAGAGAAAGAGATGTGATACTTCCTGTAACAAGCCCTTCAATTGGTTAGTTCCTTATAAGAATGCGATATGTTGACCAATAACGTTCTTTGAATGAAGTTGAGTATCGCAGATTTGGTAGATCTGTGGTCCACGGCCAGCGGGTTGGGGTAGGAGGGGCTGGAGAGGTGATGACCCCGAGGGGGCCCCCGGACGATAACCTCGGTAGCAACATCGTCCTCTCTCTCTCTCTTAGCGTACCCGAGCTGAGAGAGATTCACTTTCACACACTTTGTAATTACTTGTTTTAGATTTCCCTTGTATCTTTTCCCTCGAGGGAACTAACGCAGAAACCAACGCGTATCGGGCCTCGAGGAGCTGGAGTTAAGGGAACACACAGTCTCTCAAGAAAGGTTCGTGTGAACGGAAAAACAATTCCACTCACCATCCTTCATCTTATTTTCTGCGTGTCGAAAGGTGGAGTAACTACCAATGCCCAATAGTATATTATATTAGAAGCAATATCAGGTCCAATCGGAACTCACGTTGAACGTCCAGTTAACACCTCTTAAGATCAATTAAAACTTTCCCGGACTCTGCTAGTGGTAGTGTGACGAACCACATCTCAGATGAGTCGTCTATAAGATGAAATTAATTACACCATAAAGGTAAAGTTGTGACTACAAACCACTTACTCGCGAGAGAAGTTCTTTTTTTTTTTTAAGGCGTTTTCCATTTTTCAGAGGTTGTCATGCTCTTTCCTTTCGATAGCGGCAGCACATTCAACCAATTGGGACACTTCTTCATCTGTAGCTGAAGGTAAGATCACAGTCTAGTATATACAGTCACGAAGCTTGAGTTGTGAGGGTGCTAGGAACAATAGACTATGCTAGTACTATTTCGCATTATCTGTAATGGGGCGATATTAGCGATCCTAGTGGTTAGCAACGTATTGAGCTTCGTGACTGTATATACTAGACTATGGTAAAATGAATGTAGGATAAAGTTGCCTAATACCGTGATACCCCTAATTCCGTTATACTTTCTTTTAATTGAATGTCAGTGAAAGCTTTACCGTTCAATCATAAGAGTGCATATTTCGCTTACTTTTGAGACATCGGTGAAATTTCTAGCAAGGTACATAATCCCGTTACTAAAAAATACCTATCACGGGATTAGAGGTATTACGGAATTAGACAACTTTATCCTACAGTACGAACTTATGTCATGAAGGATTTTAAGATTGGGAAGGAAGCGAGTCAAGGCTCTTATAATAAGGTACCATTTCTGCATTTGCCTAAGACATGCAGTAAACTTACAACACTGGAACTCAAATTTCCTTCTAAAAAAAGTATTTTGCAATGGTGGGTACTTGACGTCATTTACCCAAGTGCCCCCCAAGGGTCACGCCGTAATTGTAGACTCTTTGCCACCAGAGCGTTGCCCTTTGTGCACCATGGTAGATGATCCACAGATCACCGGTATGATGATATTATGATGATTGATGACCCAATGATGAATGTCAATGCCAGAAACGGGAATAACCCCTGAAAACCAACCACCAAACATCATCTTTGCCCATCACAAATTCTACCTGTACCCACCGGGATTGGAACTCGTCTACCAGAGTGAAAAGCCGGTGTTATAGCCGTTCGGATAACGGCACGCCCTCCTGAAAGAAGTATTCTTGAGAATTTGTATTACAAATTTCCATGCTCGGGACTAGACTCGAACCAGGGATCTCATTATTGGTAATCAGGAATGCTGATCGCTAGATTATGAAGTCATCTGGTTGTTATAGTTCATCATTTTTACTCATTGATAATATCGCCTATTGCATATGCAATAGGCAGAACCTTGGTGTAGGCTTATCTAAGGTTGCATTAGAACTATATCCTATAAAAGTTGCTAGGAAAACTGGCGTATTCTACACAGCCGTTTCATAATCTATAGTAGCCTATCGCAGCTTTACAACATTGATGGCCAGTTTCATCAACAAACATTTAATAGGCTAGCTCAACGGATTGTTAAGTAACGTGTAGTTAGTAATGTAACAAATTGCTAAAAGGAAAGTGTTTCATCGACATCTGTTAAGGTTTTGTTAAGTAACGGATTGTTAAACATAAGGAATTATGACTACAAGAATCTAGGATGCCTTGACATTTCTGCTTTCAGAACGCTACCATCTGCTTCGGTTGGTGTTACTACTTTGTTTTTATCGTGTTCAAAATGTCTGCCGGGAAAATCTTGGGTGAGCTTTGTACATAATATTATCTGTCTAACGAAAGTAGTAATAGAAATGGACGAAGAACAGAAGATGAAGTGTGTTGGTTGTAGTAATTATACTGAGTTGGAGAAATAAAATAGCAATTGTCTTAATTCACAAATATAGTGACATATTGAAAATAAGAAAACTGATAGAATTTGTGTGAAGGAGAAGGAAGAAGCATGAGAATACGTAGTGCATGCTTTTTAATAGTCAAATAGATGTAACAAAATGTACTGTAAAGTAGTTAAAATTATTTTATTATAATATGGAAAGACATGCAAAAAGGCTAAAGTAAATGAAAAACTCGAATATTTCAAAATTGAAGGAGGAACTGCTATAATTTCTATACAGGTGATACTAATTCAAAATCGTTGACAATTTAATTCAGCAACAAACTGAATTGTTGTCAAGTCAGTATGATTACATTGCTCAATATAATGATAAGTATTCATTAACGAGCGCTTTAAAACATGTTGTAGTTTACATTTTTTTGACAGTCGAATATGCTTGACCAGAAGTCTCCAAAAGCGTACTCACGAGTAAGCCCCTGAACGGAACCGAAGCCAGTACGTAATGAGAGCGCTCCGCCTCACTCATCTCCACCTGTACTGTACTCAATGTTTATGCGCAAACGAAGAGCAGTGGTGGACTGCCATTATCATTGTGTTGGTCGGAGTGTTCCACCGTTTCACAATGTATTCTAATTATGGACGTAGTACATTCAAGGATGAATAGGAAGAGAAATTTTATTGTGTTAGTGGGGAGAATGTGAAATGCTTAATTTGTTCGAAAATTCTTAGGCGTGTTTTAAAATTCAACATGCGACGACAATACTCGACTCTTCACAAAGAATATCATACAATTACAGGCATGTTGGACATGTGAAAACTATTTTGGGGCTATCTGCATAACTGTTGGTTATACATAATAATCAGTATATACAAAACGTTTGCACTCAATTCCGCATGACAAACACAAATCACACACGTCCTCAGTCTTACATAAAAAAAGCTTCTTGTAAGCTATGTTCTAGCTTGGAATACTGAAAAATCAATGAAGCCCTTTATAGAAGCATCATTGTAAAATCGTGCATACAGGACGTTACTAAAATACTGTGTCCAGAACAAAGTCAAAATTAAGAAAATTAAATTGTTTCCAATTACAGTTAAGAGAAGGAATTTCAAGAATGTAGATGTAATTGAATTTGAAGTCGAAACCACAATTAACCAGTTTATAGCTTACTCACTTGCATTGGACGAAAGCACAGATAGAAATGACAAAGCTCACCTAGCCATTTTCATCCAAATAGTTAATGAACATTTTACTGTGTCTGAATGTCTTCTAAATGTAATTACAAAATACAAATACAGAAGATCTTTTCCAGGCACTGAAAAACACCATAGAACAGAAGAGGTTGAATTTGCAATGGCTTGTATCTATAGCAACGACGGGGCTCCAGCTTCAAAAATACAAACGTATGATATTTCTTATTTTTTTAATATTATTTGTAAACATAAGCAGACCGTTGCCGCGATCCCCCACTGATCGCTCCCATCTGTTGAGGTACGAGTCTCTTCCCCTTTTCTAGCCTTACAGCACACTGTGTTCGGCGGGCAGCATCGAGAGCACGAATAACGATACGCTTTTTGGAGACCTCTGTGCTTGACTATAGCAGTAGACCTACAAATAATTAATGTAAATTTAATCAGTTTTGTATAGCCATGTATAGAAAATTCATTATTTCTGCATATTAACTTTCGGTTAAATTACTCTTTTCAGGTGAAAACATTATTAGCTGTGCCGATATCCCAATAGTTCTGCTGAGGAAAAGCTTACGTTACAATAATTTACAATGACGATAAAAAAAATATATATATAATATTTGTTGTTACTATCATTCATGAAAATCTAAGTTACTGAACAAATGAAGGGTTCAAAGCCATAGTGGGCCAAGTGCCATTTATTAAAAACGGAGAAAGCAAGGATTAAAGTTAAGTGAATACCATAGTTTAATGGAGATTGACATATCATTTAGTTTTAATTTGTATAGTCTACTTTATATTACTTGCTATAGGCCTATGTTTCCATTGAATTATGGTAATAACTCCATTTTAACTCTTGTTTTATACGGTTTTAGTAAATGGCGCTTGGCCCACTATGGTTCTGAACCCTTCAAATAATCTGATATCATTTTCTTAGAAAAAAACATAATACTATCTTTTGCCACTCCAAGCACCTTTTCGACGAAAAAAAAAAATAACAGAATCTTCCAGGTGCCGCAGTAATACTGCAGACTTAGCAGTGCAAAGTTCCACCTATGTGAAACAGAGAAACGAGTATTGTTAATAAATTTAAGGCCAAAGAAGAATATTCCTAGAACTGAAGAAAGGAAATTAAATGTTGAAAAGAAAACAGTTAGAAATAAAAAAAAACGCCTTACTAAAGCTAATAATGTTAACGGAAAAAGTCTTTATTTTTAAAAAATCTCACTTCTGTTGCCTACGGGAGACTGCATTTCTACATGCGTGGAGTCAATTGCTCCCAAAGACTCCTGAAAAAAAGAGGCTAGTGAACAGTGCTTTGTGTGGAGTGTGGCACTCTAAGGGGCAGACACATGAGCATTACGACGAAGTTAAGAGAAACGATTATAAGCATTTGAAATGTGGATATGGAGAAGAATAGCGCGTTGAAATGGACGGACAGAATAAGAAATGAAGAAAGAGTGGATGTGTATGTGTGTATTTATTCACACTGCAATGGGTATATACCCGGTGGCAGTGGTAACTAATTACACTCAATAATGACAATAATAAACTTATTAATTAAAAATACAATTAATGATAATACTAATAATTAATACTAATAATAATAATAATAATAATAATAATAATAATAATAATAACAACAACAACAGGGAATATACTAAATTAAATGAATCGATCACTTAAAATAACATTTGAAATATTCTAATTTGTATCTTAAAACTAAGATCGAACTAAAACCCACGAGTATATGTTCATATCTGCACAAGTACCTTTCAACATTACACTCATTTCGCTGTCAACTCACTCACTGCACTGGAACTACGACACATTTCACTGATTCTATCCTGATTTCACTAACACTTCAAAAACATTTCACTGTTCAAATACTTTGCACTGCCACTTATAACCTATACAGCTTCACTGACAGGAACACGTTTCACTTACACAGCACACTTCACTGACACGACATACTTCTTCACTGATACAACACACTTCACTGACACAACATAATTCATCACTGATACAACACTTCAATAACAACATATTTACACCCTTTAAGTACTGTGTATAATTACCGTCTATTAGTAAGGTCCTTAAGCCTATTTTTAAATACATTTTTGGTTGTTGGTAAAGCCTTTAGTAAGTCTGCAGGTAAAGCATTCCAGTCCCTGATAGTACGATTGAGAAAAGAAAACTTTCCAGTGTCCGTCCTCTGCCTTCTTTCCCTCAATTTATATGAGTGGTCGTTCCGTGAAGAGTAATTTGGCGGCTGCAACCTATTTTTTATTTCTTTCCAGACAGGCTCACCTCTGTATGTTTTGAACAGTGCGCATAATCGAATTCGCGTTCTCCTGTCCGTGAGTGTGTCCCATTTTAATGGTGAATTTTTCCGACAACACTTAAGAGCCAGTTTTTGAATCTTTTCCAGTGTCTTAATATGTTCTAATCTGTAAGGATCCCAACATGCAGCACCATATTCCATTACTGGACGTATTAGTGATTTATATGCAATCTCTTTGGATTTATCAGAACCTTTTCTTAGTACCCTCATCACAAAGTGTAACGCTCTCCATGCTTTTCCCGCTGTGTCTGTAACGTGTTCCCCCCAGCCGAGATCGCTGCTAAGATGAAGATGAAGAAAGAGCAGTGCTGAAACTGATCAGAAAGAGGAAAAGAAATTGGCTGGGTCACTAAGAAGAAACTGCCTATTGACGAGTTTATTGGAAGGAATGGTGAACGAAAAAAAAGTTCAGGGCAGAAAATAGACAACATTAACATATAATCGTATGCAGAAACTAATAAGAAGGCGGGAAATAAGAAAGACTGAAGAATGCTGAGTTTACAGTGAGAGACCTACACTTGCGAAAAAAACTATGTATGAATTGACTGAATGAATGATGCATGAATTTTTACTAAAACATGTAATTCATTCGCGGATAAAATTGTTAGTAAATACTGAGTAAGAACAAAATTTATCTACTTAATAGTTTAAGGAAAATCTGTCTACCAAGTGAAATGAAATGTCAAAATCAATTTTTCCCTATCAGGAATGCAAAGAACGTGTGTTTTAGTAAAAATGTATTTTACAGAATTACAACTAGGGTTGAGCAAGGAAATTACCTGTACGTATTTTACGCGTAATTTACATGTAAAATACGTAATGTAGAAAACTGATTTATACACGGTGTAATAAACTAACATTTATTGATTTTGACAATCTAAACATCAATTACTTAATTTCTTTTAAGTCCTGATAAGAAAAATGTCTGTTGCAACAGAATTTTTTTTTTTTTGTGATTTTGTACTTTAGTTTTTACATAGATTATAACATTTGTTCATACTTTCATTCTTTCTAATACTTGAAAAATAGCAATGCTTTGCTTACTTTCAGTTATTTGTTGGAAAAAACCCTATAACATCGTAAGTAATTAATTATTTGGGAGACTTTATATATATATATATATATATATATATATATATATATATATATATATATATATATAATAAAACAGAACTAATAATGAATAAACCTAACATTTAGAAACTAATATCAGTTGTTAATTACATTTTGACAATTAAAATAAAATTAATTAAACTAAATAGTTTTTATTGATTTTCCGAAAGTTTTGTTTTTGTCACTTGTGGGGTTTTAAAAATAAACTATTCTAGTGATGAAGGCCTTGTTATAGTACAACAGTTTAAGGTAAACATTATGATTTAAACATAAGTCATTAAATGTAATAATTTTCCTAATTTTATGTAGTTACTGACAAATCATCAACGAGTTGGAAAGCATGGCTGAATAGACTCTTTGTATGTCAGAACGTTAATAAACATATTTTTTTCATTCTTCACTTCCACTGGCATTACTGACTTTGTTGGTCGTAGGCCATGTGTACAGTAGTGTCAAAAAAAACCCGAACTGACCCTTGTAGCTGATTTCAGAGCCTTCTTCACTCCAGAGCACGATAGACTGGTGACTAAGACTTTCGTGGTTCGAATCCTGCCTGGGAAGGAAACTGTTTTTTGTTCCTTATTCAAATTTATTCCCAATACTTTTCGATTGCTGGTAAAATTCATGTTCTGGAAATGATAAGTAATTAAGTAGTAAAATATCGCTTCAATCGAAAAGTAGTGGGAATAAATTTGAATAAGGAACAAAAAAAGTTTCCTTCCCAGGCAGGATTTGAACCACGAAAGTCTTAGTTACCAGTCTATCGTGCTCTGGAGTGAACAAGGTTCTGGAATCAGCTACAAGGGTAGGGTCCGGTTTTTTTTGCCACTACTGTACAGTTCTGTGTTGAAACCTTTCAATTCGTCAGTGAAGTATACTGGTTAAAGGGTTTGGGCTACCACTGACCCTATTATTACACAAAATATATTTTAAAATCCCTGTAATAAAAGTCCTTACATATTTATGTGAATTCCAGACGTCTTGATTGGGACGAAAATACGTTGATGACTTCGTCCTTGAAATTACAGTTGGGCACTTGCAAAGTTTCTGTAGAAATGACTTTTCAATGGATATTAGTGCCAAGCCGGATAAACGTTCTTGTGTATGAGTTGATCTACAGTAGGATTTTATTCTCTTCAACGCAGAAAATGTTCTTTCTACCGATGCTGACGTAGCTGGTATTGTCACAATTAATGTTGCCAATTTAAGGACTTCAGGAATAACTTGGTTTAGCTGGTTTTCATATATGGCAGATAATATTTCATGGATAGGTTTGTTCGAAAAATCAAAGACTTCTGCTGAATATATTACACTTAATTCATTTTTCAAACGTACTTGATCAAAGTGACTGTTACAGGACTGAAATAATTTGTTTAGTGCCTCATTCGGGAAGTTTTCTCTATAAGCAGAAAATGTTTGAGAATCTAGAAGATGTGTGAACTGAAGCTTTCCATAATCAGAAAATCTGTCAGTAATTTCCATGTGCATACGATCTAGTATGCTGTAGTACAGCTGCCTGTATTTCAATTCATCATCTCCTTTTCTTCGCTTTAATGGTGGTTCCATTGTATTGGCTGAAGAATTTTCATTTTCCATATTACTCCATATGGACGGAAACCCACTACGTCTGAACTCGAATATAGTATTTTTTAACTTTGATACCTCTTGCAAGCAGTATGCTATGTCTAGACTTTTTGTCTGAAGAATATTGTAGAGCACATCTGTATGTGCGAACACTCTAGCATAGACTTCAAGAAGAAATATATTCTGAAACTGTGTGAAAAAATTCAAATATCCTTGAGCCTGCACATTTACAGCATCATCCCAGATTTCTTCAGAGTCATTACAAATGATATTTTTAAAGAAAGCAGTCCGTTTTTCTCTGTATTCCTTTACTGTATTTACAAGCCGAGATGTAAAATTCAATCTAGTTGATGCTACTTTTGGGAGTTTCTTGTTCATAAATTCCTTGAGTTTTCTGATCTTTTAGGAGATTATGAGAAAAATGCAGCTAAACCCGACAGTGTTTTGAAAAAAATGCGGCATTCTGGAATGGATGAAGTAGTTTGTTGCAAAACTAAATTGAGAACATGGCTGTAACAATGGACAAATAGTGCTTGAGGATACTTTCCTTGAACTTTTGCTTTTAAGCCATTAATATTTCCCGCCATAACTGAAGCACTATCGTATGTCTGTGCAATTAACTTATTGCCGACATTGTATTCTGCTATAACACCTTCCACATGCTGAAACAAAGCAGCAGTTTTGTCCGAACTGACATTTGTGAATCCTATAAACCGTTCTTTAACATTGGCAGTACTGTCGACGTATCTTAAAACAGTGGACAATTGACTCTGATTAGAGCAGTAACTTGTTTCATCAACAACAATGGCCACAAAAGGTTTTATGTTCTTTATCATAACCCCACTTATAGCAAATATTAAGTCATTCTGAATTGTGAGAGAAGTACCACGAAATACTGTTGAACTTTCAAGATGATTGGCCAGTAAATGGTCAAATTCACTTAAGGAACTTAAATATTCAATATAATTTCCTATATTGTCTGATTCCACACTCTCGTTATGACCCCGAAAAGCCAATTCTTGTTTTCCTAGAAAGCAGACTGCGTTAATAAGATGCAGTAAAATCTCCCGATTTTTTTTTTCACAAGAGCATTGTGTTGGTTGAAGTGTAGAGCTTTTTGCTTATCTAGCTGTAAATCAATTCTTGTCTTCCCAAAGTTTGCAAAGTTCATGCTACTACAAATATGAGCTTTTGATTTGTCGTATTCTAGGACTGCCGTTCGAAGGGAGTTCATATTAGAAAACCCCTCTTTTGACCACACATTAGTTTCGCGGCTAAATAACAAACATGGCCAGCAAAATAGTTTAGACAGTTTAGAAGTACCACACAACCAATTCCATTTACCATATGATGTTGAAGTGAAATGGCGAGTGTACTCTCGCTGTTTTTCTTTTACGTCCATGGACAAATTTAACTCAGGAGTTGGTCTTTCCATTTTCACAATTTCAACTTTCTCGTTGTTATGTACGACGGTTAAAAGGCACTTTTAATAAACCTTCTATTACACAGTCATTTTCAACACAAACCTCTCCAGAAACTTGTTCTGCCATATTTTTCACAATATCACTTAGTTGGGAAATTAAAAACTTAATAATTCACAATTAATATAACTCTTAGACACTCGAACAAATCACAGATTTAAAATAATGCACTGCAAGTACACAATCACATTCATGAGCTAGCGTACTAAGCGTATTGCTGCTTCGCGTCTGCGAAGAAACCGATCACGAGAGCGGCAACTCGCCCGGCCTACATTGCACGATGGAAACAGAAGGGAGAGGGGGACGGGCAGTTGTGCGACAGGACAGCGTGCGCGGTACGGTCACAGGCTACCTCACGTAGCAAGCGGTTTCTACAGCGATGCCGCCTTGACAACTTGTTTCTTTTCGAGAGCAGAGAGCGCATATAAATCTAACAATTACTTTAATTTTAATTACTATGGTAAAACTAATAATACAAAATTATTACATTATGTTATATTATAAACTTTTTCTTTTGTAATTTCCTTGGGCTACCGCCGGTAGCCCCGGTAGTCCGCAAAATACGCCCCTGCAATTTATCCGGCATGAATTGCAAAATCTTCTTAAGATTTCTATTTTTTTAAGATTAATTGGTAGCCTCGAGTTTTATGCTAGGTTTGTTGGCAGTTCAAACGGTAAATTTTCATAACAAACTGAACAAAGAAAGACTTAAAATAAAAGTTATTGAAGGTTTTTTACGTATTTTACATTTATTACGTTAATTACGCATTATTTACGCGTATTTTACTGTAATGTAAATAACCTTTTTCTACGCATAAAGTCCCAATCCTGATTACAACACTTTACACTTCGTATGTAAGGAGGAGAAAAATACTTAATTTCGACAGGAGTAGCCTAAAATACTACTCGTCATCAGGAATTTTAATCCTAGTCAGCTGTAGCTGTAATAGCCGCTCTATTGCTTCAGCCAAATGCGAGAATATGATGTATTATCACAGTCTACTTACAGTCACGAAGCTCGAGTTGTTGGGGGTACTAAGAACAATAGACTGTGCTTGTACTATTTCGCATTGTCTGTAATGGGGCGATAGTAGCGATCCTAGTGGTTAGCAACTATTTATGGATGCATATTTCCTACATATCGACCTTCGTAACTGTATATACTAGACTGTGGTATTATGATATATGATGTCATGTTATATCATATTCATGTCTTGGATGTTCTGCTTAAAGAAGCCGCCGAAATTATCACCATTTCTTTCCAAGCAACAAAACTTTTAATGCGTAATCAACTTACTGCCCTCTGCTAGTTTAAATGTCTGAACGCGGTGCTTGTTTCTGTTAAGACCTGCATCTCACGAGGACATGGTTACGACTCTACAGCTTGGCTTCAGTTCTTTTTCCTGGAAGTCTGACTGCAGCGCGTCCTCTACTCTGATAATCACTCATGAGAAATCAGACCGTGTCCGAGGAAACGCGAGACAAAAACAGAAGCTACTTCTTATGCAAAAAGTGTCTTACAGTTGGCTGTCCATGATCGAAACTTTAAATCTATAGAAATTATCCTCAGTAGAACATACGATAATGGCCCAAAGATATGTGTGCGTAGTTTAACCTAAGAGACTTGTATTCGATCCCTCACAGATTCTTTTTTGTTTTTAGTTGGTTATTTAATGATGCTGTATCAACTATGAGGTTATTTAGCGTCGATAAGTTGGTGTTAGCTAGATGAGGTCGAGGATTCGCCATAGATTACCTGGCATTCACCTTACGGTTGGGAAAACCTCGGAAAAACCCAACCCGGTAATCAGCCCAAGCGAGGATCGAACCTACGCCCGAGCTCAACTTCAGACCGATAGGCAAGCGCCTTAACGGATTGAGTCACACCGGTGGCTCACAGATTCTGTAAAGTTTGTTTTAGACTATTCAACTTACAGAATGAATTTGCGTTATTGGCCAATAATGTTTCAGAACAGCCTTAAAATCAACCAATCACAGTTGCGTTTCTTGTTAAGACTCTTTGTAAGGAAGCGTCTTATTTGATAAGGCGCCTCGTACAATACTGGACATGTAATCGCATTAGTATGCAGTGATTTAACTTTGGAAATTAAGTTTTCAATAATTGTAACTTCAAGTAATAAATAAATGTTTGTATAAATCTTTCGCGTTTTTATTCTGTTAATGCAAAATTTCAGCTTATCTTAATAATTATTATTCATTTATTTTAATTTATTTATTTATTCATTTATTCATTTATTCATTTATTTATTTATTTATTTATACTGGCAGGGTTAAGGCCATAGGGCCTTCTCTTACACTCTACTAGATCACAAAGTATGCAAGCAGTGAACATTTTTAACAAAAAGTTAAAGAACAGAATACTAACATATTACAAAAAGAAATAATAACATATGAAAATCGACAGTAAACAACATGAAAATAATACCATAATAAAAAAAAGAAAGTATTACTCGACCAAGGCCAGTGGAGTCCTGCAGCCCGGAGCCGTGGCGCTACTGCTCCTGCGTTCGTAATACCGCATCGCGATAGTTCACATTACGCCCGCGGCTCCACTCGCCTTGGTCGAATAATAACATACAGATCTAATTGAGGTTATATATTATTTTTTCGTATTTCCTCTCAGAGCAGTTGGCAATAGTATTTAGTATGCCGTGATAGATAGCAGTTTGTTTTCACTACAAGGAATGGAATGGAATTTAAGTGAGGGGGCATGGATGGTCTAGCACTGCGACCTATTGAGATCTATTGCGCTAACCCTCGATATGGAATGAGTTGCATGCCACAGATCCCCTACGCGCACCAACCCAACTACATGACTCTCTAACGACCGGGCCCTACAGCCAACAGAAATCCATATACCATTCCTGCTGCGGCAACTTCCCCCAAGGCCCTCCTGTCGGCGAAACTCCTCCCCCGAGTAGGTCCGCCTCACCAAGGCAGCTCGTCCTGACCGGGAATCGAACCGCTGGGTACGGAGTTAGACTCGCTAACCCCTCAGCCACAACGGTGGACTGACTACAAGGAAACATAAATAATGTCTTATTGCTTCCTAAAATTATTATCAGCATTCGTGCAGTTACTACAGATAAAGCAGATCTTCCGCAGAGTTTCTCAGAGTAAATACATTTTCCCTGTTCATCATCTCGTCGTCGTGGTCATCATCATCATCATCATCATCATCCTGGCCGGGCCACGAGGCCACAAGAAATGAGCCTCATTGCAGCTTTCCGAGTGCAACCTCAAAGCCCACGAAAACATACAAAATGCAGAAGGATCAAATTTTACTACATCACAAAGTTTTGAAAACTTTCTACAATGCTATATACGTCTACTGAAGTCACTTTATTTTTAGCTGAACATGGACTATCTTTCCGTGGACATTCTGAAGCCGTCCATGGAGGCAACCAAAAACTCTCTAACTACGTAGGGCTAGTGAACCTTCTCTGGAATTTTGTACTACTGATAAGGAATAAGCATGACCTTCAACCACAGTGCCGCTAATGTGCAGCACAACTGTACAGCTCTAGTACACGTCACCACACAGTAGGCACTGCGGATACTGTACTCCAACCACGAGAAAGTCTCAGGGGAATGAGACGCAGCGGGGCAATGCTATGATGTCATAAGGTCACACACGTGGGTACACGTATCTCCATTAGGTATCTCTCACAGCACAAACGATAACACTGATACACACATACTTATACTACCCTAGTTACAAAATTAGATCACTGTTAATCTCCCGGTCCTTTAATCCCTCCATACAGGAAATAACATATGCAGGAGAACGCATGTTTTTTAAACTGACGTTATAACGGTAATATTATCTATCTACTTCGCTCCAATAGATGACGCAATAGTAAGCACATTCCTTTCACAGTTAATCTCCTGGTTGGAGAACTACCTCAGCTACTCAGCTGTGTTCCCGTACGGGCACGTTCCAGTTCTGTATTGCCAAAGCGGGGAGTATTCCTTGCCGCCCCTGACTTAGAGGAAGACCTAAGAAAAGGTGATTGGAGGATATAGAGGAAGATTTGAAGAATATGGGAATTAAAAGATGGAGGAATAGAGAAGACTGGGCTAGAATTGCTGGGGACGCCAAGGCCTTACATGGGCTGTAGTGCCGAGGAGTAAGTTAGTTATAGGAAAGAACTAAATAAAGAAGTCTATATTGGTGGTGGTCTGTTGCGACGGCTTACGTATTGGATAATGTCACGTCTCGCCACCATAACCATTGGCAGAAGACACATTTTCAGCAGGTGTATACAGATCTGATAATAATGTTCTATAAATAATGACGAAAGGTAAACTGATTGAGTCAGCCTGATTGGCGCAGTTGGTATAGCGCTGGCCTTCTATGTCCGAGGTTGCGGGTTCGATCCCGGGCCAGGTCAATGGCATTTAAGTGTGCTTAAATTCGACAGGCTCATATCAGTAGATTTACTAGCATGTAAAAGAACTCCTGCGGGACAAAATTCCGGCACACCGGCGACGCTGATAACTTCTGCAGTTGCGAGCGTCGTTTAAAAAAAAACATTTAACATTTAAACTGTTAAGACATGTCAATCTGGAACAGAAAAAAAATCATCATTCTGACTCGAGAGTAACTATTATGGTTTGATGTGAGATAGTGTCATAGAAATGAACTTGTCTTCAAGTCGCGTGATATTTCAGATTTTTTTACATTTGAATTACATTTTAATCACAACAATAACATTTACTTACTGTATGTTAGTCAAGTATATACGAGATCATGTATTCATGTAAAAGAACTCCTGCGGGACAAAATTCCGGTACACCGGTGACGCTGATATAACCTCGACAGTTGTCTTCAAGTCGCCTGATATTTCAGATTTTTGTAAAATTTGAATTACATTTTAATCACAATAATAACATTTACTTACTGTACGTTACTCAAGTATATACGAGATCATGTATTATTTCCCACTAAAATAACAATCTCTAGGTAAATAAAACACATCCAAGTTCCCCATCATGAACTCAGTTAACGAACAAGTGTCGACTATGTAACTGATAGAGTTTCGTCATACCTAGAGTTACATTTACGAGCGTACATTAAACAGAAATATAATATTTAACAATGGCTAAATATTTGACAGTCGTTAAGGTGTATTGATTACGGGTGATAAAATTGGCTGTACAGCATTAAACAAACAGACTAAGCGCTTAAAAATCACCTCATACTTAAGAACTTAAAATTGTCTTCAGTTTATAGCTTCCATAATACCTCTATTACAAACAGATAATTTGAAACGCACCAAGTTTACGAGCTTCGTAACTCAGCCAACCTTCATCCCACTTTAAAAGGTTTACTTCAGTTAACGATACAGAAATCAAACTCATATTTACAGAGCCCAAGTATTTAATTAAGCTAAATGCCCTTTAAACATTATAGATGTTCTGTATAACTATTGGCTATTACAGGTGGTTACTACTAGCTATAAAACATCTACATCATCGTGACGCGATGTTTATGCTCCAGGACATCGAAAAAGGACAACGAACCCTTTTATATATTCATTCCTACTACTTCATAGCAGAGCAAGGGGAGGCATTTGCATGTAGTTCCCCACCCAAAATAATTAGAGTAATCTGGAGTCCAGTAAGTTATAACACAGAAGCTATAGATAACACTTAATAGCGTATACTTAAGAAAATAAATCTTTCAATTTTGTCCATACAGTAAACAATTTGAGATAGAACACTAGAATATGTTCACAATTTTAACTCCGTATTGGTACAGGGACATCATTTTATTTTTACCAACATTTTTAACATTAACCTGGCTATACTCGGAAACACTGTTACCCCCCTTCTACTACAGGAGTTTGGAGTTGCTAGTGCAATATGTAAACAAATCATTTTACTAGCTATAGGAGGAGAGAAAGGTAATGTATCCATTTATGTTACTGGGAAATAGAGTATTACGATTTTCAGTTTGATCATTACTTTACAGTACTTTATCAAAAAACAGTAGAATAGTAACAATTTTTTTTTGACAAACTCAACTCTTCAGGCGGTTATATTCATTATGTAATGTCTACTTTATTCAGCATATTACTAACCTAATTTATTCCTGAGAATTTTGTAAGCATTTCTGTAAGAAACCCCAATTTCTACAGCTAACTTCTTGATCGACTAATTAGGACCTCGCTGCATCCTTTCTCTAGCATCTTCTACAGCATCTTCTGTCACATTTGTTGGCCATATTGCACTTTTCTTCCTTTCTGTACACTCTGTTGCTCTAAATTTATCTATCAGATTAATGACATTTCTACGAAAATATTCCGTAATGATACAATAAGGAAATTGTGAAAAAAACTGTTGTTCACATTCGGTTATATTGTAATTCCAGTTTCTATCATTGTCCTTCATACCTACAAACAGTAAAACAAAACTCGCAACGCACCATATTATAGGGTACCGTACTTTCGGTAACTCTAATCTTCACTTTTACTCAGTCCACACAGATAAATTCAGTTATGCTACACACGATACTTGTGTGAAAATGAACTTCAATAATATAAGCTCTATCTTCTATAGAAAATGTAACATATTTTTGAAACACATTGTACTCTGTACTGTTTATTTTACTGCTAGCAACAGCGACCGTAAGTTTGTGTGACTGACGTTAGCAAGGACATTAGTGAAAGGTGTGGGAGTCAAGTACATTTAGAAACGCAGGTACAATAAAAATTGAAGTAAAAATAAAATGATGTCCCTGTATATGCCTTCTTTCACTGTCGTGCGTATACTAAGGCGTCATGCGATGTGAAACGAGCGCTGGTTCGAGTCCTCATTGTGCAAGAGATTCTCGCATTTTGGCCAGTTTATGGGACTGGTGCCCACCCAGTATTGTGAGAAACGTGCGCAGCAACATTGAGTAGCCTATCGAAATGCTGTTTCGTATACTATATGTAACGGTTGTGTTGACCACACCTTATCCCCCTATTGGTTAGCTGATCGTTCACCTGTGCTGAGGCATATGGACATGAAGCTAACTGTAGGCAGGACGGCCTTGGCCCTTCATAGGCTGTCGTGCCATGAATTTTATTGACATAGGCTACTCTTTTGGTTCTAATTTCAGTTTTAAAAAATTGTGTTAGGTATACATCTTACGATTTTCGTATAAAATAAAAACGAGCGTTCTGCCTGCGTAAAGAATAAAATAATATCCTGCTTATATCATATAGGCTAATGTAATCAAAACTTTTTTCCTGTGATTAAAATGATAAATTTTAATTTCCATGTATCATATAAAAACATTTTTAACTCCAAAAATGGGACGTCTGACTTAAGGGTAGACTGTCGGGTAGTGATTAGGAGTCAAAAACCCGATTTTTTATTTTGTGTTTAAAAAAAAGTACAAAGCTATATACACGGTGATTCACGAGGATTTACCGACCCTTACGGAGCTTATTTCCGAAGACATTCTGAGCAAAAAATGCTATATAAACATTTGTCCTGATCTCAATATTTTCAGAATTACACTAATTTGAAGTTGTTTGTAAAATGCTATTATTCTTGAGTTTTAAGGTAAAAGAATATTACAGATAAAAAATGAACTATTCATAAGTTCCGTAGCCACTAGTACTACAATTGAGCTATTATGCGGCCTTCCCTATTATCATATTATTTTTTCGACATTATGAGCCTATCATTTGTCGCTTGTGCACATATTTTAGGTTGTTTCGGTGGTGTCGACTTTTACCATTACCACAAATTATAATTCAATTTTTAAAAGGAGCTTCGCGTCATATCTTTTTCTTTTTTGGTTGGGGGGGGGGAATATGCTACTTCCGCGTAGATGTCTGCTCAAGCTGGCATGTTAGCAAGACTCCGAATTTCTATGCACTAAAAGTTAAAAATGACACCGACTGTACATAGTTTATGGGATATAGTGTGAGGCGCAAACAAGAGGTGTGGAAGAAAAGAGACTGGATGTTGCACCATAACAATGAGCTTGTACACACCTTGCTCGTTGTGAGGAATTTTTGTCAGAATAAAATAGAATAACCACTGTCCACCAAGCTACCTACTCGCCCGACTTGGACCCTGCGACTTCCACCTCTTCCCTAAAATAAAATTCAAGTTAAAAGGGCGGTATTTTGACTCCATTGGAAATATCCAAACGTGATCGTGGAAGGTTCTGAACGTGCTAAAGCTGAGAGACTATGAGTGCTTCCAAAAATTGAAAAATTGCTGGAACTGTTCTATAGAAACCTAAGGTGATTAGTTTGAAGGTGACGGTAGAAGTTAGGACTTAAAGCATTCATTTTTATGAGCAAATTCTCGGATATTTGGGTGGTACCCCATATGCTTCTCATAGAATATTATCTGTATACTAAAATTTGCATAAAGAAATCGACTTTGAATGTAACTTTTTTTTTTAATTTCGACACTGACAGATATATTGAAAAGTTGAAAATTATGTACCGATTTAAGACTAATACATAAGAAACCTTTCATGAGTGAAGCAACATTTTAGTAACATTGAAGCAAATGAAGAGGCGTCGAATACAAGGCAGAATACAAATGTCTATTTATCCTCGTTTTATATGGCACTGCTTTGTGGGACTTTAATGCACCGTTTAAAACAGTTAACATCATGTTATAAAACAAATAATAGGGACATGTTGGTATCTAAATGTGTTTGTGATTACATGGAGACTATTTCAACAGTCGAAGTAGACCGTAACGGCTTTAAAACATGGGTATAATTGTCATTCTGTAACATTTCTTTCTCGCATTATCAGACTTTTTATGTATAGGAACCTTTCATGCTTGACCCGAACGTGAATGAATCCAGTTATGATTGATATGAAAGTGTTTTACTGAGGGACAGAGTAGTAAAAATATTGTGAGAGGTTTGACAAACCTAACTAGATCATTGACCCCAACGCCTTCAGAGGGTGAGCTTCAGATTTAGTGTAAGGTCCATCGCTACTGACAACTTTAATCGACAAATCTGATATGATAACCACGAACTTAAAACATTTGTTGAGTCCACATTCGTAAACAAATATTGTGGTAGCTTGGGCTCACAATATAATAAGACTCTTATAATCCATACTGAGTAAATTTATAAAATTGAGACATCTACTAACTTAGTATCGCAAAAGCGAAAGAAAACACTTTCGCCAATAATTTTAATGTAATTTAGTCAAATGACTAGGTAGTTTGTTTTCCACACTTCTAACCCTGTTTCTAATCATAGGTGGTCCAAGTAGAATTTATTATGGACAAAGATAATGTTTGACAATGCTCGGTGGTAGGTTTTCGCGGAGTTTCCCTTACCAGCATTATACTATTGTTCCATTAATCATCATGCGGTAATAGGCCTATGTAGATCGTCTTCCATAGTGCACAGAGGGCGACAAAAAGGATCTAGTTACGGCGCGTCACTCCTGGAGTGGGATGTAAATTAAAGTAGGAGTCAAAAACAAGTGAGCTTGATCTCTTCTCATGTAGACTTTCAGTGCAACAAGATGTTGGTTCGTTAGTAGTATTTTTCAGGGAAGGTGAAAGATGTTCTAGTGCATACCTGCACAAACAGCGCTCAACGAGCGCGAGCGCTCCTTCGGAGCGGGAGAGCCGTGTTTACCGCTCGCCGAAACGGAGAGGAAGATACGTCAGAATGACATATACTTGCTATAGGTAGAGGAGAGGGAAACGACCACTCAGTTATCTAGTGGAGTGCAGTGTGTAGGCCTATTCTCAGGAACTGTTTCACGTTGCTTACCTACTGCTACAGTACAGTATGGAGGAATCTAAAAGACGGAACATAACATTTAATGATTTACAGCTCGAACTTATTGATTTTCAATGTGACCTAAGGGCTAAAGATCGTTTGGATAATACTACTAGCCTGGTTGAGTTTTACAAGACTAAACCTTAGCAATAATATCCACGACTACACAGGCTGGCTGTGAAAATGATTGCTATGTTTGGCTCAATATTTATATTTGTGAGCAACTGTTTTCTATAATCAACTTTAATAAAGGCAGGCATCGAACATCTGTAACTGATGCTTCATTACTATCAGTAGGTTACTGTTCCTTTCAGCTGCCAACAGCATAAAACCCCGTTTTGATGTACTGATAAATAAAAATATAACAAAATGATATTGTACATTTAAGTAGCTATAGAATTTCTATTATTTCTGTAAAATAAATATTTCTTTATTCATTAATAAGTCCAAGATAGTTTTGTAAACACTGAACGGGAATTCATTTCATGAACAATCTTACTAATACTTCCTTTTGTGTACATTTTGTACGAGATCCCCCTTCTTTCAGTCCACCCTATACTGAGCGCAGTCAATATCTGCCTCCGCTCATGAGCTGTGAGCCGGCTCGGAGACCGCAAACCTTGTGCAGGCCTGCTCTAGTGAGACTTCACTGAAATCTTAAGTCTATATGGCTGAATCGACAGATGGCAACTCGTAGCTTATTCAAAATATCCACAAAGAAAATGGCCATTTGGAATTCAACAATCATTTTTAAATGCATGAGTGATAAGGCATACAAAGCCCATATGAGGCTTTGGGCCTTTTCTCACTAGAATATAGCGGTAATACTCGTACTTGAAGAAGTACATGAAGAAAGATGGTGATGGTTATGCTGGTTTAATGCTGGTAGTTTGGCGGTGCTGCTTTGATTAATTATGATTGTGGTTCCGATTATGACCGAGCAAGCAGTTGTTCCCAACAGTTTTCTGTCAATCTAATTACTTCAGAAGCTTGAAATCTCAAACCGAGGCAGACATGATCATTACATAACTAATAATAGTACCCTACGCAATAAATGTAGCCTCATCTCAATCACAAGATTAGCCAGATACAAAATTCATCTGCTGGCAAGAGTTAAGTAAGCGCTCGGGTTTTAGCAATATACAATTAAATTCTTTTAGCAAAAAAGGAAGGTTTCTCTATCCATGGAGTGATTATTTTCTGTGGTGCAAGAAATTACTCGACAATGGTAGTTTACAGTAGCGTGATCAGGTCAAACACTGGCCTAGTATACAACGTAAGGCACTCTTCATTTCCGAGAAGCCATTACAACGCAACCAGTCCAGCTCCTGCTTCTGTGCACTACAGGGCTGCACAAACAGATACAAGATAATTACATCTTGTATTTTACCTGTTAATTACCTTCAAGGGGATCGAATATATCTCTTAAACCTTATGCAAAAACTCTTCGTCCGCTGTTTTCATTTTTCTTTCATCATCATCATCATCATCATCATCATCATCATCATCATCATCATCATCATCATCAACTAGCAAGGCTTGGACCATAAGTTCCATTCCGTCTCCAGACAATTAACTCAGTTCTTGGTATCTTCATCTTTTCTCCGGCCAACATTCCTTCTGCCTTGTGGCTCGTAGCAGCGATTAGTTTGAATTGGTATTTATTCGGCTCAATTTTCAGTAAGTGTTCATATTAAGGGGTTAGGTACAGCTTACAGCAGTAAAATTGTAATTTTATTTGTAATTGTAAATTTAATGCTAATTGTAATTTTATTCTTCATATTATAGTTGGAATCTCCTGGTAGAGACGCAGAGAAGGCCTGAAGGCCTTATCTCTACCAGGTTAAATAAATAAATACTACTAATACTACTACTAAAATTTTGGAAATATTCAACATTTTTTTCCTCCGTTACTGTATCTTACACAATAATTAAAATAGTATGTGTAAAACACTCTCCTTCTGCTATATGAAAAAAATATTGTTACGATTTAAAAAAAATATTTAATTTTTTTTCTCTCCAAAATTCAGTTCACTGTGCAGTGATGAAGCGTTTCCTACATAACTCAAAAACTGTCGAACATTCTATGATGAAATTTTTTGTGTGTATTTATGCATGTCATATCTACAATATGATGCAAGATCACTTCTCTACAATTGATAGATTGACTAATAAATAATAAATTCCTTTTAAAAAATGGTCAAACACCAGTATTTTCTTCTAACACAAAAAAATATGTTATTTATTAAGGGATGTAGTTTAAAGAGCATGATATTGTAAACATGAGTTTCACCAATAAAATAAAAGAGAGAGAACATAAAAAAGCTAACAATTTTATGAGTTATGAGGGAAACGCTTCATCACTGCACAGTAAACTGCCATCATTTTGAATTTTGAAAAAAAAAAAATATATATATATATAAATTTTTTAATCTTAAAAATATATATATTTTTTTTTTCATGTAGCAGAAGGACTGTGTTACACATACCAATTTTGATTATTGTAAAAGATATAGTAATGGAGGAAAGAAATGTTGAATATTTCCAAAAATTTTACTGCTGTAAGCTATACCTAACCCCTTAATTGAACTAATTCTTTCTGTAACAGTCCAATATTTCTAAAACATTTTGGACTGCAAATGTTGTTCTTATATTATCTTCTTTAGGTCTATACCTATGATCTGTCAGTGAATAGCCTACTAAGAGGTCTTAATAATTTCATTTTTGCAGCCTTTATTCTCTTTTTCTGCGATATTGTCAATGTCCAATTCTTAGCTTCATATAATAGGACTGAAAGAGCAAATTATTGTTTTTCAGAATCTAAGAACCGTTTCCATTTTTACTTTTCTTAAAATGTTTTCTTCATTGCCCATACAGGGTGTAAGACTCTTAAAACCTTTATTTACGAATATCCTGTTTCAAGAGAAGAGATATGGCAACCCAGACAGTTGAACTGAATCCTTTGTTCTAAAATTTGATCATCAATAAAAAACTTATTTATTTTATTATTGTGATATTCCGAAGTAAATATGATATTTACGTGCAGGAATTCTGCGTTATCATATGATAAAGGATGGGTGGAGCGGAGAAAAATTCTCTCCGGGACTCGAACTCAGGTTTTCAGCTCTACGTGCTGACGCTTTATCCACTAAGCCACACCGATGCTTCATTGAATTCTCTCAATTTAAGTTACACCTCTTAGTTTCCCTTTAGTGGCCAACTCATGCATTGTGCCACTGCCACACATCTGTGACACAGTGCATGAGGGTGGTTGTAAAGGGAGAGTAAGAGGTGGAACTAAACTGAGAGGATTTATCCGGCATCGGAACTGGAATCCGGTGTGGCTTGGTGGCTAAAGCGTCGGCACGTAGAGCAGGAAACCCGAGTTCGAGTCCCGGTGCCGGAGAGAATTTTTCTCCGCTCCACCCATTTTTCATCTTATGTATTTTAGTTCTTAGAGATTCTTTTCCTTTAAATCTGAATATTTCAGTTTTTGTAGTGAAGATTTTTAAGTTATATTCATACACAAATTGAAAATGGCTATTTGTAAATTGTTTTTTGAATTAGGTAGGATAAGTTGGTCGTTAGCAGATAATTACATATTTAGAGTTAAGATTATTTTTGTTCAGCTGTGTTTTCGAACAAACATCTTTACCTATGGGTAATGCAAACCCTTGTGGTGGCTGAGTGTTCTGGTCTCCGGCCTGTCACGTAAGCGGCCCAGGTTCGAGTTCTGGTCAGTTCTGAGATTTTTCATTGAAAAATCCATACCGACACTTGTGAAGGACAAGTTCGCAGTTGGAATTTTTCTCTGGGTTCTCCCGTTTTTCCCCATATTACACATCTACATCATTCCGTCACCATTTCTCTATTTCGTTATCATTCCATAGCATTCCCCGATCGCCGGTTGGCAACGCACTGAGGAGGCTGACCTAGGGACAAATGGGGTTGCCTGCTCGATACCTGGGTAAGCAACGAACCTTAGTGTAGTCAGCCGGTGTGGGTATGGGAATGCGCCTAGCTTCAGGGTTAGAGCAATAGATCGTAAGAGGTGTCAGTGCTGGGCCATAGTGCTCCATTCCCGTAAATTTCATTCCAAAAGTGTAATGCAATATAATTATGTAATAAAGTTGTGTTATATGGTCATGGTAGAATGTAATTAATTACTAAGAGATTTGTTCATAAAACTGTGTTATTCCTACATTTTTCATTTAAAATAATGTTTTCCACATTTTACAAATAACTCCTGTACTACACGATGCAATTTGTTTGTTCATTACAATCATAGAAGTAGCAAAAAAGAATCACTTACTACTGGGATAGGAAGACCTCGCATTAAATGTGAGGATAGGATTGAAAGTATTTGACAGAAATGGTGGAAGACAATGGAGATTATGAAGAGAGCGTGTGCAGATAGATCGGAATGGGAGAAATGAATAGAACGATGCTACACCTACATTTCAGAGTATAAGGGACGTGAAGAAGAAGAAGAAGAAGAAGAAGAAGAAGAAGAAGAAGAAGAAGAAGAAGAAGAAGCTGAGGAGTCACCATAAGATTAACATAGCTGACAATCGCTTTACAGTTTGGGGAAACCTCGGAAAAAATCCGACCAGGCAATCAACTCAAGAGGAATCCATCCTGCACCTGAGCGCAGCGTCGGATCAGCAGACAAGCGCTCTACCGCATGAGCTATGTCCGGGACTTTTCTTCTTATCATCCAGTTCTTTTAAACATAACCATAATCCTCATAAATTCCAAATATCAATCATTCCGTTATTCTTTACTTCCACGTGAGACAGCAATAAAACTGTTGCATGTCCTGGTTTCCGAACCTTTATTTTCTTGAACATATACCTGTCTAAAATATGAGGACTTGCTTGTTCCAGAAAATAACCAGGATTCTCCGTAAACGATTTCAAAACTACTGTGAGAAGATTGTATGTGAACCGGATATAGACAAGGTTCAGAATTAAGCACTCAAGAGATATAAATTGCTAATAATACGTTTTGCAATCGCATGCGTGTTTTGATTTTTCATATAAAGTCATCACGATACCTCAGAAACCAATTCCTAGGAATTCGTGATGTCACCCGTTAGTTTTTCACGAGTATTTTGAACCTAAGGAGGTGTTGGTTGCGTGACCAATTTTCTTGTGTTTCCTTTCTTTTTTTCCTCACATTTGCAGAGAGCAGACGAATTGCTAGCCCGAAGATATCTTACAGTGCCAAACAAAATCTTAACTTTGTTTTACACGTTGCGCTATTTTTACAATTACTTAAAAAAAAAAAAAAAAAAAAAGCGAGCCAGTTTGTTGCAGGTAGCTAATTGCAGCATTTAGACAACAACCCGTTTCTAATTACACTATTATTTTTAAGCAGTTTGACCGTCAAAATAATTGAGGTTTTATGTTTAAATCCCACATCATGCTTCTTAACGAATCTCAGAAGATGTTTATAAAAGGCAGTCATTACTGCGTTTAAAATGAAGAAACTGTTTTAGGATACTTTGAGATGATGATCAGGCACGGAGAAAGCAATGACGAAATAAGAACGACAGGGTAAAGGCTGGTCCACAATAAACCGGGAACGGAAACGACAAAGAGAACAAGAACGGAAATATTGTTAAAATAATAGTAATATGCGTTACAAGAGCGGTATTTTGAAGTTTTCATATTCGAGGAAAAGTTTGAAAAAGCGAAACGTAGTTGAGCTCTTTTAATTTCCGAGAATTGAAAGAAAACATACCGCTCGTGTATTGTACATTATTTTGTACGAAGATCGTTTATTACATACCTAAAAGAGGAATTTCTAATTAGTTGCAATGAAATATTCATCTTGGTTTCTGTTCAATGACGGCAAATTTGCAAGACAAAAATATCTAGCTTCAACATTGTTGCTTTAAAATGTTTTCTGTGTTTACTATACTCCAGCAGGCCGTGATATACGTCTGTCTTTTTTTCCCCCAGTCTATAAATGCGAACTTAAAACAAACGGTAAGGTTATGTAATGATTTAGAGTTTACTTAATTTTTGCAAATATTTAAAAACAATAATTGACAGTGCAATTTAGGTGAAATTGCAGTGGTAAGTTTCCAACAAGACCACCATTAACGAATGATGCACAAATTGTACATAATTTTGATGACAAAATATATATATATATATATATATATATATATATATATATATATATATATATATATACATGAACATGGCGTATTCCGATTGTTAACTCCCCTTGATAGATTTAAAGGAGAAAAAAAAAAGAAAACAAGACGTAATAAATGAGAACACAAATGGTGAGGCTCGTCGTTAAAGCACTGCACTACAAAAATCTGTTTCATAGTCGAACCGTGCGCGTCTTGTTTGCCTATCGCAGTTACTGGGATTCGAATCCCAGACTACATTAATTTCATCCTAAAGCTTTACAGTTCCTCTTATTTCAAGAAAGAAATTTCTCACACTCCCAGGAGTGCAGATGTTGAGGAATATAATCACTGTCCATAACTTAAAGTTTTAACACCCATGTGCATTAATTAATCTGGAGAGATGATGTGAATTGCTGTCCAACACACTTGGTTAGGCCGAGTTGTGGAAAGTTCCTCCAGCTTGTCAGTCGCGTGTGATGGATGTGAAGTGTCTTCGATAATGTTAAATGTCGTGAGCAACTTGTTCGATCTGTCGTCGCAAGCCAGGCAGAGTTCTCCTAGGTTATAAAGAGTCATGCATGCGGTGGTGTTATGTAATGTTTAGTCTCACGTCTTCAGTCAAAGTTTATTTTAAATGTACTCGGTTTACACAACGCTTTACAATGGAGAGTAGTTGATATTTCAACTGCTATCACGTTTCCTTTACGCTTTTGGATAATGCATGACATCTCCAGCTATTATTCAGTATGTTACAACAGTTATTACTACTATGCTAAACAAAAATTGTAAGTATAAAAGTTATTGTCCAACATGCGTAAAACTATCTTATTCAACAATTACGCCACCACTAACAACTTCATAACCGGTGGGAGATTATGACGTGACGTCGAATGAAATTTCTACCCAGAGACACGCTAGAAATTTAATATCTGGAAATTAGAGCCAATTGTATAACGACTATAACGGGAGTGGGGCAAATAAGGGCCCTGCTAATTTTTATGTAGGCAGAACTTGCCTCTTGGTAAACAAATGTGTGGTGAATGGAAGACCACATAAAATAAATCATGTTAGAAAAATATTACATGTTGAATCTTTCGTACACTACTTTTAACATTTGAATATAAATAATTGATTAAATGGCGATCTTACACGTGTTAATTATGTAAGCATGTGCGGCTTACAGTTGTTTCGGTGCTACTTGACACCATCCTCAGAGCCTTCTGTGTCTCGGCGTCATCTCAACTTCGCTGCCTGTTGTTTGAGTGCGTTCGTGTGATGAAGAATTGTGTCAAATAGTGTGTGTGTTCTGAAATTGATCTGTGTGTTGAGTATTTGATTGGGGTGTGTTTTAGTGTGTCTGTAAATTTCATATTGTTCTAGTATGTTGAGTTTTTGGTTTTTGGGTTGTGTGTGTAGGATTTCCATGTCTGTATTTATGTTATTGTATGTGTGGTTGGCATCAGTTATGTGTTCGGCATATGTAGATGTACTGTGTCCTCTGGTTATTGCTTTAAGGTGTTCTTTGTATCGAGTTTGGAATGATCTGCCTGTCTGTCCAATGTAGAAACTGTCGCAACTATTGCTTGTGAGCTTGTATACGCCTGTGTGACTGTATTTATTTGTTTGTGTTGTTTGTGTGTTAAGATGTCTTTGTAGTGTGTTTTCTGTTCTGTATGCTATGTTGTATTTCTGTTTTCTGAATGAGGATGCAATCTTGTGTGTTTTTGTTTTCGTATGTTAGTGTGATGTATTTCTTGTGTTCTTGTGTTTGTGTTGTGTTTTTGTGTTTGTTGAGTTTTTGTTTTGTCTTCCTTATGATGTTGTCTTATGTTTGGGTTGTAACCATTTTCTTGTGCTATGTATTTGATTGTGTTCACTTCTTCATCGTAGTGTTGTTGGCTCATGGGGATGTTGAGTAATCTGTGTACAGTTGTCCTGAATGCAGCATGTTTGTGTTGTATGGGGTGATTAGATGTGATGTGGTGTGTCTGTGTGTGTGTGTGTGTGTGTGTGTGTGTGTGTGTGTGTGTGTTGGTTTCCTGTATATTTTGAAGTGTGTTTGTTGTCAACTTTTGTTTTTATTATGATGACGCCGAGACACAAAAGGCTCTGAGAATGGTGTCAAGTAGCACCGAGACAGCTGTAAGCCGTACATGCTTACATAATTAACACGAGTAAGCTCGCCATTTAATCAATTATTTAAAAATATTACATCCAGTAGTATATTTTGTGACTGGCCTCTGAATTGTGTATATGGCGGAAAACTTGACACTAATCTCATTTTGTTTTCAACGAAGCATAAATCCACCTACGTGTGTATGTTAATACATAAAACATCCAATACTCTAGTGCTGGAAAACCTAACCTGCTTCTTGAGAAACACCTGCATGATCAAAAAATGTGAGTATGGCGCTCTAATAGAGGCGAAAGAATAATAGGTCTTATTTGTTTCTTTTTGAGCAAACATCCACTTTATCATAAATAGCTCAAACGTTAATCATTGTCTGCGATTACTGTAAGTATCTCTTAATATACACTATTGTAAAAATTTTAAGCAAAATGAACATGTACACTTAGCGGCAAAAAGAATGGGCCGACTTTGGTCGATAAAAATGCTAAGTTCTATCGCGCGGTTCACTCGACTGTGAAAGTTGCATTTCATTTAGTTGACCTTAAATGATAGAAGAGTTCATCATGTGAAGCGCTGTGCTAAGTCAAAAGGTTCAAACTTCGCAGTACAAAAATTTGTTACACTCATGTTTTACACATCAAGGTCTTTGGCAGTATCATATACTTAAAGTCCTGTTTTCCAGTCATTCAGTTTTTCAGAACATAATATACCATCAAAGGAAGAACTTAATCTGAAAAATCCCCCACGTTCTGGCTTAAAATTATCAAAGAAAAATTATGTTATTTCATTATTGAAATTCTTGAAGCCAGAAAATACATGTTCTCTTGAAAATATTTTAGATTCTGAATCTGTTCTGGATGAAAATCATTCTGAAAGTGAAATCAATGAACAGGAATAAGAATATTTGACTGTGGTATAGGAGTTTTCATCGGTAGCATAGTTTCAGAACTGATTTTCGTAATACATCTTCTGTGTTTTATTAGAAATTTAGAACAAATATTATTTTGTTTCTGCAATATATTTCCATTAAAAATGTAAGGACTTATTGGCTAAAATTTCTTAGCCTATTTTGTATTATGTTGATAAGCTGAAGCCTTAATGTACTATGATTTCTTATTATTCCATTCAATAAAGTTTGTATATGATAGTGAAATAACACTTATCTACTGGTTTTAATACCTGGGTACTCTAATTTAAGACGTCTCAGATTTTCTATGCAATAACGACTTAAGTTTTCCTTATTTTATTTAGCCTACATGTATTTAAAAATGGGTTGCGTTTAAATTATAACTGATATTGGATTTGAATATTAATTTATACGGTCTAAAAAACAAATACAGTATACAAAACAAATGTAGCGACTATATGTATTATTAAAATTCATACATTGTTATGAAACTTTGACATTGTTTTTCTCAAAACATACTGTAGGTTTCCAACTTAAGCTGTTATTGCACTCAGCGTCTCAATTCTTATACGAATGCTTTTTTTAAAAGCGTGTCCCTTTTCGCTGCTATTCAATTCTGAGAATGTGTTCGAAGTTATTCCAGTTACAGATCTCGATCTAGAGAATACTCAATCGAATCAGCTCTCCACTCTTTTCCCCTTTCCTCCTGTTTTCATTCGGCGTTGTGGAGTTGAATGGGAGGAACCTAGTAATGGAAGATGCAGATATATTCTCGGCCATTTATCACTGCTGAAGCCGTTTCTTTTATTTATATATTCCCTCTCCAGTTTAGTGAAACGCCTCTCCACTTCACTTCTAATTCAGCTGCTCTCGAAAACTGTTTTCCATGCAAGACTAGAGACAAAGTGTTGTGATTTCTGATACCCAATACTTAATATATTATTTGTTTATTATATACATATATATATATACATACACACATATATGTATAATTTAGATGCTATTTATAATTCTGCATGTAAAATCGAAACTGAGTCAGTTTCGCCAATTGAACGACAAATTAACCCTTAACCCTTTTGAGTGAAACAGTTCATATGAACATAGGTCCGTTTTCGAACGATGGCGGAGCTAGATGCATTTTTTTGGTAAAACGTCTCGCCCCAATGTGAATCAGACATTACCATATGCTGCTGACGTGAGACAAGGTCAAGTTCGCAATGAATGACGTAACATTGGAATCTGCATTGTGAGCGATGTAGATAAGAGAAGAGAAACAAACCGGGTGGTGGGGCATTACAAATGTCCAATCGCCTGCCCTTGTCTGATGTAATGACACAGAACCCGCAGATAACACAAATAGCTTATCAACATAATCCAAGTCAAAATCTAAATGTATCTCCTTCAGTAAACTTAAGCATAATAATAGTCAGCCATATCTACATGTTGAAGGGGAAAAACTACAAATTGTGGAAGAACTGAGAGTACTTGGTCTTACCTTTGACAAGAAGTTAACATGGATTCCACACCTAAAAGAGTTAAAAAATGACTGCATGAAAAGATTGAATATATTGAAATCTCTTTCTTCTGATAACTGGGGAGCTGATCTTTCAGTTCTAATGCGTACTTATAAGGCTATAATACGATCTAAACTAGATTATGGAGCAATAGTATATAATTCAGCTTCACCATCTGCTCTTAAAATGTTAGATACTATTCAAAGTTCAGCACTAAGGATAGCTCTTGGAGCATTTCATACAAGTCCAGTCTCCAGCCTTCAAGTTGAACCCGATGAAATGCCATTACAATCAAGACGAAAGCTGTTAACTCTTCGATACGCACTGAAAGTAACTGCCACTGGTTGTTCACCTGCTTATACAAGTATTTTCTGTAATAGAAACCATGACAAATATCAGAAAAACAGAATTAATCAAGTACCACCACATTTGAGAGTCTCCAAATATTGTGGAGAATTTAACATTGTTTTTCCTACAAGAAAAACTATTGGATTCCACAGTATTCCACCATGGACATTATCGAAACCCCATATAAATTTAGATTTAACCCAACGTACTAAAAGTGAACCAACCAAATTGAATACAGATGTTTATATAATGAGATCAGAAATTCATACACTAATCACATCGCAATTTATACTGATGGTTCTAAATCAAGTGATGGAAGTGGATGTGCAGTGATATCTGAAAATGAAATAATATCTGTCAAGTTACCAGAATCCTTTTCAATTTTTTCATGTGAATTATATGCAATTAGAGAATCACTACAGTATATTCTAAATGAAGACCATAACAATTCCATCATATTTTCAGATTCTTTAAGCTCATTAAAGGCGGTGAGTAATGTATGGACAACTGATAAATTAACACAAGACATTCAGATCTTATACCATAAACTTATAGCAAAAGGAAAAGAAGTTATTTTCACCTGGATACCCTCTCATTGTGGCATTGCAGGCAACGATGCAGCTGATAGAGAAGCCAAACAAAGCACCAAAGATTCCACCAACCCCGACTATACCTTCTTACCACATCGAGATTTCATTTCCCTCATAGACAATAAATGTAAAGAATCATGGATTACACTTTGGACTCTCAATCCCTCCAGAAAACTTTTCGAAGTCAAATCAAAATGCTCCATTAATATACCGATCCACAAGCTTAATAGAAAAGACCAGGTTTTATTATCAAGATTAAGAATTGGACATACAAAATTGACCCATTCCTACCTCATCTCAAGAAATGAACCACCAACCTGTGAAACCTGTCATTGCTTCCTGACCATCAAACACGTCACCATAGAATGCCGAAAATACCATACCTCAAGGATAAAGTACAACATACCAAATTATATATCAACAGCACTCAACAATACAGATGTTCTTCTACAAGTAATTCAATTCTTTAAAGAAATTTCCTTGTATAATATGATTTAATTGTAAAATTTATACTGTTCGTATACTCTGTTTATTAATTTTTTGTTTATTTTTTTTACCTCTAGACACATTGTAATATATTGTGTACTTTGTTTGTAATCATCACTGCTTGTCTTATTTTGTTCTGTATATGAATATTGTGGTCGCAAAAAGACCCAGCAGTTATGCGACCTAAAATAAATCTTTAAAAAAAAATAGGCTAAGAAATTTTAGCCAATAAGTCCTTACATTTTAATGGAAATATAGCCTATTGCATGCAGAAACAAAATAATATAATAATAATATAAACTTAATTTCTCACACTAGTTTATTAAACCTGGTCGGACTGTAAAGAAAACAACTATCGCAATGTCCACATTTTATATGTTGTACAATATTATAGTATTGTGAAATTTTAATTTTCCTACCAATTTTTTTCTATTCTATAAAATTGAACAGAGTGATTCACGAGGAACCGTCAAAAGTTTAGGATACGATATCTTAGGCCATTTTGAGTGAAAAAGTTAATATGAACATAGGTCCGTTTTCGAACGATGGCGGAGCTAGATGCATTTTTTTGGTAAAACGTCACGCCCCAATGTGAATGAGACGTTAGCATATGCTGCTGACGTGAGACAAGGTCAAGTTCGCAATGAATGACGTAACATTGGAATCTGCATTGTGAGCGATGTAGATAAGAGAAGAGAAACAAACCGGGTGGTGGGGCATTACAAATGTCCAATCGCCTGCCCTTGTCTGATCTAATGACACAGAACCCGCAAATAACACACTTATCAATTCACAGCAGTTCAGTCAGCTACCTACAGTACAGTAGTTATACAGGTACTGTTATCAGAAGTGTTAAGTTGTGTTTTTCAAGATGCCTTATAAATTTTCGACTGCAGAATACGCCGATATTGTGTATGTTTATGGTTTGTTCGATGGAAGTTCCTTGCGTGCCGTCGCTGAATATGAACGACGCTTTCCGAACAGAAGGATACCATATCGAAGAGTGCTTATAATGGGGTTGGATGAAAGACTTGGTATAGCAAAGGAAGAGAGAAACGAGAGAGGCACTAATCGACCGTATTTTGGATACAGCATAAAGAACAACTACATACGTGCAACTCTCCCGAGCGATGAGCGCGATTCACGCCCGAGCGCAACAGTGCATTGAAGCAAAAGGAGGTACCTTTGAAAATGTGCGAAAACATCGACCCCGACGTCTAGAATATTAGGTATGAATGCATACGTGAATATTAACTTCAAAATTTGTCCGTCTCTAAATGCGAGTTAGTACAATGGAATCTGAGAAGTTTTTTGTGAAATATCCGTAACCGTTCGAAAACGGACTTATATTCATATGAACTTTTTGACTCAGAATGACTTCAGAATTCGCATCCTAAATTTTTTACCTTTCCTCTTGAATCACCCTGTATATTAACCTGTTGTATCCTATAGGATACTTTGTCAATTTAAGGGTTAAGGACCGAAAGAATTTCTCATTTTTGCTAAGTTCCAGAAACGTTCAAAGTCCTACTCGATCGCCCGTAAAATCGTTATGTATATAGAGAGTCTCTCCATGAGATGAGAGAGGGCTGAAGCGTGATACATCCACTCTTTTATGCTAGGTCCATAAAAGAAGCTCAATCGTTCTCCCTCCTTACTCCCCTATACTTACTTACAAATGGCTCATTGCCGTCCTCACATAAGCCCGCCATCGGTCCCCATCCTGTGCCAGATTAATCCAGTCTCTAAAATCATATCCCACCTCCCTCAAATCCATTTTAATATTATCCTCCCATCTACGTCTCGGCCTCCCCAAAGGCCTATTTCCCTCTAGTCTCTCAACTAACACTTTATATGCATTTCTGGATTCGCCAATATGTGCTACATGCCCTGCCCATCTCAGATGTCTGGATATAATGTTCCTAATTATGTCAGGTGAAGAATACAAAGCGTGCAGTTCTGCGTTGTGTAACTTTCTCCATTCTCCTGTAACTTCATCCCTTTTAGCCTCAAATATTTTCCTGAGAATCTTATTCTCAAACACCTTTAACCTCTGTTGATCTCTCAAAATGAGAGTCCAATTTTCACAACCATAAAGAACAACCTGTAATAGGCCTATAACTGTTTTACAAATTCTAATTTTCAGATTTTTTGACAGCAGACTAGATGATAAAAGCTTCTCAACCGAATTATAACACGCATTTTCCATGTTTATTCTGCGTTTAATTTCCTCCCGAGTGTCATTTATATTTGTTACTGTTGCTCCTAAATATTTGAATTTTTCAACCTCTTCGAAGGATAAATCTCCAATTTTTATATTTCCATTTCGTACAATATTCTGGTCACGAGACATAATCATATACATCGTCTTTTCGGGGTTTACTTCCAAACTTGTCGCTTTACTTGCTTCAAGTAAAATTTTCGTGTTTTCCCTAATTGTTTGTGGATTTCTCCTGACATATTCACGTCATCCGCATAGACAAGAAGCTGATGTAACCCGTTCAATTCCGAACCCTGTCTTTTATCCTGAACTTTCCTAATGGCATACTGTATTCTAGAGCGAAGTTAAAAAGTAAATGTGATAGTGCATCTCCTTGCTTTAGCCCGCAGTGAATCGGAAAAGCATAAGACAGAATCTGACCTATACTCCACTATACTATGTACAAACTATCCCATTCGGGTCTCAACAGGGAACGCACGCACTAGACTTGCATTCGTGGCCGCCTTAGTTACGTCATTATAGTTCCATCAATTTCCGCGTATTTTTGTCGTACAGCATTAATTAATTATAGCATGAACACAATTATATTTTTATTTCATACATTAGAACCCCGACTACCCGGACTTCGATTATCCGGCCTTCCATGTTATTCGGATCGTTTCTTTTTCTTTTTTTCTTTTTTTGATTACAGTAGTGTAATTGCGTATATAGAGTACTGAACAATAACAAAGTTCTTAAGTCAATTACATACTGTACTGTATTACGAATAAAACTCGTGTCTCATGTACAGCAGAAATCGGCAAAAATGTCATCGTGATTACTAGCAATAGTGACCTCGCAGGGGCAGAGCAGTAAACTGTTTTTGCTTCACCCCCTGCCTTCCGTCCAACTTCCCTACAACTCCAGTACATAAGCATCTATCTGTGGCGGGTCACCTGCTTATATTTAGATCGCTTCTTTCTCAAAACCTTCAACGCCTGTTCGGAAACGTGTGTTTCAATAATACTGGGAAGAACAGTATTAAGTTGTGCTTATGATGACAATGTAGATGCCTCTTATGTTCTAATATTCTAATAGGCACTTATAAATCAAACATCTAGCGACATTATGACACGTCATGAGATTATCATTAACTCATAGGTAAGCATGAATATATGTCATGCAATTATAAACGGAAATGTATACAGTACAAAATAAGTATAAACAAAATTTTCTTTTCGTAGGGCTGGACAGGGCAAAGCAATTAAAACATAAAAAAACTAAATTCAAATAACAGTTCCGGTACTAAAATATGATGAAACAAGCTATGAGTTAAAGGGAACTCCATGTTAGTTATGTTATTGTTTTGGAAATCGTAAAATCATTGAAGTGCTATAATGAAGGACAGTTCATTAAAACATGTCTGAATAAGGTTGCTAACATTATTTGTCCGGAATAATTTGATGTTTTTAACAGTATGACATTATCCACAGGAACAATACAAAAGAGGATAAGGGACATTGAAACATTCGCTGAACGAGAAATAAAATCAAAGATGCATAAACAGTGGTCTAATCTCTCGCTTTAGGTGGAAACACAGATATTGATACAGTAGAATTGGTAATGTTCACCCGCGGAGTTACGAAGGATCTCTCTGTATAAGAATATTTGCTCGATGTCATTGCATTTAAAGGAAATGCAACAGGAGACGAGTTACTATAAGCATGAAGAGAATATGTAGAAGGAATGAATCTGAACATAAACTAATTATTGTATTTGTAGTAACATACGGGACTCTGAATACGACTTCAAAACAGTCTACTAGGTGGAGTAACGTGTTATTAAGTAGAGACTCCACTGAAAATCATGAAAATTAAAAAAAAAAAAATTATTGGCTATTTCACTTCTTTAGAACGTATATTTTCTTGCCCCAAATGGATTTAGTTGAATTCTGATTACAAATATATTTAAAAATGTCTTTTTAAATTAAGTTTGTAAGAGTGCGTGGCATTTAAAGTTGTGTCAATTTTTTGTCCCAAATTTATGATTACAAATCTAGTAACTTTTTGTTTCGTTCTGGCTCTCTGAAGTTACTAGATGAATGTAACGGAGGGGAATTTTAACATAATAAATATTTATTTTACTTTCAAATCCATTTTTCCGTAAGTTTACTTTTCTCGATTCAACACCAACTTTTTTATGCCAAATATGAATCAATATAGATTAAATTTTTACAGCAAGTATTTATGAAGTAGCTGCTTGTTTCTGTATATTTATTTTGTGAGAAATGCTGTTACTTTGTTTTATTGATATTTTCTTTTATGAACTGTAGAAAAAAATAACGTTCTTTAAAATAAAAAAAAAATTTTTTGAAAGTGAATAAATGAGATATTTCATAAAATGGAAATGTTTCTCTATGTCTTGTGGATGTAACGAACAATAACAAAGGTTAAAAATTGAGCTCTTCTACTAAAAAGTTGGGTTTGAAAATATTTCTAAAAAGAATATAAAAAATAAAAATTCAAAACCAAAAACATTTGGAGTTCAAAATTTGGATTTTGTTCGTCCTTTGCATAGTAAAATTAATAGTAATATGGACATAATAATTACATGCTCTCAAAATTTGATTGAAAACATTATTAGGAAAAAAGTCGTCATTTTCAGCCGAGTGTCCCCTTAAGAGAGCTGCAAATAAGTGAGGACATAAAACGTTGCCGTTGTGGCTTAGATTTATTTAAAATGCTCTCCATAGAAAATATAATTATGTAGTCCTATCATAGGTTGCCTGCCGCTACCCTACATAGCTGCATTGGTTCTCTCTATATTCAATATATTTCGGAACACTTGTTTTCTGAACGAAAACTTGTAATATCTCAACAAAGATCGTCACTAGCAAACGAAAATTTACGAGTTGTATTAAGTGACAATTTGTTACGTACTTTCCTAGGTTGTTGTAGCACAGTAAAAATAAAGGTGAAATAAAATATAATCTGTCAATCTATAAATCAATATTGTGTAGTCTACGTCAGATGTTTATGTTGAGAATTCGCCACTGGGATCCGAACGGACTGCTCTACTGGGTGTTCATTTCAAAGTGTGTCATGACGTCACTGTTGATGAGTCAGCGATTTGAAGCGAGTTTCAGCTTTTGTGTCAGAGAAGTTGCCTATTAATCTGATCTTGAGAACGTGTACGGTATAACTTGAACGTCGTAGCAACAGATGGCGGTCTGTAAAGTCTGTGTGCTACCATAACCTCTTTCGAATTGTGTTTTGCGCGGGCAAGTTGTAAGCAGATTATTTGTTATCATCGGTTGCGTACGGCAACATTCCACAACACAAATCAAATGCTCCGTGTCCATGTTGACCTCGAAGTTAATGTCAACAAATACGTAAGTAATCGTCTTAACTCTCTTCATATATCCCGACAGTAAGAAAAAAACTCACCTCAGTACATGTTTCGAAACAGTTCACATTCCTGCCACTACCGGCGTTACCGTACGTATCAGTAAGTACTCTTCTGAATGAACGCCGTACTTGCTAGGCAACTTCTCTGGCACATAAGTAATACAGGAAGAGTGAATTCTCAAGGCTTATCGACTAGCCACATGACGGCATACAGCGAGCCATGACACACTTTGAACTGAACACCCAGTATATACTCTTCTGTATTGTATGTATTGCGGCTTGCGTCCAGTGATGTCATCGTGAGTACAAATTTGCAGACGGCTGATGTACAGATATGGAAATAAAATTTGGAGCTACCTTATTGTATAAGTTTCGCTTACAACATACTTCGCATGTGCAGTAATCAAGAGCCCCTGTATATATGCTACTAGTGGACTGTCGTGCGAAATTGTTGCCTACATATAGTCGGATTCCCATCAAGACCCGCTCCAAATTTTAATTCCGCGTCTGTATATGAGTAACGTCTTTCCACATTACTGGGTCCGACCTTTGTCCCTTTAAGACTTCAGGATCAAAAGAACATATAGATCTCTCATTCTTCCTATTATACGGATTTTTGCTTATCCGGACTGCCCTCGATACCCACAGTCCGGATAATCAGAACTCTGATGTAATCTGTAATAATCTGTGTTAACTGGGATTTTGGCACTGAATAACATGGTAGGTACACAAATCCATGCTAGACGTCGAGTTAATATCTTCATAATTTTCAGATTTTGGTGGTGGTGGTTCTTTTGGATTACTTTCAACACACTTTCCGTGCCTTTTGGTATTGCAGTGCCTTTCAGTGTACTGTTTTTTGTCATTTTTAGGTCTATTTTACACAATTTTTATGTCTACACTGACAGTGAAAATATCAGTTCAAATATCATCAACTATGCCCAGCAATATTACACGCGTGAGCGTCTTACCTAAGGCATTTTACCTCTGCAATGAACCTTCAAATCAGCCACAAAGATGTAATTATTTAAATAATACGACTAGTAAGAGCTGTGGTCGATAACACTACATTCTATAATTGCGTCCCGGTTTGACTTTCTAGGGGAAGAGAGCAGAGGGTGCGTAACTATTTTGTATACGAACGTACCTGTACCTGCGCTGTGACGTCACACACACTTCGAATCGGGCAACTTCATACCAGTTTATACTGAGCCTAGTTATTAATATGATGTCCTTCATACTGACCTTACATCACGAAAATCCCGTCACATTTTGTCCAGTATTGAAATCGGTGAATAAATTACTGTACCCACCTGAAAAGAAACAGAATGATAAGTTATCAATTAATCCTCTGAAGTTCATTTTATATTATTATTATTATTATTATTATTATTATTATTATTATTATTATTATTATTATTATTATATACTACTGCTATTGCTAATACCATTGCTGCTATTATTATTATTATTATTATTATTATTATTATTATTATTTTATTATTATTATTATTATTATTATTATTGTCACCATTACCATCATCATCGATCTCAAAGATCATTAATATCATACTCATAATTACCACCATCATCACAAACCCTAACTTCAACGACAATAAGACAACCAAAAATACAATACTAGCATCACGAACAATTGTTCTTGGTGGTCTAGCAGTTACTGTGCTAGCCACTGGCTTCGAGGTTCGCCGGTTAAAACGCTGCCATAGTCCATAAAGTCCCTAACATGTCTTCCTCTAAAGGTGCGTACACACTTAGCGAACGAACAACGAACGAATGATGAAGCAAAACTTCGTTGTTCGTTCGCTGTTTGAAGCGACGTACAAATCAACAGCAAATTGTCAGAAAACTTCACATTCGCTGATTGTCCGCTATAAAGGCAGACGAAAATATAATTATAGCAAGTGCAGTCCTGTTTCATAAACACAGTAATAATATTAAGTAATAGTATTACAGTCATGAAAACAATTTTATTAACCGACTAAATTCTGTTTCATAAACGTTTTGCACGAGTCACAAAATACGTACAGTAACCAGATGATTTGAGGTTAAGGCTGACAAACATAACCAAGTTGGTCTGCACTCTACAGCTATTTATATTATTCTCTCTGTTAACAGTTGTTGAATGAAATAAGTTTTGAAGTACTATCTTTAATAACAACAACAGAGTAAGTCGTAATATGTGTGAAGGTTTGGGAGACAATTTATTTCAGATAAGATTGTAAATCACTGCAACTCGAAGTTACTGTTTCTGTTATTTGAGTCAGTTGATTTACGAGTAAAAGAAACAATATGATAAATCTAAAATATTGTGAACAGATTTTATCATTCCTAATTGTTCACGTCTCTGCTGTTGTAACGTTTGCAATTACAAAAACAGTGTATCAGTGACAGAAGCGTGTGTGTGCGCGCGAGTGTATAAAACTTGCATCTCGTTATCTAAAGAAGTACCATATGAAAATGTTAAGCAGTGAAAACTTTTGATGACAATATTGTACCAGCCTTAAGGACAGTGTTAACGACGGGGTTAGTTGACCCTGCAAAGCGTATTATGTAAGATATTTTCAAGTTCCGTTATAATTCGGAATACTGCGCAAGTACTTATATAAAAAGGCTTAAAAATTATTGGTGCAAGCGTAAATAAATACGCATAAAAATTACTCTTTTACCAAAAATTAATAAGTAATGCAATAACGGCATAAGTACTTACGCGGTGAAGTCGTTCCTAGAAAATATCGTGTTTGAGTTTGAAGGTGTGGATGTTGTAGAAGATTAATGTTATGACGAAATTAATAAAATACTGAAATTGTCTTAATGGGTTTTTATTGCTGATTATGTTGTAAGTAGTATGTTCAAGAAGTTACCTGACTATACAAAATGCAAATTTGTTCTAATTAGAGATTGTGATGTGGAATTGTAGATACGGTACCTATAAATCTCGTAAGTTAATTTTAGTTTATGCCCTCTATAGGGATAGTTTAAAGTAGTCCATATATTTTGTAATAGATCTACTTGTTGATATATGTCTGCAAAAGATTTTGGCTCACCAAGATCTTCACAATGTTAATTAGTGAAGAGTATATAGATTCAGGTTGTCACAAGTATACATTGAAAAAACATTTCAATAGGTACAGAAAATATTAATATTACTGTATTTTGTGATGTAAATGTCCCATAAGCATATATTTCTGAACAATTATAATTTTAAAAATGACGAAAAAGGAGGGAAAAAACGTTAAGTTCAATCATTCAAATAAGATAAAATAATGTAACATATACAGTAATTACATTCTAACAGTTCTATACTGTAATTGAATTTAATTTAGGTTTCAGCCTTTCCAATTGTTCCTCTTTTACAATTAGATAAGATAGTTTTCATTTTCAGCCTGGTCCATCTACATTGGCGCCTATGACAATTTGTAAGTATTTGTAAGTATGGAGAGGGACTTTGTTAGTCATTCATTTTGTCTCTGATGCTTTTTAAAATGGGGAAAAGACGTGAAAATAACTTGAAGAAACAGAGTTTTTTGCGAAAAGTTCTCGAATTGAAAGGTCAACTATTTCATTATATTCGTAACTTTCTTGCATATGGTTGTAGGATATTCGTTGTCTAAAATTTCTTGGACGTCGGACAGACACTCCCTCTTCATCACTATTTGAGTCAGAATTATCCATTTCAAATGTTTTCACGGTTTTATCTTCAAAATCTAACCCTACATTGGCATTTACTTTTACAAATTATTAAACTATTACTTAAAATACAGTCATGGAACTAACGTTAATAGTATTAATAAATTTAATTATCTTTGCTGCTTTATGAAACATTTTAGTAATATTGTTATTTATTTTAGTAATAATATGAGCGTTTACAGTAATAAATAATATTAACTATTACTTTTATGAAACAGAACAGTAATAATATTACAGTACTTAATGTTATTACCTTTTCAGTAATGGTATTAAATTATTACTTTTATGAAATAGGCTCCAGGGGAAAGTTTCAGTACACGGATACCTCACTGACAATAATTATCTTAAAATACTAAAAAGAGAGATTTGTCTGTGTTTGTCGTATGCGCATCATGCTTAGGAAAAGACACTTTTCAGTGCCAATAATTTATTTTGTGTGCACAAGGTTGGAACTTTGTTTTTTCTGGGCGTGAATTTGTCCAAAAGGAACGACATATGTTTATACGCGAACCAAGTTGACTCGTACACTTCATCATTCTCCATTCCAGAACTTTTTGTGGACTTCTGTCTGTCTCTCCGGAATGATGTCAGTAGGGATTCAATTTTCAATTTTCTTTTTGACTTCTGCTCCCTACAATAAACAAAATCATGTATCCACTGAAAATAAATAAACAAAAATAATTTTCAAATTTTGCACGTGTTTGACTCGCCTATCTTGCAGCTGAACATCTTTCCAATAGCTTCCCAAACATCATGTTTTCTTACTTTATTGTGATAAGAAGGATGCTTGGGATTCCATAAAGTTTCCTGCTCCCTATATGCATTAATAAGATTTATAACAGAGTCTTCCGTCCACTCCAGTTTCGACATCCTGTTAGTGAAATTGAACTAAGCGCTGCGTTCTGCTACGAACTACAAGCTAGTGGCAAATCCCGTCCACAACGAATACCAACTTCCTTTGATGTACCGACAAGCGACGGATCACTTCCGAAGGCAAACCAAACGATCGGTTTGCCTTTGCTGCGACGTACACACGTACCGATTTCAATCAACGAATGCAATCGTTTGTCGTTCGTTCGTTGTTCGTTCGCTAAGTGTGTACGCATCTTAAGAGGAAGGTAAGAGCCGCCGATTCCCATGCCATGTCCACTGCTGTAGAGTAACGGTTACAGTGTCTGACAGTGTACCTGGGTGATTTTTTTTTCCGGGATTTCCTCCTCAACCCGTTAAGAGCAAATGTGGGTAAGTTTCGACTCTAGAAGCTGGATTCACTTCGTTGGCATTATCACCTTTATCTCATTCAGATGCTAGAAAATCATAGCACTTCATGAAGCGTCGTAAATTAACCAATTAAAAGAAAAAAGAAACCTAATCAGAATACCAATATTGCAGGAATTTTGTATGTCCTAGGTCCCTTTGCACGAGATTCATTGCTCTTTTGTTTGTTTACTGAGCTTACTCAATTTACTCACCCTATTTATTTATTTATTTATTTATTTATTTATTTATTTATTTATTCACTTACATATTTATTTATTACTTATTTATCCATGCAAGTATTTGTTTACTTATTTTTTATTTTTAGTTGGTTATTTAACGACGCTGTATCAACTAGCGTCTATGAGATTGGTGATGGCGAGATGGCATTTGGCGAGATGAGGCCGAGGATTCGCCATAGATTGCCTGGCATTCACCTTACGGTTGGGGATAACCTCGGAAAAAGCCCAACAAGATAATCAGCCCAAGCGGGGATCGAACCCGCACCCGAACGCAACTTCAGGCCGGCAGGCAAGCGCCTTAACCGACTGAGCCACGCCCGTGCCTTTTATTTATTTATTTATTTACTTACGAGTATTTATTTATTTTTGTATTACGTATTAATTTACGTATTATTTATTTATCTATGTATTTTCTATCTATGTATCTACCTACCTACCTTCCTATGTATCTACCTACGTACCTTTCTATGTGCGTGTATCTATCTATCTGTCTGTCTGTTAGATCCATCCATGTATTTATTTATTTGTTTATTTATGTTTGAAATTCCATTCATTATCCAGCCCCACTCAAGGAACAGACTTTGACTTATTGTGCCCTGCCATATTTTCCATACATTCCCTATGTTATTCAGTATAGCCATCAGTAATCTCCAGAGAACAGGTCTGCACAGCTAATTGACTGGCTTATCGAGGGTCAAACCCGAAATTAATCCATACACTTAAACTTACTTTCGCGATGACTCTTCCAGTTCGACAGGAGGCCTAATAAATTCGTGAAACCGACGCAAATAGGTGGGTCATTCTACCTCAGCCCTGAAAGCAAGGTCCCATTCCCAGACAAATACCTGACAAGACCCAGTGCTCGGAATCCTAAGATCTTCCCATACTAATGTCAAGACTTCACTTTTAACTGCTGCAAACGATAGATAAAATAGGGCGGAGATGAAATGTGTTGGTGAAATAAAATAAGGATACGGGAATACCCCAAGGAAAATCCTCTGCAATGTTTATTTCGTCTATCACAAATGTCATCGCCATCTGGGTGGGAATCGAATCCGGGCCGTTTGGGCGCGCTAGCGATGAGTCTCAGTCACAGACGCGAATGTCTGCATAGACATCTGTCCATAGACAGATAACTCTGTGAGCGAAAATCTGCAGCTTCTTTGTCTTTTCATAAATAAAAAAATAAATAAATAAAAATTAAGTTACAACGTAATCACTTCAATGAAACTCGGCTCAGTTTCAAGCCAAAGCTATATTTCTGATGTACTGGTAACCACAAAGCTACCTAGGATGACAATTGGACGGGGACTGAAACATGCATTTTATACATCTTGAGTCACGCTTAACTTGACAATAGTGTCAACGTCTCTCGCAATTGGATTGTGAGTTGTGACTATGTGGAGCAGAGACCTGGCAACACGGAGTTTGTGTAGTAGCGTGAGTACCCGCGAGTAACCTTGACTATAGCTGTCCACCGAGGAGGCTCCGCCCCTTCTTGGCAATCACCCAAGATAACATGAATCTGGGTCCAGCCTGTCTCCCTGAGATCTCTCCCTCTCTCTCTTTCCCCCTCACTCCCCCTATCCCTCCCCGCCATCCCTCTCGCTAGCTCGGTCCAGTAACTACATCAGTGTGTTCCCTTGCCTACTTGTAGGCCTGTTCTCTGATGATACAACCATGTTATATCTCATACCCATCCCAATGAAATGTTTGCTTGTATGATGAATCGTCATCATTCTGGATCCACTATGATCCAATTTCAACATCCTTCAGTTGAGATAGCAACTGAGAATTATGAGGCATCCTTTAAAAGCCAGTATGTGTGTAGTTTTTTCTTTCTCTCTCTCTCTCTCTCTCTCTCTCTCTCTTATTATAAGGGAAAGGAAGTTCATGCATTTGCATATTTGTTCTCTATCGTAATGTGAATATGCTAAAAGATTATCTACATAAATCACAAATTTCTGAATACAACGGTATTACTTTTATTGTACATAAAAGTGCATATTTTGCCTTTACTTATAAAGGCATCATATTTTAACACTTATGCAAGGAAACTGCATATTATGTATGTTTATTTGTGCGAGATCTTGCGTATTTGCTTGGTTTCCGCACAAAACCAATCCGCGGAAAGTCTAAAATTCCACATTCAGTATTCCCAACCTAACACACATAACAATTCCCTCTTCTTACCGCTTAAGTGACATATTGATTTTACTGCTTTAGGCTTTTAACATATTATTTTTAGAGACGTTCAATATGGTAATAATTATAAATTGGAAACAATGTTGAAGATAGATATTTTTGTTTTGCAAATTTGCCGTCATTGAACAGAAACCAAGATGGAGATTTCATTGCAACTAATTAGAAATTCCTCTTTCAGGTATGTAATAAACGATCTTCGCACAAAATAATGTACGATACACGAGCGGTATGTTTTCTTTCAATTCTCGGAAATTAAAAAAGCTCAACTACGTTTCGTTTTTTCAAACTTTTCCTCGAACATGAAAACTTCAACATACCGCTCTTGTAACGCATATTACTATTGTCTTTCCCTCATTTTTAAAAGTGTGTAACCTCGTAAACACGACTAATTTATGTTTATGAATTTTGAACGTAACGATGACGCCCTCGTGGAGAGCCTCTCAAGTTAGCAATTGGTATTCCTTTACTGCAGTCTTTAGCAGATTTCGATAGAACAATATCCAGTTTAACATCGGTTTCAGAAAATGTAGGAGATAAAGTGAACGAGAAAACAGCAAATATTCTTTCCAAAAATCCCGGCTATTATCAACTTAAAGAAATTCAAGATATTCTCGAAGGAAAAACACCCCAAAAACCAACAAAATTTTCTATAGTACAGCTCACAGCTTTTGTGCAAGCCCCTCTTACTTCTTGTGACGTAGAACGAAGTTTTTCGCGCTACGAAGCTATGCTGAGAGACAACAGGCGAAGAATGACAACAGAAAACATACGTCACTGCTTAGTTGTGAACTGTAACAGCATAAATGGAGCATTCAGCAATGAGGCAAGCACTTCAAAATCCACAGACTAAACGTAAGTTACCTATAACTTATTATTCTGTTAAAATGATCTCAGACTGATAATGCATATTTTGTAACATATTTATCTATTTTTACGGCATACATTCATACATATTCTTCACGTTTTCAGGGCATGAACTTCCTTCCCTGCTTATTATACAACGAATTAAGACGAGGTTTTTAATGCTGCTAAAATTTGTGTAAGCTTATAGATTTTTACCTAAATAAGCAGTTCCATATTCCGGACGCGAAAAAAGTTGTTTTACATGTCTGTTCATCTCTTTATAACTTCGATTTGTTCCAATTTGTATGACAGATTTTGTTGACATTCACTATCCGGAAATGATGCACAAGGATTGTCATAAATGTTAACGTTATGTTTTATTTAATGACGCTCGCAACTGCCGAGGTTATATCAGCATTGCGGTGTGCTGGAATTTTGACCCGCAGGAGTTCTTTTACATGCCAATAAATCTACTGAAGTGAGCCTGTCGCATTTAAGCACATTTTAATGCCATCGACCTTGGACCGGGCTCGAACCGCAACCTCGAGCATAAAAGGCCAGCGCTATACCAATTGCGCCAACCAGGCCGACAGATTGTCATAATCATAAAACAGACGCAGTCACACGAAATTGTTAGAGCTTAAAGACGTTCATATAACTCAACACTCAATATAAAATTTTTATTTTTATTTTTTTATAATGGCGGGCACTTCACTTACGCCTTTCGCCCATATAAAGCCAATGTAGCCCAATTTACCGACACAGTCGTTGCCCAGAGTGCGTCACAGGAGGCTGGTCTACGCTACACCCGTGACGAGATGAGATGATGGAGATTTGTTGGGATGCCAAAGGAGAATCAGAGCTTCCGAAGAAAACCTCTGTATTACCTGAGCCAAGGGCTTGCCCAACACAAGTTATAAATCGGGAGTACACCGAGCATCGAACCTGGATCCACAGGATTATAAGTCCAGTACTCTAGTCACTAGATCACCATGGCGATCAATAGTTATTTATAAAAGGTAAAGGTATCCCCGTAACATGCCATGAAGGCACTTGGGGAGGCATGGAGGTAGAGCCCCATGCTTTCCATGACCTCGGCACCACGCTCTGACCGCCTTTTACCCCCGGGAAAGACCCGGTACTCAATTTTATAGGAGGGTGAGTGAACCTCGGGGCCGTTCTGAAAGTTTGGCAACGAGAAAAAATCCTAGCACCACCTGGGATCGAATCCCGGACCTTTCAGTCCGTAGCCAGCTGCTCTACCAACTGAGCTACCCGGCTGCCATAGTTATTTATAACGCATTTAAAAATGATCCGCAAATTAATAATAAAACCAAACTGCAGACTATTAGTAAGATCTTACTAATGTGCATAAGAAGTTGAAAGCCAATAGTCAGAGGTGTCTTGTCTGGTTTTTGTTTCTTTTCTCTCAACACGGAGAGGATTTCTTTGGCACTAATTACGTACCGATATCTAGCCAATGACTAACTCATTCGGCCAATCAGAGGTCAGCGAAAGAGATGACAGCAATTTTACAAATTCACGTGAAGTACTGTATACAGGGCTTTCATTTCAAAACTTCCCAGTCTAAATAACTAATTATATAAAATTGAATTTAATTTAAACAAAAACACGTCAATTTATATATTAACGGGGAAGTCTGTAACTAGGATTAATTGCATTTTAGATTTCACCCCCCACCATTCAATCACTCCCACTTTGAAATTTCAAATGACACCCATATATTTTTATACTGAAATATAAAAGTAACGTTCAATTGTTTATGCACCTCATTCGTTTTCGCATCTTTTGTTTTCTATCGTCCCCTGGCAACCTGTAGTTTTGTTATCAGTTGATTGTTGGATGAAAAAACAGCTTATTTTGTGTAATTTCCTAAATTTAATCGAGAAGGATGATTTATGTTCTCTCTTGAGGGGTATACAGCATGTTAGAATAATTTAATATACAAACACAACTATTACATGATATGCTCAATAAGTTTTTGTAGCTTTATTCTCTTCAGCTCTAATCAACAATGACAACAACAACAACCTAGGTTGCAGACGACGATAGAAAACAAAAGATGCGAAAACGAATGAGGTGTATAAACATTAAATGCTCTTTCATATTTAAGTATAAATACTGTACTATGTAAGGGTGCCATTTAAATTTCAAGGTGGTGGTGGCTGGGGGTGGAGGTGAAACCTAATATGCAATTAAGCCTGGTTTCAGACTTCCCCCTGAATATCTAAATTGACGTTTTTTTTTTAATTGAATTCAATTGTTGTTTAGGTTGGGAAGTTTTGAAATTAAAGAGCTCTCTGTATAGTGTTGCCACTTTCTTCTCATACTTCACGCTTATACATTGCAGTTCTAACCATTAAAGACCAAGGGTAAATGCATATGAAAACGAATGAATTACAGATAATTATATCGATTATAGTACATCAAGATACCCAAGTAAGAAAGAAATTACTATATTGTTTCATCTAATCAGTTTCAAACTATAGTTCCGAATGTTAATGCCTATATGGCTAGAAAAACTGAAAGAAGGGTACATTAACGAAATAGCAGACATTATGAAATTAAACAGAAAAATAATAAGCAGGAATGTAAAGAAAAAAGAGATACTAAATATTTAAAAGAAAAGAAAACAAGCCATAGACATTTTACAAAACTGGCCTTTTTTTTTTTTTTCGATTTGGTTTGCCGGGAATATACGACTGGACTCACAATTGAATCGAAAAGTTCGAAAACCAATCATTTCCATCGAAACTAATTATTTTACACAAGAGATAAAAAGCTAAAATTTTCAATAACCATTTGACATACTGTGATTTTTCATTTTTTCACATTATACTAACATGTTTAGTTACTAAAGATTCAATCGCTATTATGTGATGGGCCACTAACACTTTTTTTTTTATAAAAAAAGTTTTTAGAGTTTAGAGATGACTTGTTTTCGTACATAGCCTTAAAATTCAGATACTATTAAATGGAATAATTTTAAACAGGCAGATGTATGAATAATTTTTCATTCAGAATATTAAATAAATGTGTTATATAGACTTCAGATTACAAATAATAATAATAATAATATTTATTAATTCTATACACTTGAGCTACATTAGGCACTGCAGCCCGAAAGAGCAGAAGCTCGTGCTCGGGCGCAGTTCAGATCAGTTATACAAAATGTATCACAAAATTACGAGAGTTCATTGAGCACAATCACATTAATAAATGGTAAAATACATACAGCATGTAATAACAGGGTCTATATACAAATAGAAAGTACAGAAGTACATGAATATTAGAGTAACAATTTTAACTCAATTAGCTTAAACAATTAAATAATTAATCTGATTTGTTTCTTAAATCTATGTGTGTTAAGTGTACTTAGCTCAGGGTAAGCTCTAATTAATGTATTATATATTTTGGGTCCAAAATTTCTGCTGTGTTTTAATCCAGCAGTTGTGTGGCATTTGGGAGTATTTAGAAAGAAACTGTAGTTTTGTCTCGTCTGGTATTCATGAGGATCAAATTTAAATTTATTGTGGTTTTTATGGAAGTAAATCAGCAATTTTTGTTTATAAATTTGTTCTAGATTTGATACGCCAAATTCCTGAAAAATTAATTTTGTTGGGTAATCAAAAGGTTTATATAGACAAATTTTGATAATTCTTTTTTGGAGCAGATTTAAAGGACGGAGAGTCGATTTTGCCATTCCTCCCCAACCTAAAATACCATACTGAATTATTGATTGAAACAGAGCTAAGTACACAGTACGCAGAACATAAACAGGTAAATAAGAGCGTAGAATGGAAAATTTGTGGATTGTTTTACGCAATCTGTTACACAGAAAGGAGATATGCTTGTCCCATTTTAAATGTTGGTCAATAATAATGCCTAAATATTTAACTTGTGAGGATATACTCAAAGCGTTACATGAGCAAGTAGGTATGTTACAATCATGTATAGTTATACTTATATTATTATTTATTTCTAGTTGCTCAAGGCCATGTGATGTTAATGAAAATGGTATTAATTTTGTTTTAGAAACGTTCAAAGAAAGTAAGTGAGCATCCAGCCATTCTTTAATAATATTAATACCACTGTTAGAATTTTGATAAGTTTCATTCCAACTCGAACCGCTAAATATAACCACAGTATCATCAGCATAAGAATACAGAGTACCAGAATATTTCTCAATGTCAATTTTAAGTAAATCGTTGATATATATTAAAAACAAAACAGGACCTAAAATCGTCCCCTGAGGTACACCTATATCAATGTTACGTGATTTACTAAGGTGATCATTTATTTTAGTTGCTTGAGTTCTGTTACTTAAGTAAGATTTAAATAATTTTAAAGCAATTCCATTAATTCCTAATCTATCCATTTTATTCAAAAGTATACTGTGATTGACCGTATCGAAAGCTTTTTGTAAGTCTAGAAAAATTCCTAGACATTTATTTCCTACATCTAATTGTTGAATTATTTTTGAGAAACAATATTAATGATTTTTAACTTACACAGTAACCGGATGAAGAATATTTAAATCAGTACTCAATAGACAATATGAATGTGCACATAAACTGAATGGGTATATGTGTCACTGAAACAATATCAACAGATTAAAAAATTAAATATGAAAGAACTGTGTGATACTAAACTAAGACTCCAGATTCAGAAATCCTCTTTTGGAATATGGTTACAATCTGTGGTAGGCCACATACAAGTTCTTCAGAGAAAGACAAGAATTCATTTGGGATGTATTGCAGAACGTTTTTCATGTCTGCAATTTTCTTTTGGTTTATGTTAACTTTTCCAGAATACGCTACCTTTACTAGTAATGTAGCCACTTTCAGGCAACTTTTTTATACAGTGTAAATAAAAATTGGTATAATCCGCAAATGAAAGGAGCGTCTTCAACTTCACCAGGTGCCGAGATTTAGCGAGTAAAACTTCAATAATTTGCTACTTGAAATTGCAGTTTCTAATGTCTTGTTTTTCCATATAAGCATTTCGTTAATACAGTTTTCTTATAATACTCCGTCCACCAGTTTTTGAAATCAATTATAATACCGTGTGACACAGAAGTCATTTGACAAAAGTAAAACATTACTCTAATTGGAAATACTATTGTATACAGTATGTTTAATACCGAAAATGTTTAAAATGTGCTCCATTTAATTGAAGACAGTGCCTCACTCGATCCTGACATTCTCCTGACATACTTGAAAGTGTTGCAGGTGGGATGTGCTGAATAATATGAGTGATCCTTTGTGTCAAGTCATCTATAGATATAGGCTCTGTCTGAAAAACGCACTGCTTCACAAACTCCCATAGGAAGAAATCGTGGCTACTATATCAGATATAGGGACATTTTCCTCACCGTAGGAAAAATCTCACGTGAAATTTGAAGTGAAGACAAATGGAAAATTTTCTTAAAATACCTTTAGATGTATGAAAATTCTATTTGCCTGTTTTGCGCTTTATTTTTTTATTAATTGCCATTATCAATGACTTGACCAGTTACAAGAATATACAAATTTAAATCATTATTACTAAAGAGAAGTAAAAACGGGGTAGTAGTAATATGTCATGGATTTTCTTTGATGTAGAAACTATAAATGACTACCGCACAATGTTATGAACAATAAGAAACATGATGTCTTATATAGACCTCAGACATATGAATTAACCAGCACGAAATTAACAATTTATCAGCATTTAATTTTACAAGCTCCTATAAAATAGTTAACTTTGCTAAATCCGGTCTCAAACCCAGCTGAGAAAGAAAGTGAGCAGATACACATCTTAACCCCTTCAGATCTGAATTTATATTTTAAAAAATTGAAAAAAGAAACTGGTCACATAATCATTCTGGGGATCCAAAATTCCCAAATCAAGTCTTCATAGAAAATCAAAATTTGGGGACAATTTTGACCCCTGGGGACCCAAAATTTTAAATTTTATTTTTAATTCAGGTATAGAAATGTTTCAAAAATAATATTCTCCATTTCTATCACATTGAATTTCTCAAAACATTTAAAAGTATTGAAGACATTCCAAAAAAGAAACAATATGCACTATAATGTACAGTTACCCTTAAAAGGAATGAGACGACTCTTGGTCGTCGGAAGTTAAAGTTCTACAGCGCAGTTCACTCGATATCGACGTAACGATAAGTTTCATGACAATACAACAAGAATTGTTACAAGGACCACAACAAGGACAAGGACCAGAATAAGGATCACGAAGAAGACAGCCATTTAAGGCCACGATTTCACAACATAGCTCGGGTCACAAAATATCATTGCTTCTCTGTACCGAATGGCAAATGCCTGCTATCGGATCTACATTCTAGACTGCTGCTGTCACTGTCTTGTCTCGGTAGCTCATATAGTAGCATGTCGGTTCCACTGCTTAACCGAAATGTTTCGTGTTCGATCCCAGGTAAAACTTTTTTTATTGAGGTGTAATTAATTTCTTCAGAGTTCCTCGACTATCTAATTTGTCGAAAAATATGAATAATTTATGCCCAATTTCTGGGTCTTACAAGTGGGCTGAACCTCGTCAAAAAAAAATAAATCTTACTTGGAAGTTAAAAGTATTCTTCCTCAAACAAAAATTATACGAAACAAAAAGAGACCTGTTAACTTAAAATCTTGTCCACATGACATCAGCTTCTATTACAGTTCTAAGTCAATCCGGCATGGATGTCACGAGATTGTGGAATAAGTTCTAATCCCCGGCGAGATCTTCCCAGGTGTCAATAAGTTGATCCCACAATTCGTCTCGATTTCGATGGCGTCGGTGGGCATAGGTGGCTATCCTTCTCTTTTTCAATTATGAAAGAGGGAAATAGAATACATTTGAATAGAAAAGTATAAAATTCAGATAATGCAATTAAAGCTATTCGGAATATTATTAAAGTTGAACTTGTAGATATCCTAAGAAAGAAAATATTTTTTCATTAAAACCAGTGATTATAAAGTAGAGGGTCCCAAATCTATTGAAAATTCTTTTAAATCTTATAGTATATAGTACAGCAATATTATTGACAACTTAAACATTCAAGATATTGCAAAAGATACTGCAATTAGTTACTTAACAGATGCATTTAATAATTAGTATTAATATATGTAATTAGTCAATAACTGCAACAGTGCTTTTTCATTCAATCATAATATGAATAAAGTTGAAAGCACATTAAATTAAACACTATTGCAAACACGAAGATAAAATAATTAAAATCAACTGAAGGGGTGAGAATAAAATAATCCAAAGCCACACTTTTAACAAAAATTGTTTCGTGCGAGTGCATTTATTACACATTTGGAAAAGCTACTAATAAAATATTGTAATAATTACTCAACAAATGACATAGCCTAAGGACTCTAAACCTTTGTAAAAGTTTGTCTGTGTGGCTTAGGAATATTTTTTAGTTTCATTTTAATTGTTAGTTTTTAATATATGTGCATTTGCATTGTATATGTGTGTATATAAATGCATTCATTAAATTAACGTTTATAATATTATAACTTGTAATTTTGTATTGTCTGTGATCATTAACACTTAATCTGAGGACTTTGTAAAACTCTATTTCAACGTTACTTAGCTATTTCAACGTTATTTAGACAAAAAAAAATCGTTGATGTAGACTAAGAATCGAACTCGCTCTCTTCTACACAACACGCGGAAGTCTTAGCGTCTGAGCTATTGCAACGACACGAAAGTTTTCCTTTCTGTGCGGAGTATTAATCTAGTCATGAAGGTCCATTGTCGATTTAACTACACGATTTAGGTATATATTTATCTTTTATTTACGTAATATCATATTTTTGCGGTTTTTGAAGTGAATTTCGGAACGATACTAGTAACAAACCAAATAGCCTGAATCTAAGTAACTCAATATTCGTTATCTTGTGTATCAGTACTCTGGTCTCTGATCATGAGCAGTGTTTTACATCTGAGACTTAGGAATATTCAATCGTCTCATTATTTTCCAGGGAAACTGTACATCAGGCCTGAAGGGGTTAAAAACCGGGCTCAGCTGACACAAATGACAGAACCTGGCAAAGAGCCCCAGCCTTGGGTGTGGGTGAAGATTATTTCGGCAGAAATGGCGATCAGAAGCCTACACTATGTGGACAAAAGTATCCGGACACAGCCTTAACAATGAAGTACAAGTTTGGGCCGTCATCCGTCGGGAACACTGGCAGCTAATAAGATGTTGTCCCATTCTTAGCTTCTATGACAGCCTGCACTCTCGCAGGCGTACTTTCAATTAGGTGGTGGAGGGTTTCCTGGGGAATGGCAGCCCATTCCTCGCGGAGCGCCGAAATGAGAATAGGTTTCGATGTGGGCCGGTGTGGTCTAGCACGAAGTTGGCGTTCCTAAACATCCCAGAGATGTTCTGTGGAATTCAAATCCGGACTCCGTGCAGTCCAATCCATTAGTGGGAAATTGTTGTCGTCAAACCAATCACGCACATGCCTTGCTGTATGGACAGGTGCTCGGTGATGTTGAAAGACACAATGTTCATCCCCAAACAGTAGGCAGCATGAAAGTGGTTAAAATGTCAGCGTAAACTTGTGCCGTGACATTGCCACGTAAAGTAACAAGGGGTCCAAGTCCCCTCCAGGAGAAACAAGACCACACCATAACACCCACACCCCGGAATTTCACAGTTGGTACTACAGAGGCTGGTAGATGTCGTTCACCAGGCATCCGCCACACTACCATCGGAACGCCACATTGTATACAGTTCTCCAACCAGGAGATTAACCGTGAATGGAATGTGCTTACTATTGCGTCATCTATTGGAGCGAAGTAGATAGATAATATTACCGCTAAAACGTCAGTTTAAGAAACATGCGCTCTCCTGCGTATGTTATTTCCTATATCTTCTTCTTCAGTAGGTGCTATAACTTCGTCGAAGTTTTGACCTTCTCAATTAATTTACGCCATTCCTTTCTGTTATGAACAAGATTTGGCCAATTCTTTACATTCAGTGTTTTCAAATCGTTGGTTATGTTCTCCTTCCATCTACGTTTTGATCTTCCTTTTCCTATATAGAGGGATTAAAAGACCAGGAAATTAACCGTGATCTACTTTTGTAACTGGATAGTATAAATACAGTATGTATGTATCAGTGTTATCGTTTGTGCTTTGAGAGTTAGCCAATGGAAATGCGTGTACCCACGTGTGTGACCTTATGACATCCTATGACATCAACATTCATTCATAGCATAACCCCGCTGCGTCTCATTCCCCTGAGACTTTCTCCTGGTTGGAGTACAGTACCGTGATTCATCACGCCACACAAAGGTTTTCCACTGTTCCATGGTACAGTTTCGATGCTCCTTACACCAGGCGAGACGACGTTTGGCATTTGTCTGCGAGATGTGTGGCTTATGGACAGCTGTTCGGCCATGGAAACCAAGTTTACACACCACGCGCCGAACAGTCTTGGTGCTTGGAGTAGATTCTGATATGGTTGGAATTCCTGTGTGATGGTGGCTATAGATTATTGACGATTACACTGTACAACCCTCTTCAACACTCGACGATCTCTGGAGGACAAGATGGGTAGACCTGGGGATGCCCTGATACTTTTGTCCACATAGTGTAGATATCTATCTCGTTGTTATTGGAGGAATTAGTACTCTGAATTGAGATTATATTTTAATGTGCTCGAATGATACATATGTAAAACATCTGTTCTGCATGTAAATTCTGCTTTTTGCTTCTCGTGAAGCATAGCTTAAGTAGAAAATAATGCATTAATACTATGCACATAGCCTAATTATCGCCTTCGTCACAGAACATGCGACTAACTGTACCAGAAATTAAGTTCATTGAGAAAGAGAAATTTAATACTGCATAACTTCAGTAAGGTATAACGTAATTTGTAAATTGCAAGTTCAAATTTGGCCTGCTAGATATTTACAGACATGACGAGAAGTTCATTGTAAAATATAGCTGAAGTCTCATGTTAAAGTAGTCAAAGTGACTGAATGATTATGTCAGTGAATCAAGTCTAATGAAACCCACGTTGCAGACATGTTGCTTCTAGGGCGTAACGCGTCGCAGACTGTAGGATTTGCCTCCAATTTATGCTGATGTTGGAAATATTAATTAGAAATTCTACGAAACTTCTAAAATATGGAGACAACTGTGAAGTAGTGAACGTTCGTCAGTTTAAACACTGGTCAGTGAAGTTAATGTTTTCTTGGAAAGCACATCACTACCCGAAATGACCTTATTTGGTTTCAGTGTTATTGTGGCATCACAGTTCAGGAGTTAGGATTATATTCTGGTAACTCATAAAATATTTAAAGGTACAATTTCATTGTATACCAATTATTGAGTGTTTCTTCAACTGCATTTGGATTTTCATCAGCCTACACATGCTGATTACGAAAATTCACAACACAATGCTGAACCCCGCAACCAGACTTTTGTTTTCAGTATTCCTTGCGACGTATCATTAGCAAAGCTCGGAACTTGGGGACTTGTGTCTTTGCACGTGGCTAAGCGACGGACTTCAATGTCAACAAACTCCCGCTTCCAGTACGGAGGTACTGTCAGGTCTGCTATAAAAGTGGTTTCTGGCTGAAGCAACATATTGATAGAATTGTGGTAGGTTGAAACACGTAATTTTATAGCATATATAATAAAAATAAACATCAGCAATATATCAAATTTACTGTACTGCTCTGTATATTATATTACAGTGTATGACTCTTACATTCGAAGATTTTCGAACCCATAACTTCTTCGTCAGTGAGTTAAATATGATTTGAAACGAGAAAAACTTATTTCCACATCACATGAAATGACGGGAGAAAACTTAAAATAAATGTTTTAACTGTCACTGTTTTGTTCGATTTTCAGCAGTTGCTAGCTGATCTCTTATCTGAGAAAGACAAGTATATCCTAAATTTTTCTCGAAAATAGTTTTCAATTTGTGTGTCACTACTAGGGCAGATCCCTCTACGACTTGATCCATGGCTATGGACAAATTTTTCACCAATTTAAGGGACTGCAATGTCTTTCAATGAATGCCGTTTCCAGCCTTTAGTTTGTGTGTGGCACAACTTACTAAATATAAACTCTCCATTCATAGAAAATAATGTATCTCCTCCGAATTTCTCCACGAAATTCTGTACCTAAAATTTAAAAAATGTATTTTCAAACTTCTATAATACCCATTCGAATAACACGTATTTTCTAATTCCTCTAACAGACCGTTTATTTGTAATTCTCTGATTGTCATTGGCTTCAACATGACATAGTTTCCTCGTGCGTAGATGTGACCACTTTCTTAGTACATACGACTGTCCTTGAGCGCTTACAGCGTGAGCTTTGTATACGTTGTACCTGTAACCTTACTCATGCACACGACACACAAGTACCCAAGTTCCGAGCTTTGATCATTAGTCCATGCCAGGGGTGTCAACTACGGTATGATTATCTGGCAGTCTGCTATATTGTAGGGCAGAGAAATGCATTGCCATGAATGGACGTCACGTTGAGCATCTCCTATGAACAAGTGTTCAGATCTTATAAAGTATGTGTTGTAGGACTCATGTTTATTAGACAGTTTCTTGTTTTGATGCATACTATCACCTCCTAAAATATTGGATAATTTTAACACTCTGTATATCTTTTGCGTGTTAAGTATTACAGTATATGCCAATAACAGACTGAAACTAGCTAACCAGGAACTGTAGAAAGATTCATAATACATATTCCGAAAAAAAAAATAGTTTGTATACGATATTTATTTAGCAAGTGACTGTAAAATCTGAATTCATTAACGTAAATCTGACATGAACATAATAAGGTATAATGATTTTGAAAATCATAGACTTGGCACAATGTAATTAATATCAATACGAACACTGAAGACGGGATATATTTATTCCAAAACGCGGTTGTTCATAATTTGGAATCCATATCTTCAATTATTTAAGTTAGAAATAGATAACGGCAGAACAGCGTTAGGTTCATTGAAAAGGCGCGGGAGTGAAAACAGAACGCGGAATCAAAAAGATAGTATGATGAAAAATGGCACAGCTGTACCGCATGGCCTTCATGAAGAGGTCTTTAAGTCGGTCTTTCTTCTTTCCACGAATGTACAGTAGTGGCAAAAAAAAAAAAAACCGGACCGACCCTTGTAGCTGATTTCATAGCCTTGTTCACTCCAGAGCACGATAGACTGGAAACTAAGACTTTCGTGGTTCGAATTCTGCCTGGGAAGGAAACTATTTTTGTTCCTTATTCAAATTTATTCCCAATACTTTTCGATTGCAGCGATATTTTACTACTTAATTAACTTATTATTCCCAGAACATGAATTTTACCAGCAACCAAAAAGTATTGGGAATAAATTTGAATAAGGAACAAAAAAAAAAGTTTCCTTCCCAGGCAGGATTCGAACATGGAAAGTCTTAGTTACCAGTCTATCGTGCTCTGGAGTGAACAAGGCTCTGAAATCAGCTACAAGAGCCGGTCCGGGTTTCCCCCTCCCCCCACTACTGTACATTATTACTAGAGGTCGGATGTTTGGCAAAATGCCTTTTTACTGGGTGGAAGTAAATCATTATTTTCATAGATAAAATGTGATTTGGGGTAAGTCAAAGTGATAAAGCCAATTTTTATTTTTCCTATTTTGCCTTTTTAAGGTGTTTCTTACTAATTCAATAATAAATGCGTTTTTTCTCATTTTAAAGCAATATTTCTTGTTTATTTGCAATTTTCTAATTAATTGTAATGTAATGTGTATGAAATTTAAATATATAAAACAATGACTAACTTTAGTAACAATAGTAAATAAAAGTAATTTATTTCGGTGCTTAATCTGTTATTAATACAATTAGTGTAATATGAATAATGATCGACAAAAATATGTCATGTCTTCACAATACCAACAATCAGCTTTATAATTTTAAATATTAAGTCCTTCTCATAGAAGTTGTCACGTAGCATTTTCAATTGTTTGCTTTCATATTTTCAAATCTTACTGTGACAATTTTGTACTACACGTGTTTATTATTGTAGGAGAAACACATTTGAGTGAGGAACAGTCAGTTATTATCGGGTGAGAGAAGGTACAAGATCGGTTAGCTAGAATGCCTAAATTCAGTAAAACATTGAAAAGTAAGCTTCATGCTTACGTTAGTGAATTTGGTACCCCATGTGTTTTCAACTGATGGAACAGTCCTGTTACGTTTGTGAAAAGACAGTTGATCACGAAAAAAAAAGTATTTTATAAGTCAGCATGTGTGAACTACGATGTAAAAATGTGAATTATGTTGATATAATTTCAGTTTATTGCTAAAAGATATTATGCCTTTTTAAAATTTATAATACCTTTTTCAAAATTTATTGTGCCTATTTTTTACGTTTTTATTGCCTTTTTTGCCTGCCTATTTTAACTTTTTAAAATCCCTAAACATCCGGGCTCTAATTATTACGCTATATTTCCTATTTGGAATGCAGAGCGGCGACAGTTAAGCAACTGGATTAGCCCATTTTCAAGCCTGGAGAAGAGAATTTTCATTTCGCCATAACTTCCGAAATGAATCAGGAGTCCCTTCATTCTGTTGTAAATGTGAGAAACAAATCTTTCCCGGAAGCGAAGAGTAAAAGGCTGGTTCACAATAAACCGGGAACAGAAACGAGAACGAGAACGGAAATAATGTTAAAATAAATGTATTTAAATGTGAGCATTCACAATAGTTAATTGTGAATGCTCACATTAAATACATTTTAACATTATTTCCGTTCTCGTTCTCATTGTCGTTTTCGTCCCCGGTTTATTGTGAACCAGCCTTAAGCGGATGCGGTGCTGCTCACTTCCTGAAGTATGGAGGTTCAGGAAGTATGGCAGCTGTACCTCCATGCCTCTTATATGTCTCAGGGATGTACACACCGTTTAACATTTTATAATTTTTCTTTTTACATATGAATGCAAGAATGATGGATGTCATTTGGAATACATTTTGCAGGAGAAGCAATTGAAAGTTTGAAATGCTTAGCGCTCAAAGCTTAACTGTGATTTTCCGATCATTACTGGACAATGACTAACAGTGTTAATGCCATATAACTCTGTATGTACATTCTATATGTCTTAAGCTATGCATTGACAGTCTTGGTTCATTTTCGACAAGAAAGTGACATCCATCATTCTTGCAGTGGACTCTTCATATTTTATTGTTATTCTTATGAAGCCAGTCTCTCCCAATTTATTCCTAGGTTATTATTACTTTAATAATTCGTTGAGTCCAACGAAGGACGTAAGATTCCCGAATCTATCAAAGCCATTATATAAACAAGGCGAGCGCTTACAGCACTTAGATTATCGATAAATTCTTTAACAAGCTGGCGTACAGTTTTAAATTTCTATTTACTTGGCGACCTTCGAAAGAGAATTCCTGGAACAATGCACAGTAGTTTTAAATTTTCTCTATAGCAAAACAGGTTTAGATGTGTGTATGAATGAACATAACTTTCCTGCAAGACTCCCCAAAGCTCCTTCACTCGACTGGTCTATGGAAACAATCACATCAAGTTCTTTTATTTTGTTATTTTGCCATTACCGATTAACACAGCGGGGGGGTTGGCCGAAACCGATCCAACACAAGCCGAAGTATATGTCATTCCATTCTTTGGGTTCGTATTTTGCGCTACTTATTCTTATGTGGCCATAAATTGTGTTTCAGTACTTCATAAATAACTCACAGCGTTTAATAAATACCAGATAACATCTATTACGAAGCTCTCCACTCTATAACTTGCTTCTCTTTCTATGAACCCGTACAAAGAATTCAAACAAATAAACAAAACCAAGACCTACATTCGGGATTTTATTTAACTCCTAGTACTCGCGCGGTGGATTTTATATGGCTCTTCTTCATCTAGTTCGTGCGGTTTGACTTTTCTTGTTTGACGAATTCGTGTTGCCTCTCCAGGATTACTACTGGCGTATAATGTTGATAAGTTAAACCGTGTGAATTCCCTGCTTACGCTTTTGCCAGTGACAGGACACAATGTGCGGTTAAGTTGCCTATTTCCGTGATACCCCTAATCCCGTGATACTTTTTTTTAAACTGAATGTCAGTCAAAGCTTTGCCGTTCGACCGTAGCGCCAGACATCTTTCTCGACAGATGCAAGACATCAGTGAACTTTCTCACAAGATACCCAATCCTGTGACATTCAGAGAAAAAACGTATCACGGAATTAGGCACCTTTACCCTACATGTGCCGACTTGTCTCTTGATTGCACTTGGATGGATTTGAGGAAGAGGAATGGAAACTGTACCCTACTTGCAAGTTATTATCATGCAAAGCCCGGAGGAAAGTTAGCAAAGGAAACGGTGCTTCAAAATAATAGCTTTCTCGAGAGAAAGTAAAAATTCCTGAAAGTGTTCTAATTCCCTAAGTCATCAAAATTCTTCTCGTATCCATATTATTTAATTTTAAGAAATTTCTTCAGTGATGACCACTTTGTATCAGACATCGAATACAATAATGCATACATTTCATAACAGATGTGTTTCATCGCCTGCTCCGAGTTAATAAAATTGCATATCTTAGTCATTTATAACTCTAATTGTTACGATTTGATTATCATAAAATGACTGTTCTTTGTTTTAACTATTAGACTACACGAATTTAATTTTAGTAAGGCAGTATTTAAAATGTGTTTTATATTTTAGTGAATAAAAGGATGTTAAAAACAGTATCCAATATTTTAGGAAGTGCTAGTATGCATAAAACAATAAAAAATGTCGAATAAACATTGGTCCCACAATGCATACTTTCTAAGATCTGAACACTTGTTCGTAGGAGGTGCTCAATGTGACGTCCATTTATGGCATTTCCTCTGCCCTTCGATGTAAGGGATCACGCACTCTTTGAAATTGACCTGCGTTCGGGCTTCGAGCTGCGTTCGGGCTTGGGTTGGATCCCCCTTTGGTCTTTGGTTTCTTCCGAGGTTTTCCCCAGCCGTGGGACTGAAGCCGGATGGTCTATGGCGAGTCCTTGGCATCAACCCCTTTGATTTGATTACCCCCCTTTGATTTGATTACCTGGTTGGGTTTTTCCGAGGTTTCCCCCACCAAAAGGCAAATGCCGGGTAATATTTTGGCGAATCCTCGGACCTCATCTCATCTCACTACATGTCGCCAAAAAAAAAAATGTAAAAAATTGCACAAAATTGTAAAAATTGTAGAAAAGTACTAAATTATAAAACTATAAAAATTTTTGTAAAAATTGTAATTGTAATATTGTAAAATGTTGACTTGTTCCACATCTTAAAGCTTCATTGCTCATGTAAGATCTATGGAATAAAATAAATGAATGAATGAATGAATGAATGAAAAGTCTAGGGGATTTAGATTCGAGCAACGAGCAGGCCAGGGTGTGGGGCCTCCCCAATCAATCCAGCGGTCCTGAAATATCAGCGTCAAGTGTTCACGCTCATTGCGGAAAAAATGTGCTTGTGTGCCACCATACATGAACCACATCTGTAGTCTTTGCTGACATGGCACACGAAAACAATACATCAGTAGATACATTTAGCAAAGAAATAATATTAGTTTAAATAAATATTTGTGTGTTATATTACGTTTTCGTGAAATTAAATAACAATGCATGCTTAAATTTGTTAATATTCTGGCGTGAGAGACGTGGCAACGTGTTCAGTAGGCAGTACTCTGCACAGACGTAAGTACAGGTCAGCTAAGTTCAAGCTTCCTGTCCATAGCTCTACTGCCGAGCGGATGGCAGTTCAGTACAGAGTATTCGACAATTTCATTCACAGTTTAGGAATATCATGTTATTATGGAGAAAGTTGTCGTAATTCAAGTGAGGCAAGAAGGATGTACCGTCAACGTTTTCCTCAAAGAAGGTCACCCAATCGGCGAAATTTTGTAGCAATTTCTCAACGATTATTAGAAACTAGAAGTCTCTTACCCCGTTTCGAAAATCACACAACCAGAAATTTGTTTAAAAATGATACTGCTTTACGGAAGCGGGAGAGATTAAAATGTTGCATTAGAAAAAAAGTTCGTGTGATTTTGTGCAGAAAACCATTATTGTTTACTTTTTAGACGTACAATTAAAAATGGAGCAATATTTTTACATAAAATGTAAATTTACCATAATGTTCTATTAATGAGATTGCAGGTTTGTATTTGCTGCTCGTTTTATGTAAACAACAGTATTGTCATGGTCCGCTCCTGCATTAGAACAGCGCATCTGTTTTGTACCGGTATGTCTGTACCCGTTTGTACTGTATACTTCTAACCCCTTCCTCCCCATCCAGCAACGTTGCCAAACGCCTAATATTGTAAATTTTAATAATTAGTTAAATATTACAATTAGAAAAAAATTGTAAGAACATTTTTTCTCCCTTATGGCATGAATAATCATCAGTTAAAAATAATGGCACTTATACCTCTTACATCTGTATAATATCTTACAGAATTTATCACAAAAGGTTTCCCGAGTTTAGTTATTAATCGATCTATGGCCGATCACAGAGAAAAATTGTATTCTGAAAAATATTGACCTTTTATCTCTACAAATTTCAGTTTTACTTATCGAATTTGGACAGTAGCCTCATCTTTTGCGTCGAAAGTCAAAATACTAAGCGATATACGCCTACTACGTCGAAGATAATACTGTATACTAATATATAATATTACTGGTATAAGTAAATCCTGCTTTACTTTTAGATTAGCATGTAATTGGAATGTGTGATATAGTCCACTTCATTCAGTAACAAGAACCTTCTGTGAACTCTATATGTTGAAGTGGACATACGAATAACAGAATCACTCACCATTCAATTTGAATGAGAAACTAGACTTGGAAGGGGGTGCTAGTATAACAGACTCATTCTTGTGGAACTAATAATCTGATATTATCCATTTTAATTGGTTTGGCATCTCTTGATTAAACACAGACAGGCATACTGTACTGAGTGAGGCTACTGTCTTCTTTTTTTAGGGTACCCTGAAAGCATACAAGAGCCTCAAGATATGGTTATATAGCTTTCATACCCACCACATTCAAATACTGAACAGTTAATTAGGGTCTATGTATTTTACACGCAGCTTTGCTACAGTGATGGATTACAATTCATATGACGTCAGAGGAAGTTCGGTATTGTACGGATAGATGTGAAAGGAGTCCAAAAATGTGTCTTTAAAGTTTTTAAGTTTCAATGTCTGTCGGTGCACAATGCCAAAGTCTGACATGGGTTAATAACTATTAAATAACAATGCACTGCGACGGCCAATTGTAATTTTTTAAATTAAATTTATGCAGGAATTTAATCCAGTGTCCAAGTTGAGTTTTTCAACCTGAAATTATCGAAAACTGTAAAGCGGTTGAAATCCATCACGTTGCCTCTGGAGTGATTATTTTGCACGACAACGCTCGCCCACATAGTGATCGGCATGCTGTGTCCGAACTGAAAAATTTCAATTGGGAACTGTTTGGTCATCCTCAATACAGTCCTGATTTAGCGCCTATCATTACAATATTTCCATCCATATGAAGACGTGGCTTGCATCGCAGCGCTTTGACAATGACTAAGAGTTGCAGTTAAGAGTCGTAGATTGGCTTCAGTCACAGGCGGAAGACTTTTATGACTGTGGTGTACAAAACCTCGTTAAACGCTATGATAAATGTCTAGCCGGAAACTATGTAGAAAAATAAACCAAAGTTTGTAGTTCCAAACCGTTTTAAACAAATTCTGTAACCACTTTGCCATATTTGTTCCAATAAAACTGAAGTTACTTTTCTAATAACCTCCGTATATTATCATTATGAGTGTGAGAAAAAATTCCAAGAAACCTTGAAACAACATGAAAGGATGTGCAGTTTAAATTCTACAATGTAATAGTGTATTGTATATCGGACATTAATGAATCTTGAGCAACGTCACGAAAGTTGTAAGTTGAATTCAAGTAGAGAAACTGGGAACCAAAGAGTGAAGCTATAAAATATCTTGGAGTGCACTTAGATCGCCGCGTATCATGGAAACATCGTATCAACAACAAACTTAAAGTGGTCTAGGCAAGACTCATTAAATAATTATATGCGCTTCTCAACAAGTAATCATCTCTCAAGCCACAAAACTGCACGCTACTCTACACATCTCTATTACGACCTCTAGTGCTTTCCGCCTATTCTGTCTGGGGCGGAGCTGCAATAAGTGAAATCAAACGCATCCAGTCATTTCAAAATAAAGTCCTCCGAATTTCACTCAATTCTCCTTGGTTTGTCCGTAAAGTAACTACACAGAGAAACTGGTATTGGCACAATAAAACAGTTTATTCATTCACAAGCAAGACTCGTGCTCAGGAGGGGATTCCAATACAGACAAAAATAAAATTAAAATTGAGAGTGAATACAGATTAAATAGTGTTTAATATGTTTAAACCCAAACTATAAATCCCATACAATTTTTTTTTTATTTTTTTATTAATTCGGAGAGGATTCGTGGTTAAAATAATATTGAAATAAAATTTGTTTAATAATCTGGGATCTTGACTCATGCTATGATAAAAAGCTGCATTGGTTTTACATTTTGGTTCACACAAACGCAGAGAATTCATATTTTTAGTTCTATATTTATGTATATACCTTTCAAAGTTATTAAAATTTCTGTGAAAATATTTTAATAAAATGAAATAATACATTTGTTTAATATTGAAAACTTTGAAGTGTTTAAACAACAATTCAGTTGGGTAATCTTTCTGTTTTTTTTTTTTTTTAATTTTTAATACTTCTTTCTGTAGTAAAATTAACGGATAAAGGTTCCACTCCAACCTATGATACCATACATAAATATAGATTGAAATAATACTAAATAAATTATACATAAACAGTTAATTGACAAAATATTTCTTAGAACAACAAAGTAACAATGTTTACGTAATTTATTACAAATATAATGAATATGATTATTCCATTTTAAATGATTATCAATAATTATACCTATTTAACCTCATTATCTTCATTAATAACTGAACAATTGCAATTTATATCGGAACAATCAGAATTATGCATTTTAATTTGTAGTATAGATGAAATTGGTTTATTGCCTTTATTATTTAAAGAAACTGTGATAGCTATTGTTTTATCTTTATTAATTACAAGTGAATTTAAATCGAACCATTTTTTATTAATTTTAAGCCGTAATTTGCATTGTAATAAGCATCAGTCCAAGTTTTTCCACTAAAAAGTAAAACAGTGTTCCCGACGCCGCGCTATCCACTGCTCTATCGGAAGTAAGTCTACATTTACCACTAGAATCAAGAGCAGGCTTCCCATGGATCTAATATTATAATCAAAATTTATAATCACACCAGTCTTCCATGTATATTATCTATTAACAATTTTTTGTTCGCTGAGGAGCCCAATCGAGGCTGCCCTCAATTCGGATCTAGGGCATTTCGTAAACGGAAATTTCGTCACTGTTATAGTTTGTCACCTATTTTTCATTACTTTTTTGGTCATCAAATACATTTTGCCATCATGTTTTTTTGTCACTGAGGAGATTTTGTCACCGAAGCTATTTCTTGATTATATAACTTTTGTCATCTTTTTTATACTGGGGGGATTTCGTCACCAAAATAATAATTTGTGTCGTCATAAAATAGATGACGTAGCTTCCGCTGAAGTTCCAGCTTCAGCTTTCATTGCTTCTACACATTCCGCAGCTTCAATTCTATCCCAATTTGCTGAGTGGTTCGAATGCTCTGTAGGTTCTTTTATAATGGTTTTCTTATCTGAAGAAATAATCACCAGTGATCACCGCTGATCACATCTCCATACAATCTCGGTCTTTGTAAATTTGTGCATTATAGATTAACTTATCTCTTACTCTATTACTTTTCACGAATCGAAATAATTCCGCCATACCTCAAATTGAAGTTTTTGAAATAAATGAATCCTGTAACTTGAAGATTTCGAAACCAAAAATCAATGTATTCTTGGAAACGAAATGAACAATATGGACACAATGAATCCTGTACCTTGAAGATTTCGAATCCAAAAACCAATGTATCCTTGGAAACGAAATGAACAATATGAACGCAATGAATCCTATAACTTGAAGATTTCGAATCCGAAAACCAATGTATCCTTGGAAACGAAATGAACAATATGAATACAATGAATCCTGTAACTTGAAGATTTCGAAACCAAAAATCCAATGTATTCTTGGAAACGAAATGAACAATATGAACACAATGAATCCTGTAACTTGAAGATTTCGAAACCAAAAACCCAATGTATCCTTGGAAACGAAATGAACAATGTGAACACAATGAATCCTGTAGCTTGAAGATTTCAAATCCAAAAAACCAATGTATCCTTGGAAACGAAATGAACAATATGAACACAAAGAAGTAAGAGGTTTTACAATATGTAGCATTAAATTTTATATAGGTATCATCAAGAGGAGAAAAGTTGTGGTGACGAATAGTAGTGAGGAAATTAAATTGGTGACAAAATACGGTGATGAAAAAAAGATTTGGTGACAAAAGTAAATCGGTGACAAAATATTGCAGTGGCAAAATGTAATATGTGACGAAATCACCGCGTGACGAGAAATCTATAACGAAAATTCCGCATCTCCTTCAATTCACTGTCACACATTGCATTTGTTTATTTAATTTATTTAGAAGTTGTCTGTATAGCACTAAATGCGGTGATCGATCAATAAATTATTTTTAAAAAAGTAGAGAAACTGAAACCTTTAAGAACCGTAAAGTACGCACACAGATGGAAACATTAGAACATAATGACAAGAGAATTAGATTAGTCTTATTTTCAAACAAAACTGCGAAGATCATTCGGAAGGAACGTAAATAATGACGACTTCTAATTTAGTAGTAGAATATCGACTCAATGAGCAAGAGAGACGTGTTTTGATCACAAAAAAAGGAAAGAAATTCGAGACCGAAACGTGTGGAGAAGAAGATGAATAGAAGAAAGGTCATACAGTACTAATTACAGGAAAATTAGTTACAGTACGCAATATTTTATTCACAACTTACAGTAAACTCTTTGGACACTGCTGTGCAGATTCCATATAAGGTAATTTAATGCTAAAAGCTAAACGTAAAGCACAGCCGTGTCTAATTGTGTTTCCAGCAGAAGTCAGAATACGAAGCACTTATAATTTCTCTGAAATGCTAACGACACAAAAGGAATGCGGAGCGTTACTTTGGTTAATCATTTACACAGATAATGTAGTAAACGTATCAGAATTAAATTCCCGTGAGTAAAGAGATTCTTCCGATAAAAGAAGCCATAAACATTTCTAAAGTTTATTTACTTACCAATTCATCAGCCCCGCCGAACCCCAGTCACAACACTGCATTCATTCTAAGAATTACACTATTCATATCATAAACGTTTAACACGTAAGTAAAACACTGCGCCAGACGTGATTTACGCAGTGGGTAAGACGATAAGGCGTAGCTTTACTCTAGTCAGAAGCAACAATCTTGGATTTGAAATCTGCCTAGGCGGTCGGTGGCTTACTTCTACGCAAAATACGTACTGCTAATTTGCAATAGTAATATGCGTTACAAGAGCGGTATGTTGATGTTTTCATGTTCGAGGAAAAGATTGAAAACAAACATACCGCTCGTGTATCGTACATTATTTTGTGCGAAGATCGTTTATTACATACCTGAAAGACGAATTTCTAATTAGTTGCAATGAAATCTCCATCTTGGTTTCTGTTCAATGACGGCAATTTTGGAAAACAAAAATATCTATCTTCAACATTGTTGCTATAAAATGTTTTCTGTGTTTACTATATTCCAGCAGGCCGTGATATACGTCTGTCTTCCCCCCCCCCCTCAGTCTATAAATGCGAACTTGAAACAAACGGTAAGGTTATGTAATGATTTATTTTTCCTTTTAATATTTTAACAATATTATTTATATAACATATTGCAGTAATAACATCGGCAATTTTGTTGATTTTTTCACGGCTTCCTTAATGTTACTTGCATCACGAATGCAATAACTTTAGTGGAGTAGTAGAGTTTACTTAATTTTTGCAAATATTTAAAACAATAATTAACAGTGCAATTTAGGTGAAATTGCAGTGGTAAGTTTCCAATTTATAATTATTACTATGTTAAACGTCTCTAAAAATAATATGTTAAAAACCTAAAGCAGTAAAATGAATATGTCTCTTAAGCGGTAAGAAGAGGGAAATTGTTATGTGTGTTACGTTGGGAATACTGAATGTCGTATTTCACACTTACCGCGTATTGGTTTTGTGCGGAAAACAAGCAAATACGCACGATCTTGCACAAAATTCCATACTTTCTTTCCCGCAAAACGACGGATTGCAAATGCGAAAATATTTCAAGTTCCTAAATTAATAGGTCCTTAAATAAAATTAATACATATACAGCAGAGCGTCTCGTTTAGGCACAGTGAAAACGTAAGCAAAGTGCAGGTAACGTGTTTACCGAGGGATGGACAAGGTTTTAGTTACAACATTTATGGCGGAGCATTAACTGAAATTATATTTTCCAAAAACACACAAAACAAAAGAACACAAATTGCATAACGTTATCATATACACATTTTAACAAGCAAGCAATTTGTAACGTTGAAATAATTCATTATAAAAAAATCAAATTTTGCTACTTATATGACGTTGCTTTCATGCATTATTTTTACGGTCATGAAATTCATTCTCTGTATGATTAACATAATATCAACGTACTCTGTGGCCGAATTAATAGAACTATAGTATATAGATCTGAAGTGAAAACACTATTTCCTAAACATAATTATTCCTTCTCAAAGTTCAGTTTATTCAGATACAGTACAGAAGTTGGTGATATTATGTTAGTCCTACAGAGAATGAAATTCATAGCCGTAAAAAATGCTGCTTGAAAGCAACATCATATAAGTAGCAAAATTTGATTTGTTATATTGAATTATTTCAACGCTACAATTGCATGTTTGTTAAAATGTGTATGTGACAACATTATGCAATTTGTGTTCTTTAGTTTTGTGTGTTTTTGGAAAATATGATTTCAATTAATGCTCCGCCATAAATGTTGTAACTAAAACCTTGTGTATCCCTCGTGTTTATTGCACGGATCGTCCTCCCCCTACACGTTACCTGGACTTTGAGTTTTCACTGTGCCTAAACTAGACGCTCTACTGTAGGCCTACAACAACTTACCTTTAAAACACACTGTCCAGTGATTGCCCCGGTATGCAGTTTGTCTGCAGTACGATGGGTTGGAACCGAAGTGCAATTTCTTTAATGTACTCCAGTAATGATAATTCATCACTTTGATATTTCCTCCATAGTTCAGTTGCAACGCGATGATTATCTTGGTCACGTCTGTTTGTTTTTGGTTATAACGCACTGTGTTGAAAGAAAGATACCTTTCACTCTGAAGTTGCTTCTGAGGTTTGTAAAACTGTCGTTTCAAATGACGATGGGACGATTCCGCCCCATTTGTTGTCCTGATTTCATCTGTTGGTAGACTGGTTCACAATTTAAGAGAGAATTTAGCATCTTCACTTACATAGTTTTCAAGTACATTAGTGGCAAAATAAAAAAACCGGACCGACTCTTGTAACTGATACAAAAAAATCCTGTGCTGTGTATTGTGTCAAACTGTGGTAATTTCAATTTGGACGGTGAAGCCAGAGGTATGTACTGCTATTTAATGTAAAAATAAGCAGTTATCTTTGCCGAATAGAGGTAGAAATGTAATACTGATGCCAGATGAAAATAAAACTCTCCAAGTTCTTTCGTCTAAGTTTGAGGCACTGAAGGAAACAAAAGACTGTAAGAATCGAACAAATGGAATAAATTTCATTGTTACAATTAATTATACAAGATGGATGTGTTTTGTGACTAGCAAAATTTGAATCTGTCACTCTGAAATCAGTTACAAGGGTCTGTTCGGTTTATTTGCCGCTACTGTACATAGTCTAGGAATCTCGTTAACTGATTGTGGTTTGGAGCAATGCTATGCAACTCAAGAAACGCATCCCCTACTGTCCTTGGAGGTACATATTTTAAACCAAACGTATATTTCAGGAACTTTCCTACTTCGGAATTAGAAGTGGTATATTCAGAGCGAAGTCCCAGGTCAAGTATCTTCCTATACCACGTCTGGCCTAAATGAAAACTGCAGCCTTTAATGGTTATGTTAGAAAACATTTTTTTGACTGCATTATGAGCAGCAACTTCAAAATCTAAAATTATGATTTTGGGATTAAAATCATCACTACACAAATCACGAATTCGTTTCCACATGCATTCGTAAGCTGATATAGTTTTCGATAACAGTAAACAAAAAGCAACTTGGACATACCCCAATGTAGTGTATATGGGCCGTATTCATAGACATTTTTAGCGCGGGCTTTCGGTGGATGATCAGCGTTTTTCATATTCATAAAGCAGTGTTAGCGATAGGATATGATTTGAATTCTGTACAAGTAACCAGTGGATAGCCGGGGCTAGCTTAGTACGCTCGTAGCGCGTGCTGCGAAATGTCTATGAATAGCACCCTATATGTTTAGTATAAACCTGATGAAAGTGTTTTAGTGAAACGTAGAAAGTTCCAGCCGCTAATATATTACGCGCATTACTAGGCCTACACAGAAACTGGAAATTTCGTCCACAAGTAAAAATTAGTGCCTTATTTTCGATGTCTGCAAAACAGAACCTTTCGCCTTGATTTGTTAAAATATGTAAACTGTTTAACTGCTCTAATACCTCATTTACATTGCGAGGGTGAGTGGGCATCTGTTTCTTCCGGGCTCTGTACAATGCTAATCAAAGTTTGACTGTCTCCATTCTCTGAATAATAAAAGTATCTGACCTCGATAATTCTGTTTGTATTATTTTACTGGTTTGTAAAGTAATTTCTTCAACGCTTTTCGTTCACAATTTTCCCGCAGAATATGTGATTCAATAGCCCTAGCGCTTTTATTTTCATGATCATGCAAGTCTCTTAGGCCTACATATACTATTTCACTAACTTCTGCATTAGGTTATAAAATTATGGTACGGTGCATTCCACGAAATATTTCCCTTACTCATTTTACGCTATTTTCTATATTTAAATTTGTCCTTAACAATGCATTCCACGCCGCGATTTGTGACCGATTTTATATAAATGACATTTCACTTTAAATGTACTTGCTATCACAGCCCGCACTACCTTTCTAAAGCAACACTTCCTTTCAACTGTGGTTGTAGAGCATCGAACACCCGCCCCTGTTCAGCGCCATCTACACCGAACATCGAACACACATTCATCAGCGCCATCTTCACCAGTACAGAATGGGTTAGAATAAATTTGGTATTACGTTATCAGATGAATTGTGCGGAATTGTAAATGTTGTTTTAGCGGTACAGAAACAAAATGTTTGACTATAATTTTCGGTTATTTTGCGCATTAGCTATTAAGCCTTGGCGGCTGATTAGCTGAGGCAAGTGAGGCCGAGTCTCAGTCACTTGGCTTCTTCAAACTCAAAATTGTGTTTTTTGTCGTAAGATTTATATTACTTATTATATTAGTTTTTTGAATGAAATGTATAGTGTTGTAGAAGTTGAAAACTTTGTGATTTGTATAGATATGTCTTGCAATAAAATGTGTTCCCATCTAGAACTGTGACTATAATCTTTATAAATTTATTTTAATTTCATATAGCCTATTGTATTCCATAGATCTTACATTAGCACTGAAGCTTAAAGATGTGGAACGAGTAAAAAATTATGCAATTTTCTCGCAATATGAGATAATGTCGAGGATTCGCCACAGATTACCTGACATTTTCCTTACGGTTGGCGAAAACCTCAGAAAAATCTCAACCAGGTAATCAACCCACGTGGGAATCTAACCCAACATTTAATTTGATTAATTGATTCATAGAGTTCTGCCCAAGAGCAGGTCTTTCACTGCAAACCCAGCATTCTCCAATCCTTCCTCTTTTCTGCCTTCCTCTTAGTCTCCGCATATGATCCATGTATCTTATGTTGTCTATCATCTGATATTTTCTTCTGCACCGAACTTTTCTTCAGTTCACTATTCCTTCCAGTGCATCCTTCAGTAGGCAATTTTTCTTAGCCAGTGACCCAGTCAATTTATTTTTCTCTCCCTGATCAGAACATTTAATTAGGCAGTGGATTAAAACATCAGACTTCTGGTGCAATCCTAACGGGACAAGGCATTACTGGAAGATACGCCATTGCCACGATCAATTTTCTGACTTGTCCCCAAAAATAATATTGTCTTTTACTTCTTAAACGTTTATAAAAGTGGAAAAAAAAATATATAATATTTTTTACTTGGTTATTTAGCGACACTGTATCAACTACGAGATTATTTAGCGACGATGGAATTGATGATAGCCAGATATTTGGCGAAATGAGACCGATGATTTCCCACAGGTTACCTAACATTTGTCTCACGGTGGGAGAAAGCCTCGAAAAATACCCAACCAGGTAATCAGCCCAAGCGGGAGTCGAACCCGCGCCCGAGCGCAACTCCGGATCGGCAGGCAAGCGCCTTAGCCGACCGAGATACTCCGGTGGCACATATTTTAATATTAAAGGTACAGCTCGTCCATCGTTATGACTGAGGGGTTAGCGAGTCTAACTCCGAACCCAGCGGGCCCGGGTTCGATCCCCGGTCGAGACGAATTGCCTGGGTGAGGTGTTTTTGGGTTTTTCCCCCTCACTCCTATGAATGAATATTAGGTAACTTTATGAGGCGATTGGAACCCCACTCATCTTCGCCACTTCCTTTCCTCCCCTATCATCCTTTCATTCATCATCCCGTTACTTCTTCTGGTTTTCAGATCGCTCTACAGGCGGCCCTCCGAAGCTGCTGGCTGTCTCGACCGGCCTCCGTGGATTGTATTCATGCGATGATGGACAGCTACTGCAACGGAACCCGGGGAGGACTTCCGCCTCCGAAAGTTAAGGGAACCTTGGGGGGGGGGGGTTGCCGAAGCAGGAGTGGTGCATGGACTCTGTTGGGTGCAGGGACCGGTCGTTAAGCGGTCAAATGATTAGGTCGGAGCGCGCGGAGAATCGGTGGGCACGCAATTCATCCCATATGGGGGGGGGTGTACAATAGACCTCAGGTCGTAGTACGTGGGATGTTCCCGCCCTCCCTCCTAACAAGGAGGGGAAAAAAAGTACAGCTCTAATATCTGTTTTTCAGTTGTACTACTCAAATTATTATTATTATTATTATTATTATTATTATTATTATTATTATTATTATTATTATTATTATTATTATTATTATTTTAAATATGGAATTCAAGGAGGGGAGCAAGTGTCATAACCTGCCCGCCCCTAAAAGACTCCTCTCTCCATGCGCAATGGTAAATGTCTCTAAATAACAATAATAGTCTGCAATTGCCATAATTACTCGAATTTCAGCCTGAAAAGTGTAGTAGGCCTATAACATGGATGAGAAATAACATGTGTAGCGGTCATGTATACAAAACAGCTCCTGACATCCATAACCTCACTTCTTTTAAATAATAAACTCCACAGCCTTTAAAAATGATATTTAAATAACTTACAACTTACTTACTAACGGCTTTTAAGGAATCCGCAGGTTCATTTCCGACCTCACATAAGCCCGCCATCGGTTCCTATCCTGTGCAAAATTAATCCATTCTATCATCATATCCCCACATCCCTCAAATACATTTTGATATTATCCTCCAATCTACGTCTCGGCCTCCCCAAAGGTTTTTTTCCCTCCGGTCTCCCAACTAACACTCTATATGCATTTCTGGATTCGCCCATACGTACTACATGTCCTGCCCATCTCAAACGTCTGGATTTAATGTTCCTAATTATATCAGCTGAAGAATATAATGCATGTAGTTCTGAGTTGTGTAACTTTCTCCATTCTCCTGTAACTTCATCCTTTTTAGCCCCAAATATTTTCCTAAGAACCTTATTCTCAAACACCCTTAATTTCTGTTCCTCTCTCAATGTGAGAGCCAAAGTTTTACAACCATACAGAACAACCAGTAATATAACTGTTTTATAAATTCCAACTTTCAGATTTTTTGACAGCAGACTAGATGACAAAAGCTTCTTAACTGAATAATAACTCGCATTTCCCCTATTTATTCTGCGTTTAATTTTCTCCCGAGTGTCATTTATATTTGTTACTGTTGCTCCAAGATATTTGAATTTTTCCACCTCTTCGAAAAATAAATCTCCAAATATTTAAATAACTATAATTCAAAATAGATATAACACACCTCAATAAAGTTGTTGTACACAGTTATGTTACACGAAAAGTCTTGCTTTGAGCTTCAGAACCGTTAAATATTACTTGTAAATATGAATGCTTCTTATCCAGGTTCAAGGAGATTAAACGGAGAAAATTCGAGAGTTAAATCTGTGGCCGGGAGGAAAAAGGTCTTAAGTCATTTTTTTGTGAAAATGGGATTTTTATATATTCTGAAAGCGGAAACAATTCTCTACAATCTGGTAAAACGGTTAAAGTCAAATAAGACTCTTGACTGGATTTATAGAGCGTTACCAAATGTCCTAAATATGTACTTTTTGAATCGAGCACACACAGAATAAAGGACTTAAGAATATTTAATACTTCATTTCTTACAAACATCACATGTTTACTTTCCATGCTTCCCTATTCAAAAGGTCTAACTTTTAGCCATTTCATCACATACTGATGCCCTTTACTTTTAAAACTTTAAGCACCAGGGTAAACAGTCCTATAATTGTTTAAGACCCATTTTGCATTCCTAATAATTTAGATTTCTCATTTATTTTGACATGAACAAGTTCTTATGTTTACATAGTCCCTTCTACTCAGTTTGGGTTGTAGTCTTAAAAGGGCATAAGTGCGGCTATTTTTGGAAATAATCGAGAAAATTGTTAAATGAGCAACATTATCTATTTTAGAAGAAATATAAACAAATAATATCCAGGGAAAACCTCTTAATTAAAAAAAACTGTATAATTGACACCAATTTCAATCTTTCTATTGCTCTCCTGAAAAGTATAAAACTTTTACTTAAGATCTTTTTCCTCACGGCCACAGAAATATGAACTAAGACTGAGATAGCATGAACATAGTTTAGCGTTTATACGACATAAAATCTGGATTCAACTTGACTGGCGGCCATTTTTAACCCTTAATTACGGTTCAATCCTTCCAGTGGTGTCTCACAAAAATTTCTTGGGACGGGGGGGGGGGGGTAACTTTTCGTATAAGAACTATCTACTACGCAGTGAGTAAAAGTGTTTACATCGCAATGATGTTTTAAATTGGATAGAGGAGTGATTATTTTCCTGTTGTTGGGTTGCGTGAGTGTGAGGTAAGAGAGCGAGGCCTTGAACCCGCGCATCGAGTCAGTGACACAGTACACACAATGTCCTAACGCATCTTCCCCACCACAGCCGAGCCTCTTGTTGTGAACGCAGGCGCAACGACCTCCTGAGGTCACTCCACCGGGCCACAGCCTCGAACAGAGCCTATGATGGATGGGATCGAGAGATCCGAGCAAGGATCCGGAGGGTCAAGCTGCTCGGTGTGCGCCTTCGAGCCCGAGCGAAGGTAAGGTAGGCCTAAATAAAAATACTGAAATAGTAATAATAATAGTAATCATCATCGCATTCATCCTTATGATTATGATAGTTGAAGTCCTTTGGTCTGTTCAAGTTTCAATTGAACTGGTTCGTCAATCTCTTTCTGGATCTTCTTAAGAACCTACTTTCATGGGATTAGAGTTGTTGCTGGTACAAGTTCTACACATTCCCTCAATTCTTTTTAGTTGGTCATTTAACGACACTATATCAACTACTAGGTTTTTACCGTCGGTGGAATTGAATTGATATTGTAACTCCGATAAGTCAGATGAGTAATAGAATATTTGAGTTGTTCAAGTCTCTGATACATTTTTATGCTTGTGAACAATATACAGGGTGATCCGTTTGGGTATGGATAAAATAAGAACACAGTAAAACATTTACTACTCATTTTATTTAACAACCCAGATGGAACCAAATTAAGAGGAAGACCGAGAACAAGATGGTGGAACTGTGTACGAGTGGATGTGAATAGATTAGGAATAAGGAATTGGAGGGAGTTGGCGACGGATAGAGAAGGATGGAAGAGAGCCATAGAGGAGGTTAAGGCCCACTTGGGCTGTAATACCATATAAGAAGAAGACTCATTTTTATTTGTTGAAACTTTGTGTAGACAACACTCAAAGATGGGAGATTCCTCAGAGATCAACATGACACCCATTGCGCAGTCTGCACAACTCATAACGGTGATGCAATTCAGCCCATGTCCGTTATAACATAAGAGGGGTGATTTGTTGAAAAGCTGGGTTTCTGTGAATAGACAATGTCTTTAACAAAACCCTACACGAAGAACTCAGGAGGGGTTAGATTTGGGGAGTTCGGGGGTCAAGCCAAGAGATAGCTGCTTTTCGTACTGGGTTTCGCCTGCGACCTCCTGCATGCTTCTACAAATGTTCGATATCACAACATTATGGAATCGTATTTAGGTACATTACGCACACCATACTCACGTCGAAATTCCCTTTGAACTCTTTTAACACCCTCAAATTTAGCATACCAAAGAACACATTGTGCCCGCTGTTGATTTGTAGTAGTTATTTTAATCATCTACGATTTTAACCCTGACTGCACACAAGATAAGTTTCTACCTGTTTTAAAGCGCCCGACTGCGCGAGGCAGTCAGTTTTGGGTGTAGGTCAACTGCACACGGCGATGATTTCCTTCCCATTTTTTGAGACTTAGGGCTCTATGAATGCTAGACTATTTGCCATTCATAGGTATTGTTAAAAATGCATTGTCATATGCATGCCAAAATTTGTCAAGAAGTTAAAATATAGGCTACATACCCGTAGGCTTATTAGAACAAGACATTTGTCAAGAAGTTAAAATATGCACTTAAATTATGTAGCTTTATTCTAATAATAACACTCTTTAGGAAATGCAATCGTGAGATAATTCCTTGCCTGAATTTTAAAATTAATTCCTGTATGTACTGCCTACGCTTTTCGCAGGCAGATTTAGATGTGTAAGTACAGTATCTGTCTTGCTCATTTTAATGTAAATGTTTCTTTGCGTTTAAATGATAGCGTTGTACATATGTGTCAAAGTTAAGTCCAGTACCCTTGTGGAATGCCTCACAAGCATTGGTTGTTCTTTCTGATGTGATAGTGTCAGAAGCCCAAATTTCTTGAGGAAACGCAGAATCAGAATCTATGAAAGTTGTGTTAAATAATCTGTAAAACTTGTAGCATTCGAATTGTTGGGTTTTATGCTCATTAAATCTTCCAGAAAGGCATCTCCTACTTCCTCGGGAGAGAACAAAGCTAAACTGAACACCCAGTGCAACCATTTACCGGTATCAGTACTGTTTTGTTTATATTCGGAAGATAGTCCTAAGGTTTGAATTTTTCTCCACAAAGCCTATGTGAAATGAAATCTACAACCTACTATAGCTCATGATGACGGCCACACCTGACTAATTGCTTTATGTATGGCTACTTCAAAATCAGCCAAAACTGCTGACGGTTCAAACTTGATATTAATATTACCACAGGCATTTACACCTTCTGCAGTTTTGTTTGGCAATAAGCAAACAACTAATGGAATATACTGACCATTACACTGGTCAACAGCCATTTTGCGCCAGACATAAAAATAACAAATGCTTTTTTCGAGATGCACAATATAATTCATTTTATTTGCATTCTATTTTAAAAAATCATCCTATTTCGTAACTACTTTGTTTTACAAATGTGACGATCAATTATGTGAAAATAATATTACCTACTTACTTACTTACTGGCTTTTAAGGAACCCGGAGGTTCATTGCCGCCCTCACATAAGTCCGCCATTAGTCCCTATCCTGAGCAAGATTAATCCATTCTCTATCATCATATCCCACCTCCCTCAAATCAATTTTAATATTATCCTCCCATCTACGTCTCGGTCTCCCTAAAGGTCTTTTTCCCTCCGGCCTCCCAACTAACACTCTATATGCATTTCTGGATTCGCCCATACGTGCTACATGCCCTGCCCATCTCAAACATCTGAATTTAACGTTCCTAATTATGTCAGGTGATGAATACAATGCGTGCAGTTCTGTGTTGTGTAACTTTCTCCATTCTCCTGTAACTTCATCCCTCTTAGCCCCAAATATTTGAAGGATTCGTAACAAGCTGTTTTTTTTACGGTGATGGTTTGTTAGCCCTTCGCCCAACCCGCAAGCTGGAGGACCACCCCTCATCGTCTGTCCGCAACTGCTTATTCAATATTAGAAACGGAAATTATTTTATTGCTCTTTTACGAGTCTATTATTTGGAGGGGAGAAAACAGGTTCGCGGTATGAATTACTTGAGTCTACCTGATTTTACTTGAGATGTGCATTTCTTTCACTGTGAGCTTTAATGACATTACTGTAGTTTATATTTTGCAATAGACCACCTTGTCAAAACGACTTGTAGAAGCGGAAATTGTTTATTGCCCTTTTCGGTTCCATTTGGAGGGTGAGAAACAGATTCGCTATATGAATTCGCTTCAGTTTACCAGGAGATTTCCGTGTTGTTAGTATTCTATGTAAGACGTGTATTTCTTTAAAGTGTGCTTTAATGATAATATTCAAAGTACTAATGGTTTATATGTGCGGATTTGAAGGTTGTAGCATTGATTCTTGGAATGTAATTAGGTTACACAAAATGTTGCTGCTTTCTGTGCGAATGAGACAGTCGCACTCGAGATAGGCATTATAAAATAAAACGACAATCACTAGAGCCAGGGAAGAAAAATATTATAAACCAACCCCTTGTACCTCAAACTAAAGTAATTTTACCCCCTTTACACATTAAGTTAGGGTTAATAAAGAATTTTGTTAAAGGGATGAATCATGAAACTGAAGCATTTAAACATATCCAGTAAAACTTTCCTGCTATTAGTGACTCGAAAATAAAAGAGGGAGTTTTCAATGGACCACAAATTAGAGATATAATGAAGGACAATCAGTTCGAATCTTTGTTGGAGGAAAAAGAGAAAGCCGCCTAGATTGCATTCGAGGAGGTTGTATTAAATTTTCTGGGTAACCGTAGACGTGAGAACTATGAAGAACTAGTGCAAAATTTACTGTTGGCATATGAAACTATGGGTTGTAACATGTGCCTGAAAATTCACTTCCTTCACTTTCATCTTGACTTTTTTCCCCGAGAGCTGTGACGATTTCAGTGATGAGCATAGGGAGCACTTTCATCAAGGAATTTCAACTGTGGAAAAAAGATACAAAGGACAGTGGAGTACCAATATGCTAGCAGACTATTGTTGACTTTAGTTCGTGATGTACCTGAAGCCCAGTATGAAAGAATATGCAGAAAAAGAAAGCTGTAATCTTCTGAACAGAGAATATTTAACCTTATTGTCATTATATAAAGCAGTATTTTGAATTCGAAAATTTCTCAAAAACAGTAATCAACCAATGTTTTTATTATCATATTCGTATTCAAGAGGCTCAAATTATTTAGAAAACATGTATCACATACCCAGCGCAAAAAAAAAAAAGTTAAAATTTGTTACGCAGTGTTATTGGATAAAAACTGGTAAAAACATATACAACAGAAGTAGAAAGTACCAGCTACAAACATTTTATTACTTTCACATGGCATTCGTAAATTACTTTCCGTCGCAAAGTAAACAATGTTTAAGTTACTATCGTTAATCAGAAGCAAGTTCTTATTCGTCACACTTAAAATTGCCATTTCCTGCAAAGCTCTGTGAGAAAGACTCGCAAGCATTTGACGTATTTGTGGTACATCCGCTGGAGAGCAGTTGGTCTGTATACACTTCAGTAGCTAGCGAGCAGTTGACCTCTTTATAATTCAATCGCTCGCGCGCAATTGAGCAAAAATTGACCCTTTCACGCGCAGTCGGTACCCACCCTGATTATCAACAGTATTCTCACTAGAGATTTAGATTTATCTAGAGAAAATCAATACTCGAGTGGGATTATTACACGATTAGAATGAAGTATATGAAGAGTCCACTGCAAGAATGATGGATGTCACTTTCTTGTCGAAAATGAACCAAGACTGTCAATGCATAGCTTAAGACATATAGAATGTACATACAGAGTTATATGGCATTAACACTGATAGTCATTGTCCAGTAATGATCGGAAAATCACAGTTAAGCTTTGAGCGCTAAGCATTTCAAACTTTCAATTGCTTCTCCTACAAAATGTATTCCAAATGACATCCATCATTCTTGCAGTGGACTCTTCATATAAAGATTAGAAGAAATAACGTATTCTAATACAATATTGAAAACGATCTGAGTACGGAAACTGAAGTTTCGAAAGTAGTTATGTTGGTTAACATGTCATCGACATATTAGCGTGTTGGTCATTCTGCAGGCATTAGCTATAAACAATGTTGCGTTTTCCAATGAGGCGCATGAAAACTTTATAGTATTAACCTTATCTTTAGCATTACCACTTTGAATTAGTTTTATATTATTTGGTTGAATTAATAATACTCAACATATATTTGCACACCTTGTACCACAAGGTACTCCTCCAGTCTTAATACCATTTATAGTATGTATTGAAACAATCAGAAATATAATTCGACCTGGAACACTAGCAGTACGATTAGCTGCAAATATAATTGCTGGCTGTTAATGAAAAATGGTAATATTGACTTTTAGGAAAACACGAAATATTATGTTTTACAACACTCTTTTTTAACATACATATTTCCCTCGCTGTTGGTAAAACAGCTGACACATCAAACAAATGATGATCGATCACACGCTTAGCGTATTGAATACGATACCGTACCCGTTTTCATGGAACTCAATTCGAACTGAATGCGATCCGATCCCACTTTTAGGTGTATCGACCTTGAGACTCAGATCGAATTGAATCCCCGTTTTCATGAACATTTCAATACGGTAAGTCAGTGATGTCAAAGCAAGCGCATTTTTCTGACCTTGACGTCGTGCGCGGGCATCAAGCGCTAAGTTTGGAAAGAGGAAGGGTTGTGTATATGAATAAGCAGCCTGTTGGATTAAGAAAACAGTTGTGCACAAACTTCAAACGGAACGTGAAATTTTATGTCGTTATTTTTATATGGCTTGTTTCTGTTTGATATTCTCTATATTGTCTGTAAAACAAAAGTATTAATACCAATTTCTTAATATTGCAGTTGTGTTTTAAATGTTAATAACATAATAAAGAGTTAAGAAGGAATATTCACTTAAATTCCATAGCAGTACAACTATACTGTACTAAATGGATGAAATACATCAATCATAAAGAAAGTGATATCCCAAAGAAAAGAGATTGAGTATGACATGATAAGTTGGAATTGATATTGATGGTACCTTTAGCCTTATAAAAGTAATCAATAAACTAATCAAAACAATATTACAGTACAAAGCAAAGTTACCTAGGTGCTGTATATGTTTTAAGTGTAACTAATATTCCATAATAAAACTCTTATCGTATTATGCTTTTAAGGTGATATTGGTGAGCAACTTCCTAACATCAGAATATTAAATTATTTTATCGAAATGTGCTGAAGCTATAGAGCTTACATTTTTACAACACATGGGCACATATCTTTTGCTTATGATGTAACAGTAGTTGCTCTGTTAATTCATTTCCTTACAAATAATTTCCATGCGAATATTTTCAAAATTTTCAATACACTATCTTCAGTAATACGTATTTACGTATATTAGATTTACGAAAACATTCTGTAAGGCTACTAAATAAATAAGCCTATATCTGAAAATTTCACTTTTCTATAAAAGAAGTTGAAAAAATATTCATTTTGAATAAAAAATGAAACTTGTGAAAAATGAGCATTAAAATTAAAATTTACATTCTTGTAATGCACTTATACTTCTCAGATAAATCTAAAAATTAACATGGATACAGTTTTAATAAGTTCTCTTCCCTTTATCTATTGAATCAGTGCTGGACATCTCTGAATATAGCTCGACCAAGCGGCATATATTACCACTTTCGTCTGACTCTTTCCTTTCCACTGTAAAGCGCTCAGGCTCTGCTGAGCTCTAAAGCGCGCGCTTGATCCTACGGGCATCAATTGACAACACTACGGTAAGTGTATTCAGATCTATCTGAATACGCCATGAAAACATAGTGAATATATATTAAACAATCTCTGATACGTGACTATCCATAATCTCATACAGGAGAAGCTCTAACGTAACTTAAATAAAATAAACAAGACAATTGATAGAAAAGTTTTAATTAACGATGATGAAATAAACATGAATCATTTTAAAACGTACAATTATTGAAAGTACAATGTTGGCAAATAAAGAAACAAATACTAGGAACGTGATGTAAACAAGTCAATATTAGAGAGGTGATAAAAAGTTTAGGATAAGTAACCATGATTGGTTGAAATACTTCGTTCCGTACCGATTTATTGGTAAAATATAGTATGATGTAGCAAACGTGTAATAGTCTACAAAATCCGCTCAATGGATAAGATAAACAGCTGTACGAGACAGACGCATGGCATGCTGAGAATATATGAGCCGTTCAGAGCAGAAGTGGTGTAAGTCAAAATTGGGTGGTGAGGTTTAAAGTAAAAATTCTGTAAAATACAGCGCAAAGTATCAATTAATATGTTCTTCATGCTATTCACTGACTACTAATGGTTTAAATAAAATGAATATTAAGTGCTACTTTGCGCTGTATTTTACAGAATTTTTTGCTTTAACCCTCATTACCCATTTTTGACTTACACCACTTCTGCTCTCAACGGCTCATATAACATCTCAGTAAAAATAATGAAACTGTTTTCTCTTTATACTTTTCGTAATAAGGAATTAAATAAAATAATTCCTTTTTTTTCGGGAGGAGACGAGGTCAAAAGAATACATGTGGCGAAGGGAATAGCGCATTCAAATCATAAATGATGTCGAAAAACTTTTTTGCAGTAAAAATATTTACTTTTGCTCTAATGAACTTTCAAAATTTATTAAGTAGGTCTATATTCATTTATTCACCTTCATAATTCCGAAATTCTGTAAGCTTTCAATTTCTTGACACGGCTTAAAACCCTAAAAAACATACTTCAATTTAACCACTGTTGAAGAATAAAATATCGATTAATTGTTCGTCTCATCACACCTGCACAGTGGACAGGAAGAAACAGACGTTTCATTATTATAAAATTGAAAACGTTTTGTGCGAAGCTGTTTATAGTCCTCTCGTGTATCAAGACAATGGTGCACAACAAAAATATATTCCACGAAGTAACGGTCCGTACTGACACATCGTGCAAACCCATGCAACACAATTATGTGCAACGTATTTTTCAGCATTACTTATTTATTTCATAACGGTATCCTTTGTCTCGACCAATCCCACAATATGCACGAATACAAGGTTGTCAATTACAATTCATAAAGAATACAGGATTTCCTTGTCTGTGCTCTGTCACAGTGACCATGTAACAGAACTGTGCATGCTTTCTTATTCAACTCTTCGTGCTAAAGCTTCAGTATGACGCTAAACAAATAACTGCTTGTGGTAAGCTATTATATTCCAATTTATACAGCGTGTTGCAAATATTCGAGGATATAAAATGGTATATTCTGAATTCAACAGAACTATATTTTATAGGACAAACTGTGACTGTAAGTAATAAATAGGCATATACAGGGTGTTTCCGGTCTAGTGTTACAACCTTTCAGGGATGATGGCGAAGGGCACGTGTATCAATTTGAGATAAGAAACCCAGGTCCGGAAATGACCGAGTCGAAAGTTACAAGCAAAAATAGTTGTGTGGAAATGAAATAATTTTATTCCTCTGTACACCTTATTTATGTGTATTTATCTGTACATCTTACACATACTGTATTCATCTGACGTTGTTTACGTTGTCTACTTATAGTATTCCACTCAGTGTGCTGTCTGAGGTGTGGGGATAGGAAACTACACTAAAGCAATGCAAATGGCGTTATGTGTAACGGACATGGTTGGTCCTGATATGCACGTCTGTAGACAGCAGTGTATGTGTACAAGTTGCAGTGTCCAGTCGATCAGTCCTAGTGAAATGGAGGAGTATACGAGAGCGGAGTATGCAGACATAATTTTCAAATATGGATGAGCCAATGGGAACAGTAGACAAGCTCACAGATTGTATCGGGACAAGTACCCACGTAGGAGACATCCGACCCATACCATCTTTCCAAGACTGTTTCAAAGGTTAAGGGAAGGAGGGCACATGGTGCCAAATTACAATTCCATTTCCAAACAACTATTTTTGCTTATAACTTTCGACTCAGTCATTTCCGGACCAGGGTTCCTTATCTCAAATTGATACATGTGCCCTTCCCCATCATACCTGAAAGTTTGTAACACTAGCCCGGAAAAGCCCTGTATATGTATAGGCCTATATAGAATATTTTTGAAGTTAAAAATAAAAGACAATATAAGAATTTCACCGTGTCCATAAAGTTTCAGTACCATTATAATTAATCACTGCTCAGAAACCACACGAAATAGAGCAATACGATTTTTTGCAACATGTTCTACATCTCTCAAAGTTTTGTTTTCATTCTTTTTTGCAGATCGCCATCATATTTCCAAACATTCTCACCATTGTTGTCTTCATCGCGATCAGGGTCATGAACGTCATGATCATAATAATGATCGTCCATTATTGTCAGCATTCATTAATTCATCCACAGTCTTCTGCCGGAGGACAAGTCTTCTACTGTAAACCCAGCATTCTCCAGTCTTTCCTATTTTCTGTCTTCCTCTTTGTCTCCGTATATACCTTAATGTCGTCTATCATCAAATATCTTCTGCCCCGAACTCTTCTCTCGTTCACCATTCCTTCCAGTGCATTCTTCAATAGGCAGTTTCTTCTCAACCAGTTACCCAATCAATTCCTTTTTCTCTTCCTGATCAGTTTTTGCATCATTCTTCCTTCATCCACACTTTCCAACACGGTTTCATTTCTTATTCTGTCTGTCCATTTCACACGCTTTTTTGGTCAGGATTGGTCATTATTTTCTTCTTCTTCTTCTTTCTCTTTTTCACAATTATTTCCTTGAAGCATTCAACTTTACTTACATAGTCATCCTCAGAATCATCATCATCATCATCATCACATATTCTTCGTCTATAATTTCATCGTATTATCTGATTCTAGCATTCATTGTGTTTATGCTTCCTCTTGTATTATTATATTATAACTTTCTCCTATTCATGTTATTTATTTATCTATTTATATATTTATATTTATTTAACCTGGTAGAGATAAGGCCATCAGGCCTTCTCTTTCCCTCTACTAAAAGATTAACTGATTAATAAAGGCTAGACAGTTTATTGTAGAAGTTAAGAAGGAAGGAATTTTTTTTATTAAGTTAAAATTAAACCTACTCTACGCAGTAAGAAAATGCTTAATAAGTTTGCTTTTGAACGCTACTAAATTCCGACAGTCTCTGATGTCACTGCGTAAGGTATTCCACAAGCGCGAGAGCGAGATTGTGTATGATGTATGATGATGAATACGATGATGTCTTATGTGTTGGTATGGCTGGTATGCGGCTATCTTGCGTGCGTGTGAAGAGATTATGATATGATGACAGGTAGCTGAAACGGGACGCAAGGTATGTAGATGTAGAGGTTTGAAGGACTTGGAAAAGGAGAACAAGGGAATGAAAATTTCTACGTTCGTTAAGCCGTAGCCAGTTTAGAGTTTGGAAGGATGGAGTAATGTGGTCAGCGCGACGGACATCGCAGACGAAGCGAACACAAGAATTATGAACACGTTGTAATCTTAGCGACTGATTGACATTGAGGTCAGTCAGTAGAAAATCACAATAATCAATTGTTAATTCATAATAATAATAAGAATAATATTATTATAGTAATAATAATAATAATATTATTATTATAGTAATAATAATATTATTATTATAGTAATAATAATAATAATAATAATAATAATAATAATAATAATATAGTAATAATAATAATAATAATAATATTATAGTAATAATAGTAGTAATAATAATATTATTATAGTAATAATAGTAATAATAATAATAATAATATTATTATTATTATTATCATCATCATCATCATCAACATGAATATTATCATTATGTTCTCTCGGTTTCACTTTTTTCGTCCTCTTAACCTTTTTCTTTAGGATGCTCGACCTCAATTTTTAGTAAAGAATGTGTAAAACATTAAAAGCATAAGGATGGCTAAATTTCTCGAACATTTAAGCATGACAAAGACACATATCCTCTTGATAGGACTCGAGCTGGGTACTGTTTGTTCCTTAACCACATTCTCCGCAGCGATGGCGCAGTGCAATTAGTATCTTGATGTACATAAGTTGGCCAATAAAATTAAACTATGGAATTTCCAAGTGGCAAGCGGAGGCGGGGCCTACAGCCGTGTAGCCACGGATTTATGTGACAGGATACAGAAGTGTTTTAAAGCAGGCACAAATAAGAAGCATTTTCTCTCTTCAAAATTCAATACTCGTCCTCATAATGGGCTATTAAAGGAATGACGTCATACTGCCGAGTGTGAACTATCGTAAATACTACGTTATCCTGCATTGCTTGGAGAGAATAAAGCATGCTATTATAGGTACGCGGCATGACAGACGAAAGAAAATGTGTAGGTACGTACCACGGACTTGTTTTATTTCGGAGCTTGGAAAGTGTAAGTGTTATGCAACATGTGTTTATTGCTGCAGCCATCTCCGTCGGCATTATCACTGTCTGGATTTATGGACGAGATGAGTTTCACAATAGGCACACACACAGATATTTGTGCCCGTCACGTACAATTTTTATTCTTGGCTCATGCACTGGGATTTGTTTTGGACAAAGGCAGTGTAGGACAGACTCTTCCAGAGTAGTGTCACATGCATTGGGAAAGAGCAACGAGACGAATATTTTTAATTCAACAAGGAACGTTTATACAAATAAAATTCCAAAAATCAGTGCTAATGAAAAAGCTACAAACGACAATCCTTTAAAAAAAAATGGACGTCTCAAGGAGAGTTTTTAAACCTATGTTTACTAGTATACCAAAGAATGGCAAATGTAAATAAAGATTAAGCAGTAGGATGACCAGATTTTTTTTATGGTCCAGGAGGGAACATCGACATTTAAAAAAAATACACAAACGCTTATCTAGTCACTAACCGTTGAAATGCTGCAGAAGATACGTTTAACAGTAGACACAATGAAGAACTTTGCACACTAAATTTGTAGAGTATCTTAACTTTTTGAACTAAATGCATAAACAGACGTAACTCCTATACATAATTATAGCCACTAAGAATTAAATTTCAGTACTGACGCATGCAAGGTAGTCTTTCACATAATATTGTACACATTTAACTTTAACACACACATTTCACAAGTACTTGTCTGAAGAATGTATCTTTTTAAGGATCTGTTCATTCCCATACACACTAATTTCTTCACATGAAAAATGAAAGTTTGTTTTCACTTGTAACAAAGATGTTTCAATTTTCTTTTTTGACTTTTCATCAGTCCAGATTGAGTTGAATGTGGAGAAAAGTCTTTCAGCAGCCGAATTACTGACTGAAAGACACATGATTAATGACACTATTTTGAGAAGATTTTCAAATGTAATGGATTTTTTTTTTGAAATGTTGAAAAACATCATACCACTTTTCACCTGTTGGTTTGTCACAAAACTTCTCATTTTTTTACCTACAGTGCTTAGAAATGGACGCTGCGGCAGTTCTAATGCTTCCACGCAACGCGAAGACGAAGATGCTGTTCTTCTCAAAGAGTGCAGACTATCTCATACTGTGCTCGCTGGTTCTTCTGTCTCATACTGCGAACAGTTCAGAAATGTGCATGAATCGCAAGAGCTTCATCGCGATACTTAAATATTCACGTGTAAAATGTTACTGAAACAAAATCAAAACTTCTGGGGACGAAATTAATTTCCGAGGACAAAAACGGGGATATTTGCTCTCCGGGGACAGCAACACAAAAACCGGGACGTCTGGTCAGCCTATTAAACAAGTTTATAGAGGTTAAGTTCTTTATGAAGTCTACTGGCTGCCACGTCTCGTATAGGCTACTATCTTCTTCTGTTTTCGCGATTGCAAGTAAAGTGTACTATTACTACGGGTTATTTACAGCAGATGATCGAAATAATGACCATCTGACTATACGCACGCTAAAAAATTCTTCACATAAAATGTCTCCTTCCCTGACATATCTTTAAATTTATCTAGGGAATTAGGGTTATACAAGGTGGGCCAGTCAAACGGAAAGATTTCAAGACGCAGAAAAAGAATGAAAAGTTACTATTATATCAATTTAATGAGTAGAAATGACAAGCACATGAATAACCATTAGATATGCAACAAGAAAAAAATATATATTTCTTAAAAATTAGTGAGACAAGTGACCTCCATTGAAACGCACACATTCTTCGAGTCTGGCCACGAACTTTTTCATAACCCCTCTCAGCATATTGACAGGTATCGCAGCGACCTCTTCTCGTACACGTTGTTTTAGGGTTGGAATTGTTCTGGGTGGATTCTGTTTTAACACTACGGCCCATTTTTGTCGTTGATCCAGTTGCCTCCGAGTTATTCACCCAAGTTCGAATAGCTTTATCCGACGGTACAGGCTGGTTGCGCGGTATATTGAAATGCAGACTGAAAGCTCATCGGGTTTGCACCAAACTCTCGTTATGAAGATAATACGCTTTAAATGCGTAGCCGCGCTGTTCCCCGGTCCAATGCTCCAATGAAATCAATTAATTGCAGTTTGCAGTAACGATGAGCACCATTTAACAAAACATGGTAGAGACAACTTGGTTACTAGGGAACGCGTAAGAAGTCATAAATTCTGTGGCCGGGAGGAAAAAATTCTTAAGTAAATTTTTCGTGAAAACAATCTGGTAAAACAGCTAAAGTCAAATAAGACTCCTGACTGGATTTATAGAGCGTTACCAAATGTCCTAAGTACTTTTTGAATCGAGCACACACACAATAAAAGACTTAAGGATATTTAATACTTTATTCCTTACAAACTATCACGTGTTTACTTTCCATGCTTCCCTATTAAAAATGTCTAACTTGTATTTTAGCCATTTTATCACATACAGATGCCCTTTTCTTCTAAAACGTTAAGCACCAGGATAAACAGTATTATAAGTGTTTAAGACCCATTTTGCATTCCTAATAATTTACATTTCTCATTTATTCTGACATGAAAAAGGTCTTATGTTTACATAGTCCCTTCTACTCAGTTTGAGTTCTAGTTTTAAAAGGGCTTAAGTGCGGCTATTTTTGGAAATAATCAAGAAAATTGTTAAATGAGCAACATTACCTATTTTAGAAGAAATATAAACAAATAATGTCCTGGAAAAACCTCTTAATTAAAAACTCTATAATTGACACCAATTTCAATCTTTCTACTGCTCTCCTGAAAAGTATAAAATTTTTACTTAAGACCTTTTACCTCCCGGCCACAGAACTGTAAAATAAGTAGGTAGAGAAGAGACGGTTATATTCATTCTCACCCTCTCCATATGAAATCTTTCCGTTTGACTGGCCCACCTATACTACATTCTGTCTTTAACATTTCTCAACAGTAAAGAGTCACAAGGATTCAAATTAGATGACCATACAACAATTATTCATACCGAGACTACAAAAGATGCCACAATTTGGATTTTGGGGAGTATCATTTGTAACACGAGAGGTTTGAAGATTACCGGTAGCGATATATTTACGAGCAACGTTGCTTGCGAAGAAATTTATCTACGGAACCTCAAAACTTCGAGTGGTATTCGATAGGATCATTTCACAAATAAAATTAAAGAATTTAATAAAGCCATAAAAGTACGCTGATATTTTATTACTTAGAGTCAGAATCATGAATATATACCCAAGAAAATAACAATATGCTAGAAATTGCCAAAAGACCGAGGAAGAGATTGCTGGATGCTGTGAAGGAGGACAGCTATCGCATACTTGAGTGTAGGAAGCGCAGAAGATAGAGAAGATTGGAGGTCAAGAATAAAGATCTGAGTTGGCTTCGGGCTGTTGTGCCATTAACGATGATGATGATGATGATAATGATGATGATGATGATGATACAATAGTGCAGATGAGAACTTGGTCATAGCAGCTACAAGTCATTTTTATGTTACATTACTCACCTTATCTGTTTTATTTTTGAAGCGAAATTCAGAGTGGCCAAAATAAAACTGGCTCGCGGAAAATATATATGAAATATATTAATTTATAAGACTGACGCGAAATGACCCTGACAATGCAGAAAACTGTGATTTCGATGCGACAGTGGGTTATTAGATATTAATTAATATTCTTCAAAGAATATTCATTGTTACAGACCCATATTACATGTAAATATTACAGATTTTCCGGGCCAGTTTTATTTTGCCCACTCTGTATATTGACATAGAATAACAGATGATAAACAAAAATAAAACTCAAGACGAAAGAAGAAAGAAGAAGAAAATATAGACCTATAAGAAAAGAGCTTGACGTGAAGTATTCAAATAAATTGAAGATCACAGTAGAAACTAGGAAGAACATATTAACCATGTGATAAAAATATAATTCCACACACAATGTTACATTATACTTCCAGAGGAAGAAATATTGGAAGACCGACAGCACGATGGAGAAGGGATCAGTGCTAGACAGTGGAGACGGTGCATACCAGGCGGCCTATACCGTAGGAGCTACGCTGAAGAGTTCACATAAAGCATCCTCCACTTCACTCGGTGGTAGAAAAGACAACCCAAAAAACATTACGAGCCATATCCCAATCTCAGAGTTATGGTCTTCGTAAAGTTTTTTTAAACCACAGTTAGAAATCTGTCTATATCAAGACTGCCCTAGGTGAAATCGACAACCTTTTACCATTGCACTAAAATACTTCGGAAAAAGTATTAGGCCTATTTGATTTTCTTGTGTTAAATGTTACATTACCTCGTTAACATGTTTCAACCTCCTACTGGCCATCTTCAGAACACAAAAACACATCCAAATGAAATTCTCAACACACAACTCAATTTCAGAACACACACACTCTTTGACTCCACATTACACTACACAAACACACCCTCACAGGAAACACAAACAAAAGGCGCCAAGACCAACATCAACCAGTTCTGAAGATGGATAATAGCAGGCTGAAACATGTTAACGAGGTAATGTAACATTTAACACAAGAAATGTCAAATAATACGTTTTCCGAAGTGATATAGTGTTAAACGTAGTGTAATCAAGATGTATAAAAAATACTGTTTTTAAATTATATATGAGAAGCTATTTCGAAGTCCAGCATCACCATCTTGGGTGCAAAACCAGATCCAAAGGATTTTAGATGGCAATAAGCAAAATACATTAGTACCGTTCCATATGAAATACTTGAACGGTGTACAGCTGGTGAAAAAAATTAGAACACACCCAAAAAGTACCGTCTCCTAAAATTATGTCAGACTTCGTGCATAAGTATTCAAGGTTTGCCTTATTATTAAACTACCGGAATTTTTCAGCTGGTTTATAGGTTCGTCTAAGTTTTTGGGAATAGTGGGAATGAGTTTTCGGAGTTGCCTGTACGTGGATTTGTCAGTTTACATACTCATCCTGCGAAATATTTTCTAATGACTTCAACTCCTGCCTCCTGTCTCCAGAAACGTCCGCTATCGGAAATTCATAGTACTTTCCAGAAAAATTATCAGCCCATAATCGCGAATTTCGAGTGCACGATTTCAACCATAAGTGCTCTATTTATCGCGCTTGTGGGCTGACGCAATGTTATATAACTTCGCGCTTATGTCCGGCTTATGTTTTCTCCAAGATATACGCTGAAACTAACTACAATCACCATAACCACCGCAAATACTGACCTATGATGTTTGTTTCGGTCTCAGCTTAAATTTCATTTGCCATACTTTTCAGAGTTCTTCCAGTTCTCCTTATACATTACGGTTATTGTATATTATAGGAAAGTCTTCCTTTATAAACCAATAAATGCACAAATATGTTCAGTATGCATGAATCCTCAATTCTCCGAACTTACACTTACTCCGGCTAGCTCTTTGCCCAGATCACATATAACAGCTTGATCACTCTTATGGGCTTTGAAGGCAACAACTTTATCAATTTCACTATGCTGCCATCTAGCGACAGTAGAAGAAGTCATGTTATAACTCCCATTTGAATTGCATGGAGCAACTCTACTTCCAACTAACGGTCGTTACTAATCGACAGTGGCGATCATGGACATTACGACGAAGTGAATAGAAGCGACTAGAAGCATTTGAAATGTGGATGTGGACAAGGATGGTGCGTGTGAAATGGACAGAAAGAATAAGAAACGAAGGTGTGTTGGATGAAGAAAGAATGATGCTGAAACAGGTCAGAAGAGGAAAAGGAATTGGTTGAGTCACCGGTTGGGAACAAACTGCCTTCTGAAGGATGCACTGGAAGGAATGGTGAATGGGAGAAAGGTTCAGGGCAGAATAAAATATCAGATGATAGATGACATTAAGATATATGGATCACATGCGGAGACTAATACTGAAAAAGGCAGAAAATAGGAAAGTCTGGAGAATGCTGGGCTTGCAGTGAAAGACCTGCCCTTGGCAGAACACTGTGAATGAATGAAAATGAATGAAGTCATAACCATTCATATATCGAATGGTCCACACCTGTGGAGTAATAGCTAGCGTGTCTGGCCGCGAAACCAGATGGCCCGGGTTCGATTCCCGCTCGAGGCAATTTACCTGGTTGAGGTTTTTCCGGGGTTTTCCCTCAATACGAGCAAATGCTGGGTAACTTTGGTGGTAGATCCCGGACTCATTTCATCGGCATTATCACCTTCATCTCATTCAGACGCTAAATAACCTAAGATGTTGATAAAGCGTCGTAGAATAACTTACTAAAAATATATATATAGAATGCTCTTCGTAGTCGGTAAGATGACTGAGGTAACTGTGAAATGTACTCTGAAAATTTGCCTCAGAATACTTTTGTTTACTACACGTCTAAAAGAATAAGCCAAAAATCTAAGCTCTATCCTTTTCAGGAAAAAGTTGACTTGGGTCTATCGTATGGCGATAGCGATTCATCTTTATAAGGAAATTTATCGTTCACTGCTCCAACAAAATGAAAGCAAAGAACTATTAAAAAATGTCGTTGAGATTGACTGGACACGCAATGAAGGTCTATTTTGAACGAGGATAAAAAAAAAGAAATGACATCAAAATTACCAGGGAGAAGCGTCCGACTACTAGAGGTAGACAGGAGCCAATTAAAAGTAAAAACTCTGACATCTCCTGCTCTCTAGCCTGTAATTACAGGTTGTGAAGGATACTTTTTGTGTTTTAAACAATTGGATTAATTGGCAGTTAGTAGTTGGTGGCCGATAATTAAATACTACATTAAAACCAGTAGCGAGAGTGCCTGCGAGGAGAACACGACACTCGGGATAATTGCCAACTGCACTTACGGTACACTGCACGGTTCGAACCATACCACAAAGAATATAATCTCAATTCTTTTACATCTTTCGAACGCAATGAAATGAATATATGGAGCAATGGTTAAATGCTAAACAGGAAACCATAGTATTCGGAAGAATTGGACGGAGTTTCGCAATAATAGATCAACCGACAATTTGAAAAAAAAAAAAATTAGATATTTCCACAAATCTGTTGATCACAGGCTAAAAATCAAGAATGCGATATCTGAATTTTGCTGCTATTTATAAACATAAATTCGTTTAATCCATAAACTTTATTTATTTATTTATTTATTTTGCTTTGAAATATTAATTCAACTACTGGTCTCTTATTAAAAATCGGTTAGCCTTTTTTTGGTATTATTTGTGCTATTTTTTGTAATAGCATGAATGTTATAATACTTCTTGAATAAAATGTTTTATAAAAAAGAACAGATTTATTTCAATGGCCAATATTTCGAAACAGATTTTTGGCGCTTGGTCTATTATTGCGTAACTCCGTCCAATTATGTCACACAGCCACACTGTCCGCCAGAAATCTGTATGAAACAGAAGCAAAGTCGACGGCTGGTATATAATCACTAATGTTTCTCACATATTGCAATTGTAATTATTATAGTCGCGACGCTGTTATTCCCGGCGTGACTCCTCCTCTTTCCTTACGTCTTAGGTAGTGAAGGCTCTATAAAGTCTAGATAGGTAATATCGTTCTCCATTTTTGTTCTTTCGTTGCCGAGCTACCAGACGAGGAATCTATTTCCCACACCGTTAAACATCATCATGTCGTAGCTCCTATGATAATAAATCAAACACACTGTAATTGAGCAAATAATTGAGCGGCAAATAACGTCCTCGTGTGCTTTCTGCGAACGCTAACGAAAGAGCCAAAATGGCGGCCGATTATATTAAGTATTTATCCAGCCTTAGAAAGTTCATAAGGTCATCAACAGCGAATCACAAGACGCAAACGTTTAAATGTAGCCGACTTGCAACGTGATTGGCTGCCGGAAATAAGAGCGACGGGACCATAGGGTATTTCGAAGAAAAATAAATCGAGTTGTTTTCAGATTCCAAGAGGACGAAGTTCCATGTTCATGCCACAATCGCGGAGTAATGTTTCAACGATAAAATAATGAGAGTTAAACTTTAGTTCTTGAGAAGGAACTACGTCACTCTCAGAAAGTCTACGATTCTACGGGATTTAATTTCGGCCCCTCTGGTCATACAGGGACATCATTTTATTTTTACTTCAATTTTTATTGTACCTGAGTTTTTGAATGTACTTCACTCCCACCCCCTCTACTAGTAAACTTGCAACCGTCCTCCACACAGAACCAAGGTCGCGTATGCACTACTAAGTTAGTGAGTATAGTACGTTCCAGAAATATGTTCGCGTTTTCCAGTGACGAAAGAGCTTTCAATATTGAATCATATTTTCGCACAGGTCCGTTTGCCTACGTCGCAACCCGGTTTCCCCCACATGCTTCTGTTCGCCCCTCTGTAAGATCTAGTAGCTGGGCTGTCTTAGCTCTTTTCTGAAAACATTAATTTCTGTTAGGAATTGGACGTCTACGTAATACTATACAACTGCTTAAAATAACTTAAATAGAGGGGCCTCGTTAAGTAATTAACTGTCACGTGAATTCCCCCCCACCCTTTCTACGACCTTGCGACAAAACCACTTGAACGGACAGTAGATAGCATTTCTGAGTAATTTTATCTTTTCGGATCGAGCAGAAGTGAAGATTAAATTTACAGTACGTAAGGTACTCTTTTATAGAGTAGGTAGCCTGTAGAATCATTTCAACATGAGTTACTCGTACGAAGGACGAAACTGGTAATTGGAATTAGGTACAGTAGTCTATACTGCGATAATATGAACAAAAGAACTGATGCCTGTATCGAAATGAACGGCCACCATTTTCAAAAATGTGTTCAAATATCCATATTATGATTATTTTTCAATTTAACTTCATTCTCTATATTGTACGCTAATGTGCTGTAACACTACAATATACACTGCATAATGAATACGTGAATGGATAGCTCAATTCGTGAGTAAAAACACTAAGTGTTAATACAGTACTGTATTTTGATAAAACAAAACCCTAATGAAAATTATCAAACTCAAAATTGCGATATTTCCTAGTTTACATAAATGGATGAACTACTTTTCTTCCGTCCTATACCTAGTAAAGATATTTGTATTTGACGCCAGTATCATCGAACTCCAGTCTTGGAAGGGGGAGCAAGCGGTGTTTCCGGTTCTAGACCTTTAATCGAAAGATATAGCCAGGTTAATATTGAAAATGTTAGTAGAAATAAAATGATGTCCCTGTATAACTTAATGAAACATCAGCTGAGATACAGCTTGTACAGCTGGCGCCAGCGTTTTTGGCGTGTGTCCTAGATATATAGTGCCCAGTTTGTGAGCATGTTGCTAGTGCATCTGAGAATTGTACCACTTCCTATACACGTCACATCAGCCATTTGCCAAACACAGTTGTCAGACTGACTGCGGCAAATGTAAAACACTCGAAATTAACGTTTCAATTACTTTTTCACACGCCAAAAACGGTGACGCGGACTGTAATATCTCGGATTTAATAGAGTCATTATTTTAAGACCTATTTCACAAAATTAAGGATATAGTTTCAAAGGTATACAATGTGAGTGAGTGAGTGAGTGAGTGAGTGAGTGAGTGAGTGAGTGAGTGAGTGAGTGAGTGAGTGAGTGAGTGAGTGAGTGATATCAATATTAGATAATCGCCAGTTAATAAGCATGCGGCTGACGTGAATCAATAATAGTAAATTAGTGAGTCCGTTTCTCATGTGTGTCAGAGAGCCTGACTGTAGTGTTCAAGCATTTTAAAATATTCGGGGGAAGAAATGCAAGTAACTCACTGAATTTTTAAATACTGAAGTTAGTGTAAGTTAATGAATTACTAATAATTAAACTGGAAAGCCAGTGAGTTAATGATTCAGTCCGAGAGTCAGTGAGTCACAGGACAGCATGATTGCTGTTGTCTATGACAAAGGTTTGTTTTGCTCATCCGGTGCGCAGGTCGTTCAACTCCTACACACTCACGCAGTCTCACCGCGACTTCTGGACGCCGCACAGCACATTCGCGATGTTTGCAGAACCAGAGTCCAGAGGAGCATACACAGCAATCGACAATACTGGCATGATATTCGTTTCAGCAATGATTCCAACATTCAGTGTAATACGAATGATGCACGTAATGAAGTTGCAATCTTAAAAACAGCATTTATCCAGCAATTAAGTGCGTTTATAACCGCGTATACCTCCAGTTCTGTGAAGGACTTTCGCGTTTCCAGCAGCCAAACTTCGAGCAATCCCTCTTCGTGAATGACAAAGCACATTTCCATTTAAATGGGTTTGTTAACAACGAAAATGTATATTATTGAGCTACAGAAGGTCTCTGCAAATTCAATGAAAAATTCTTGCATTGTCAAAATGCCATTGCTCGGTTTGCTACATCATGTTTGAATGTCACTGAACTCTATTTTTTTTAACCAAATGACAGAATACTGAGAGCACACTATTACAACGTAATTCCAAGCTCCTCTGAGCGACTGCCTTCGTACCCCTTCTATCCCACCCACCTTTTCTACCGGTGTGGTCATAGCGTTCTAGTTGCGATCGCTACACAATACGCTATTTTCAATACTTACTTACTTACAAATGGCTTTCAAGGAACCCGAAGGTTCATTGCCGCCCTCACATAAGCCCGCCATCGGTCCCTATCCTGTGCCAGATTAATCCAGTCTCTAAAATCATATCCCACTCCCTCAAATCCATTTTAACATTATCCTCCCATCTACGTCTCGGCCTCCCCAAAGGCCTATTTCCCTCCGGTCTCCCAACTAACACTCTATATGCATTTCTGGAGTCGCCCATACGTGCTACATGCCCTGCCCAACTCAAACGTTTGGATTTAATGTTCCTAATTATGTCAAGTGAAAAATACAATGCGTGCAGTTCTGCGTTGTGTAACTTTCTCCATTCTCCTGTAACTTCATCCCTCTTAGCCCCAAATATTTTCCTAAGAACCTTATTCTCAAACACCCTTAATCTCTGTTCCTCTCTCAGAGTGAGAGTCCAAGTTTCACAACAATACAGAACAACCGGTAATATAACTGTTTTATAAATTCTAACTTTCAGATTTTTTGACAGCAGACTGGATGACAAAAGCTTCTCAACCGAATAAAAACACTCATTTCCCATATTTATTCTGCGTTTAATTTCCTCCCGAGTGTCATTTATATTTGTTACTGTTGCTTCAAGATATTTTAATTTTTCCACCTCTTCGAAGGATAAATCTCCAATTTTTATATTTCCATTTCGTAAAATATTCTGGTCACGAGACAATCATATACTTTGTATTTTCGGCATTTACTTCCAAACCGATCGCTTTACTTGCTTCAAGTAAAATTTCCGTGTTTTCCCTAATCGTTTGTGGATTTTCTCCTAACATACATCATTTACATTCACGCTATTTACAATACGAATTACAAATGAACAGATAAAATCCTTAGGAACATATCTTTGGAAAGTAAGATAAAAAGGAATTAGGGAAATAAATAAGTTAAAAGACATGTAAAATAAATTTAAAAATATATGTGTGCATATAATGTAAGAAAGTCTACCTAGGCCTATGTACTGTGTATATATATATAAATTGTCTGTTGATAAGTGAGTTAGGCTATATGACCAGAGGTCAATGCTGTCATTCAACACAGTAAAGCACTGCAGCCAAATAAATAAATAAACAAAGAAATAAATAAATAAGTAAATAAACACATACTCAATGCGCGCAGCTACTGCAGTTAGAAGAGAAGTGGAACATGGCAAAATCTAAACCCGTGCAGAAATACTACTTCCAAAGGAAATGGGAATATGATTATGTTGTTGCTGAAGAAGATGAAAGAATTACTTTTTTTACTGTGTCTCATCCAATTTATTTCTACAAGTCATTTCAATATTAAACGACATTTCAACAAAGCCCATATTAAGACTTATGGAATAGACAAACTTTCGGGTAAGTTCATTATTACGAACTGTATATTGAATATGTATTTAAATACTCTTAAATTAAGGGCATCATTCGTTGTGTTCTTTTTGTATTGAAATAAATACTGACCATTTGTATTAACTTTCAAGGTTCATTACTTAAATGCTAGGTACATATTTATGTTTCCATAGGTGATGATAGGAGGAAAGTTTTTGAAAATCTAAAGCAGACTAGGTGCAAAGAAATCTCGAAGAAAATACCGACAGAAAATCTAGCATAATCGTAAACCTCGAAACGACATAACGCATTATAAATACAATGGCTTTATTGCAATCCTTTTTGAAAATTATAGTGCCGCCACTGATGGACCTTCCACACGCAAAGAATGTCAACAATACTAAGCAGAAATCGATCATCCCCAATAGAAGTGCAGTGAGGCTCACGTCATATTTCCCCTACTTAGGGGTCTGAACTAGGCAGATTTCGAACCTACAACCGTAGCTTCTGCGCAACGTTAAAGCTATGAAACTTAGCTGATGTGTACATCGCTGCCGGCATTTCTGTAAATAATACACTATTTGAAAACATACTTCATGGTTGTAACAATATATACAGTGCACATACAAAGAGATGCAAAAGCAAGGCTACAGTGAGGGAACACAATGTAGCTTGATTGCATATATGTAAACATGGAATAAGAGAGCAAAAAGAAGCTCAATTAAAGAGACTGGCGCTATTGTTCTGCGGGTACGTGACGTGCCGGTACCGAGATTACATACATAGCTAATCACGGGGTGAGTCGAACAATGGGGAGGAGGCGGCTTTGATAAATGGAGACGTCAGCCTGCAGATTTCAGCGCAGTTTGCATCACGAAGTGTATCTGACTGACAAATAGAGAACTCGAGCAAGAAACAGGGAAGGTTTTCTCTAACACGAAAATACTCTTAATGGAGCAGTTCTTAAACTGGGGAAGGATAGAAAAAGAAGTGTGCCATTAAATTCTCAAGAGTTGTTTGAAATATTACTATCTTGTCAGTGTTAGAGAAGTGAAGACTTAAAGCAGAAGTAAGCATAAATCTCAAGATCATAAAATTCTGGCTGGCTTCTCAAACTATGAAATGTGTCTAAGTTATTAGGGGCCTGCGACTCCCTAATAAGGCAATTCGGATAATCAGAATCTCAAGATTTATTTTCAAACATTAGTATACCAAATAAGTATGTAATGTCTATTAACAAAATAATATAAATCTCGGTAAAATATTTATCACAAAGTCGTACAAACGTGCCGTTAGTCGAACAGTTCGACTATCTGCTATTTAAGCAGATGACCCGAGTGCAAATTCCTGCGCGCTCAAATAGAAATTTTGCTGAACAAAGATTGTGTTGTGGGAGCTTTCTCGACACAGTCCCGTTAGCTCTGTCAATATCAAGCATAAAATGAAATAATAGGGCAAAGTCGTATTGCCACTATGATATAGGCTAGCGTCGTGCATTACTGGCGCTATGTTTGCGTTCAAGTTTGTCGAGATGGCGAAGTTCGATATTCGCCGATGTTCGCTCTGCAGGAGGCCTGTCGTGTTTGTTACACCTTATTATTAATATATTCGCTGTCCTCTACTTCCACTCCTTCACGTTTTAACCGCTTAAAGATTTTAGCACATATCTTGCGGTTAGTTCTTCATAAGATGAAGTTTGTAAGATATTGGTTGCCTCTCTCATGTTCAAACATTGCAGGACACTAATATAGGCCTCTCCATGGTTTTGAAGGTCGACGGCAAATGGAATTGGTTATTTTACGACGCTTTATCAACTGCTATGGTTATATACGTTCTGAATGATAAGAGGGTGATAATGCCGGGGAAATGGGTCCAGGGTTCAGCGTCGATAGTTACCCAGCATTTGCTCTTAATGGATTGAGGGAGAACTCTGAAAAAAATCTCAACCAGGTAACTTGTCCCAATCAGGATTTGAACCCGTGCCCGCTCGTTACACGATCATGCATACTAACTGTTACACCACAGCGGTGGACTGCAACAATTTCCCATCCAGGTGAGATATGCCTACTCATGGACTTGGTTCAGTGAACTTAGGAATAATACATACATACATAGGCCTGCATGCATGCATACATACATACATACATACATACATACATACATACATACATACATACATACATACATACATACATACATACATACATACATACATAACCACGTTTTGAGCCTAGTAGCCTTTTCCGTCTCCATCAGTAAAAATAAAATCCGTGGCGCTACAGTCCATGAAGGGCCAAGACCGACCAGTCGGCTGCTGGCCTCACGTCCACATGCCGAAGCAGAGGTGGACGATAATCCAACCAGAATGGAGATATGGTGTGGTTAGCACGTTGATCCTCCCAGCCGTTATAGCTGTTTAGCGAAACCGGATTTTCGCTACCTATCGTAGCTTCCCAAGTGCATCACGATGCTGGGTGGGCACCGGTCCCATACACTGGCCGAAATTTCATGAGAAAATTTCTTCCCAATGAGGACTCGAACCAGAGCGCGTTCCGTAACGCGAGTCCTAGGCAGCATGCCTTACTTAGACCACGACGCCATGGCGCGGGACCTCCGTTTCCATTAGAACTGGTTAATTCATACATAATACTTGCAAAAAAATACAAACATATGACATACAGTAAACACATTCTTAAATTGAAATATACACCAATACATAAACATACATACTAAATCATAGGAATAAATACATGCTACAAATACAAATAATTACATGCAGAAATACGAATATGTTGCATACAAAGTGGTGCATAAGTAGGAATACAGTAATACAACATAGTTTTATTAAGTACAAATTAGGATTACAATCGATAACGGATCGATCTGGTAGTTAAATTCATGTCCATTATTTATTGATATCGTGTAACTAGCCTACAAGTGATATGGAATCTTTATTTGTACTTGAAAAAACTATATTGTATTACTGTATACCTCTTATGCACCGCCCAGTATAATGGGCAATCACAATGCACAACGAATGTGGCTTAAAAATTGACAAAATCTGTAGGCTACAGTAAAGAATGTCACTTGACTACTAAATTTCAGCTTTAAGAGGGAAATTGTAAAATAGGCATGTGGAGTATTTTTCCATTGAAATACCTACACATTTGTATGTATATTCATATTATGCATGTGAAAAGGCCAATCCAGGCATATCAAAGAATCTTACTTTTATGTAAGTTCTGGATTGTATTTCTTTGTATATGAATATGTACATACATAGGCCTAATATGAATTTTGCAAACTTGGACTGAAATATTTGTACTTCCAGAATAAAGCCGGGGTGAGCACGACCTACTTTGGCCTACTTTTCAGCTCGCTTGGAATTTACTGATGTAATGAGCACCTAACGTTAGCCTATCCAGTTACGCCCATGTCTTGGCCGCCTTTTCTCTGCAAAGTTATTGTATGTCCTTTAAGTGGAACAATTGGAGTGAACTAAGCAGAGCGGGCGTAGAGCTTATGTAAATAGTTATCCAAAAGAACAGGATCCCTGCTGGGACGAGTGAAGTTACATACCTCTCAGTTTACAATCAGTTTCTTTTGCCCTTTTATCCAGCAACATTCTGCATCTGTAAACATGGTCACCTACGTAAGGAACCGTAATGAATAAGTGTTTAATTTCTAGAACAGTGAAGTTGAATTTCGGATATAAAATTTGTATTTAAATAATGTAAATGTAGAATTGCATAACGAAATTACTCACAAAAAAACACAGTACAATATGTATTCCTTGGAAAATATCCACTTATGAGGAAACGTAATTACAATGAAGATATTAGCAACAAGCTATACAAATTTGAATTTTTGGTGCAATATAAGTGAATTTAATGAAGGAGACCAAAACAGGAGACGCCAGAACTTTCACGTAGGTCAGAAACATTGGTAAACAGAGAAAGAAAGAAATATGGTAAACAGAGAAAGAAAGAAATAATGTTCAATCTGTAGGTCTACATGTTACACATTTTTAAGACTTGTAAAGAAGTGAAAAAAAAAAAAATATGAAATTAAATTATTCTAAATGACAAACTGAAGACATTCGCTAAATATAAATATATATATATATATATATATATATATATATATATATATATATGAGGAGAATACGAATACACACTTACAGGGAATGTAATTATACAATAGATGATTAATTGAAGATGATCGAGCTACCAACCATCATAAAAAAACGAACGAGAAAGAAATGGAGAAACCGAACCACCATATATATATATATATATATATATATATATATACACACACACACACACACACACACACACACACACACTACATACATACATGCATACATATAGTCTAATCTTTGATAGAGTATGGACATGTTGACGATAAACCTATAGAGATACAGAGGTACTAATAAGTGCAAATAGACTTTTAGTGTACCCATGATGGGATGAGTCGCGTGCCGATTGGCTAAGCCAGATCCACCATCTATCACACTATGCATTCATCTCCAGCCTTCAAATTCATATAAGGGTGTTTCATAATTCCTATTACAAACTTATAGGGGTTGTAGAGGGGACTAAGTAGATAAAGTTTTGATTAGGAACCCATGTCCGGAAATGTACCTTTTCAATGCAAAATAAGTTTGAAAATCGAATCGATTCCACATCTCCCACTTCACTAGAGATAATGAAGATCTTCATCCGACTCTGCAGGGGTCTCATAAACAAGGTTATTCATGTGGCCCCAAAAGAAAAAGTCGAGAGGAGTTAAATCTGGCGACTGTAGTGGCCAAAGAGTTGGATCACCTCGACCTATCCACCTTTCCCCAAATGTTTGGTGGAAATGTTCGCGGACGGCAAGTGAAAAAAGCGCGCGGGACCACATGGAACCACATTTGCTGATGTAGTGCCAGTGTCAAATCTTCACCTACTCTATCAGTACCTCTTGCAGGAAGGTCAAGTACCTGGGACCCGTTAGGCGGTACGTGGAACTACTCTTGTAGTGCACACTGGCAAGAGCTCATTGTCTCTAGTGAAGTGGGAGATGTAAAATCGATTCGATCTTCAAACTTATTTGCATCGAAACTATACATTTCCGGAAATGGGTTCCCAATAAAAACTTTATCTACTTAGTCCCCTCTACAACCCTTATATGTATGTAACAGGAATTATGAAACACTCTGTATAATATCTCAAGTGATTGTCTGCCGCACCTCACAGATTTATACGAGCCTTAATGTCCCCGTCAGACAGCCAAAAACCTGGGGGCTCCGATGCCTCATATGTAGATCTATGCGTCGTCAACAATCTATCACCATTACCATCTACCAATCTCTGGAAAACCACGGAGAACATCCACTACGTGGACGATCGATTCAGCGTCACGCAAATACAAGTCGTGTTCTATTTTAGGAGTTGTAGATGATTTTATAATTGGTTATTTAACGACGAGCTATCAACTAGTAGGTTAATTAACGTTGGTGGAATTGATGATAGCGAGATAATATTTGTCGAGATGAGGCCGAGAATTCGTCATAGATTATCTGATATTCGCCTTACGGCTGAGGAAACCTTGGGGAGAAAGAAACGGGTAATCAGCACTCGCGAGAATCGAATCCACATCCGAGCGCAACTCTAGATCGGCAGGCAAGCGCCTTAGCCGACTGAACAACGTCGGTGGCACGGAGATGATAATAAAAGGGAGATTATGACTACTGTTAATGGAATGACGAGGAAAAAACGGGAGAGCTCCGAGGATAATCCTCAGAACCTTGGCTTTGTCTTCTTCGTCATCACCTGGATTTCAACTGGGGTCCGCAGACGTCGTAAGCGAATGGCTTGCCAACTGAGCTACTAAGATAGCTGACAATGACGATGAAGATAACTAGGATCTTTCATTCGTAGTAAAGTAACATTCTTATTTTAAAAAATGCCAAATCGATAAAAAAAATTGGGATTCATAAAAGAAAAGTTTAACGATTTTGCTCTTGTTTAAACGAGAGCTTAGTTTACATAATATCGTTCATAAGTCTTTACTTCGCTACAAAACGAGCTTTCAGTAAATCGAATTGAGCATGGCGGGATGAAACTCTAAGCTGTTTCTAGAACGAGGCCGGCAATTCTTAAAATTGTTTGTGAGAAGATGTATGGCGTTGCCAACCATCCATGACGTGAAGTTTAATAAGCCTTGAATGCACGCATCTGTCTGTACATTTTCTTGCGGTAACACGTGTGCCAGTGTAGACTTTTTCATAACGATGATGAGCCAACAGCTGCCCATTCAGGACTGTACATTTTGACATGAAAGGTGAATTGAATTTTGTATCAAGTAACTTTTCTCCATTCTTTTATTCAATATGTTCGATGGTCTTGCGGTCACAATGCACAATTTAATGTTGTTGTAGGCTATCTAAGGCTGCCAGGTTCGAATCCCGCCGATGGTCATAGATTTTAATGAGCATGGCTTCCTGTGAGAAAGAAGCAAATTTGGGAGGCCAGTGACGTAGATTTACGGCATATAAAACAACTCTGACTCTAGGAAAAATTTCTCGGTCATTTATTGCGCATATCCAATTTCGACACCCGAAAAATCTTTGCAATTGGAAACGTCCCCAAGTAAACTACGAACAACCACCACATAATTTTGATATAAACTAGGATTGAAATTTAAAAAAAAAAATTAAAAACAAACTACACTTGCTAATGGTGCGCAAAGATATTGCAGCTAAATGCGCTAAATACCTTCGTTTAATGAAAAAGAATGATTCAGGTGAACAAAATCCTGTAGCCTACATCGAAGAAATGTGGTTTCATACTACATCATTTTCCTCACTAGTTAATGTGGGTAACTTGGGATTTGACCGTCACACAAAAATAAACTCCTCCGATTTTTCCTTGCTTTCCCTTCGTTCTCCTTGTCTCTTTTTTTTTTTTTTTGTACTTATAATCTCCTTGTTTCCTTTATACCCCTTGTTCTCCTCTTCCCCTTGTTTTCTTACTTTCCTCTTGTTTCCTTACCTTCCCCGTATTCTTCTTCTCTTTCCCTCGTTTTCTAGCGTTGATCTTTGTTTTCTTGCATCCCCCTGTTATTCTTGCGTTCTCCTTGCTTCATTGCCTTAACTTTGTTCTTTTTTCATTCGTCTTATTCATTCTTTCCTCTTGATTCCTTACCTTCCACGTGTTCTTCTTCTCTTTCTCTCGTTTTCTAGCGTTGATCTTTGTTTTCTTGCATCCCCCTGTTATTCTTGCGTTCTCCTTGCTTCATTGCCTTAACTTCGTTCCTTTTCCATTCGCCTTATTCATCTTTCCTTCTCATTCATATCTTCCCATTCTTCTAGTCATTCACATGTTCTCCTTCTCATTCTCTTGTTCGTCTTGGGTTCCCTTTCTTTCCTTGTCTTCCCCATATTCTTATTGTCTTCCCCTTATTCACTTTCCTTCTCCTTGCCTTCCTCTTATACTTCCTGTCTTTCGCTTGTACTTCTTGTCTTCCGCTTGTACTTCTTGTCTTCCTTTTGTGCTTCTTGTCTTCCTTTTGTGCTTCTTGTCTTCCTCTTATACTTCTTGTCTTTCGCTTGTACTTCTTGTCTTTTGTCTTCTCTTTATGCTTCTTGCTTTCCTCTTATATTTCTTGTCTTCCTTTTGTGCTTCTTGTCTTCCTCTTATACTTCTTGTCTTCCGCTTGTACTTCTTGTCTTCCTTTTGTGCTTCTTGTCTTCCGCTTGTACTTCTTGTCTTCCGCTTGTACTTCTTGTCTTCCTTTTGTGCTTCTTGTCTTCCTTTTGTGCTTCTTGTCTTCCCCTTATACTTCTTGTCTTTCGCTTGTACTTCTTGTCTTTAGTCTTCTCTTTATGCTTCTTGCCTTCCTCTTATATTTCCTGTCTTTCGCTTGTACTTCTTGTCTTCCTTTTGTGCTTCTTGTCTTCCTCTTATAATTCTTGTCTTTCACTTGTACTTCTTGTCTTTTGTCTTCTCTTTACGCTTCTTGCCTTCCTCTTATATTTCCTGTCTTTCGCTTGTACTTCTTGTCTTCCTTTTGTGCTTCTTGTCTTCCTCTTATAATTCTTGTCTTTCGCTTGTACTTCTTGTCATTTGTCTTCTCTTTATGCTTCTTGCCTTCCTCTTATATTTCCTGTCTTTCGCTTGTACTTCTTGTCTACTGTCTTCTCTTTATGCTCCTTGCCTTCCTCTGATATTTCCTGTCTTTCGCTTGTACTTCTTGTCTACTGTCTTCTCTTTATGCTTCTTGCCTTCCTCTTATATTTCCTGTCTTTCGCTTGTACTTCTTGTCTTCCCTTTGTGCTTCTTGCCATCCTCTTATATTTCCTGTCATTCGCTTGTACTTCTTATCTTTCTTTGCCTTCCTCTTATACTCCTTGTCTTTCGTTTGTACTTCTTGTCTTCCTCGTGCACTACTTTTTTCTTCCTCTGTACTTGTCATCTTCCCCTGTATTTATTGTCTTCTCCTGTACTTTTTCTCTTTGCCCTGCACTTCTTGTCTTCCCCCTGCACTTCTCGTCTCCCCCCTTGAACTTGTCGTCTTCCTTTTATATAGTCTACATTTCTTAATTTTATTACGAAATTGAAACTTTTAGAGTGGTCTTGCCTTTCGCTTGTACTTCTTCTCTTTCGCTTGTACTTATTCTCTTACTATTGCAATACTTTTTTCTCCCCCTGTACTTTCCCTCTTTGCCCTGCAGTTCTCGTCTTCCCCCTGTACTTCTTGTCTTCTTCCTTTTATATAGGATACATTTCTTAATTGTATTACGGAATTAAAACTTTTAGAGTGGTCTTGTCTTTCGCTTGTACTTGTTGTCTTCCTCTTGCACTACTTTTTTGTTTACCTGTAATTGTCATCTTCCCCTGTATTTCTTGTCTTCCCCTGTACTTTTCCTCCTTGCCCTGCAGTTCTCGTCTTCTCCCTGAACTTCTTGTCTTCTCCCTTTTATATAGGCAACATTTCTTAAATTTATTACGAAATTAAAACTTTTAGAGTGGTCTTGTATTTTGCTTGTACTTCTTATCTTTCGCTTGTGTTTCTTGTCTTTCGCTTGTACTTGTTGTCTTCCTCTTGCATTACTTTTTTCTTCCCCTGTACTCTTCCTCTTTGCCCTGCAGTCCTTGTCTTCCCCCAGCACTTCTCGTCTTCCTTCTGAACTTCTTGTATTGTCCTTTTTATATAGCCAACATTTCTTAGCTTTATTACGAAATTAAAACTTTTAGAGTGGATTGAGAAAATCGATGTAGGCCTATTTTCACAAACATAACCTTCACTCCAGTTATAAAAATCGTATCTGTAGGCATAAAACAGTAAATAAACAAATAACACTATCACTGTCAATCACGTCAATACAGTAAGTAGGTTTATTATACGTTCTGTATTGTTTCTTACGCTAGTGGTTACTAATGCAATATTATAATCTCATCACCACAAAACCTTCACTCTCTTGTTCTGGTATCTCAATACTAGCAGAGATTGTCGTTGATCCGTAATATTGATAAATGAAGATGTCAGCAATGTCGGCGTTGTGATATACGTATCAATTCCATAAAGCGCAGTGAGCTCCTTTTCTGAAACACTTGCTTTGATTTCTGACTTATCTTTGAAAAAATATTGGAATAAAGTGAAATTTATGTGTTTGATCCGACAGTTCATATAGCAAATTACTGTCATTCCACAGAGGTTAAAGTGGCAAATGTATATTAATTAAACACGAGTTCTCAGAACTGCTATGTGGCGCCTCCCGCTGTTTCCATCAAAGTAGAGACAGTTTTCAGATAATAATGCAGATATTTGACAGCAGATTAAGCTATGCCAAGATGGAGATAATGTGAAATGTAAAAATTGTGAAAATAAATGTATTAAAACTCTGGCGTGAATATGACATGATTATCTCAAAAGAAAAACTAACACTCAAAAGGATCACAACCTACAACAGCAAAGATTGTTGACTAGTGATTACTAGTGTTGATAATTATATGCAATTAAAATACCGGAATATGCACTTATATATGCATTAAAAGCTAAAAAGACGGCAAATTTATCACAGGCCTAGTAAAGGATCACACAAAAAACAAAACTCTAGCCATATAATGAGAAATATTCAAATTGTGGGCATAAAGGAATCACAGTCAATATAATTCATTTTTGCCTTACTGATTATTGCTAATTTAATTGAAACCAGTTTGATACAGACAATACTATTCATTTTCTTTCATGACTGTATGAAACTTTTATGACAATAATCATTTCCATGTTTTCAGGATCCAACTTGTTTTTCCTGTTCGTAAAAATAAATTTGTGCATATAAAAAGTTCTTTCTACATCGCATGAAGTGAGGGGACAAAACTTATAATCGGATAACGCGATAGAATTAACGTTCACGTCACTATCGCATCCTTGAAGTAACGCTAACATGACATTTCATGAGTTGTACTCGAGTCCAGAAAACTAGACAACAGTTTTTGCTACAAAAAAAAAAATAAATAAAATAAAAATATGCATGAAGTAAGTTCTTAACGTCGAAATATGCACACATATGCACGAACAACCATGCGTTAATCATAGTAATTACACATTAAATATATAATTACAAACTTTATTGAGACTATTTCGTTTATATGACGTCATTCCATTTTCGGCCAATGAAGTGTAATGAAATTTTGAATTCCAACCAATCACAATCCTACATCGCGATAATTTCTGCAGCTCGATTTGTTACTATCAATCAATCAATCAATCAATCAATCAATCGTTCTTTTGTTTAGTCGGTTCGCCAACTGTTTCCACGTAAATCGATGAGCATGAATCCATTGTACTAAATAAAGTCCGAAACCCTACTTCCACATCTTCATCTCCATCTCCATCTCCATGTCCATCATCTTCTTCATCTTCATCTTCGTCTTCATCTTCATCTTCATCTTTTAATTCCATGCCCATTGTCTCTAAAGAAAATGACACTCTTTCACAACAATTGTTCATTTAATTAATGTATTAATCAGGTTATTTGTAATTAATTCAGGGAACGGATTTATATGGACTAAAAATATATGAAATATGTAAATATATATGTAGTTATTTTTACCAAAATATGGAATTAAATATGGATTTTTACCAAAATATGGAATTAAATATGGACTTAAAATTATAAAAAAAATGACTATGTACGTTAAATATTGGTACATTTTAATCAAACTAAACAAAAAATATAATGGACGTACCTTATCTTCCAATGTAGTTTCAACAAAACACAATTTTTATTGTCTGTTACCGTAACAATAGGTTACAAACATTTCTTTCAAGTGCTGAAAAGTGAATCTTCTTCTATTGTCTCTGAGGATAGATTTATACTGACTAAAAGAGCGTTCGACGTCACAAGAAGTAACTGGTACATAATTCAATTTCACAATGTCTGCTGGGGATAAGTCCAAGTTAATCTTCACTGTTGATTCACCACTCATCACAGCAACAACCTTTTGTAGTTCTTCATATCCAGGGTTTTTTGAAAGTACAGTGTCCACCTTAGCTCTTACTGCATCTGCAACTTTACCTCTACCACGATTCAGTTGTTCCACAGTACTATTTATAATTTCAAAACTTTCAGATAGTGAAAGGTGCCTATTTTGGAGACTTTTGAGCGTTTTTATGATGCATGAAAATGTATGCTGAATGTGAGCTAAGTCATTCTTCACACTTATGTCACAGGTAACTGTTTTCGCAGTATCAATTGAGACTGCATCTTCAGAGTCCAATGCAAGGAGAACATTGTTAATAGAGTCTATATGTTCGGCATAATATTCAACTGCTTCTAGTCATGTACCCCATCTAGTTAAAATTGGCTTTGGTGGCAATGGAATTTCAGGGTACATTTCTTTCAACACGTTAACTCTACTGGGAGCTTTGAGAAATACTTTTTTCACTGATGAAATCAACAAATCTACTTTAGGGAAATTGTCTCTGACCACTTCTGCCACACGATGAAATGCATGCGCCACACAAGTAAAATGAGTCAATTTAGGATATGCAACAGATAATGCTTGTCCAGCTTTGACCATATAAGGGGCAGCATCGCTAATAAAGAATAACACATTATCGTACATAATACCCTTTGGCCACAGGATACCCATAGCTTCGTTGAACAGTTTAACTATAGTTTTGTTATTGCACTTTTCTAGAACATCACAATGTAAAAGAATTCGTTCAGAATATTGTTCACTTAACAAACCGATAACTACATTACCAACAAGTCTACCTTCTTTGTCGGGAGTCTCATCAATGGAAACCCAAATTGAACTATCTTTAATTTCATCTCTTATCTTCTGTATTGTCTCATCGTAGATGGATGGAGCATACGTCTTCCTAAGTGTTGACTCATCCGGGATTGTATGTTGAGTATATTTTTCAAGGAATTCCCTGAAGACCTTATTCTTTAGTTTGTAGAGAGGAATATCAGCAGAGATGAGAGAACGGCACAGGTCGATGTTAAACTCAGATCTTACATTCGATGTTGTTGGTTGTGTTAAAAACAATTGTCTCTGCTTGGAATTTAGTTGTTTGTTGGCCTGATGTTTACTAGTTGTAATGTGTTGTTGCACCAGGAACTTTTGTGTAGATGATACTGCACACTGACACAAATTACAAAATAATATTTTATTGTCAGTTGATAAACCATCTTCTTTAAATTCTGAAATGTAACTTGTTAGTTTTGATTTTAAATTGACTGAATGACGTACTTTTGGCATATTTACCGTCTTTATAGTATGATTTACAAAACTGAACCTATGTGTACTCTGACTGGCATTTAACTGTTGAGCTGCACAACTGAAGTCTGTTAAAAATTTTAAATTAAATTAATACAGTTTTGTAACTTACTTTCCCATTGTTGATAGGACTGCTAATTTTCAAATAACTCTGATGTTAAAGGGATTACTGAACATGTGTTTAAATCTCTATTGTTGAAATGTATTTTTAAAAGTTAATGGAATTTTGTTTTGTTTTATTGTTAAACCTAATATAATATGGACTGTTTTATATGAAATATGGAAAATATATGGAAATTAACGAAAATATGTACTAAACTCTAAAATATGGAAAAATATGGAAAATAAAAGTAGGATTTTCAACCCTACACATTGTGAAACATAAAGATAATGCAAAATATAAATTATATTAGCTTTATAAGTAAATATGTATTTACATATAAATCCTTTCCCTGGTAATTATACTATAAAATGTTTAAATTACATTATGATTTCAGGAGATAATGAAAACGTATTTCCGTTATAATAACAAGAGAAAAGGGCAGGACATGCAATTAACATTTTTAAACCTGTATTTCGCTTTTCTCAATTGGCATTACTGAATAACATTCAATTTCTTTATTGCAGTAATCGTTATTCATCTATTTCGACTTCACAATGTCTGAATAGGTTAAGTATTCATAAATATACAATTAACATTTTGTGAGCGAATTTTAGAGATATATTATTTACACTTTTATTTTATTCACGAAATAGTCCTAATAAATGTCACTTGAGGTCCGAAATTTCCCAAAAGAAATCCACTCGCTTCGGTCGCGGATTTATCGGCAAATCTCACACCTCTTGTGACATTACTATAGATAATAGCTGCGATAAAAAATGCATTTGGCATAGCTATATTTCTCATCACTATCAACACCTCAAGATAATAGTCATTAGTCCTCATTCCTCATTGGTCAAGAGGTTAACATGTTTTGAGTTGGAAAATCTTCGATACAACTAATTCGGGAAGTAAATAATGCCTGATGTCCATTGTCATTTTTACGGCACATGAGAGTTTCTTGCTAGCTGTTCCTAGTCTCACCAATTTTCATTCGCAGACATGTTCCTATAGGCCAAGTTTTCGATTGAGTCTATAGATATCTTTGCATGACAACATTTCGTGAGACAGAGATCTCTGGTGTGTACGAAAACTAGTGAAGAAATGAAATTTAGTAAACCGTCGAAGACATCGTTTAAGAGACCTAAGAGAAAGCTCTCATTATGGACTGGATCTGCCTTTAATTTTTCCATACGACTTTTAGAATAGTCAGTGTAGAGAAATTCAAAATAATTTTTGTACTTAAAACGGATATGAATTTTGGTACCTAACTCTGCTTCTGCATACTTCTACATTGTGTGGTTAGAAAAGTTAAATGTGCACCAACTAAATACCGATTCATTAGCACGTGTGCTAAGAACGTAACAGTGTGACCTCAACTCGTATACTTTACGAGCTTCAAAGGATTACTTGCTCTATTTTTTAAAGTAATTATAGCAACAGACGTAGAGTTAGCCCTGAGTCATGATGATGCTGAAACAGCAGAGAGTGAAGTAAATTCATTATCTTTGTGCACAAGAACAGTCATTTGGCCCGTTACGTCATTACTCTTGCGAGTATTTTACTCGTATTAACATTAAAATCTAACAACTTGCGGGATTTTCTGATCATGTGATCATGATGATGATTAGCCGTCGGTTGTGACAGTGGAGGACAAATAAAAGACAAAAGACATACTGACTTTCTTCCGGGGGAGATAAATTTATATTTCCATTAAGAGAATAATTATTGAATCCAGATCTGGTAACCTATCTCGTAAGAAGTATATAATTACTCGTATATTAATATAGAGTTATTCAAAAGTAAGTTACATTTTGAAAGATATATAACATTTTTTTTTTAAATTAACGTATACACAAAATAGTAACACATTTGTAATTTATCCGTATCGAACAACGGAATTTGTTCATTTATCGCACTTATTTGTTTTGGGTAACATGGTAACAGGTTTTGTTTACAATGTGTGAAAAATAAATTTACTTTTTATTGAATTTTTAAATCATTATCCATTCACTGTGTTTTAAAATGATGACATCGAGAACATAATCTTCATGCAGGATGGTGTATCTCCCTATATTCATACATCAGTTAAGCGATTGTTACACAACACATTTGGTGTTCACATAATAAGCAGAAATTTTCCTAACACTTGGCCAGCGGATTTTTTGCCTGTGAGGTTATTTAAAAGACCGAGGTTTTTTTAATTAATCCTACGACTATCGACGAACTAAAATACGCAATTTCGCAATAATAAATTGAAGATATTCCACCATATCTATTAGTAAATGCTATTCACAACATAGAAGAAAGATTGTTGCTTGTTGAAGAACAAAATAGCCGACATATTTAACATTTAAACAGAATTCAATAAACCCCATATCTTTATAAGTATAAGTGTGTTCTTGTTTTGTGTATATCTTAATTCTTGAGAAGGTTATGACGACGTCAAAATGTAACTTACTTTTGAATAACCTTGTACATACAGTATATTTTTTTTCTTTTTATGGACAAGTATAACCTATGTGCAGTATATACTGTAAATGTGAATGTAAATTAGAATTCTTGCCATAGGAGACAGAAATGTCTTGTTGCTTGTTCAAAGTTTGTACGAATGACTGAGTTCAGAAGCTAAGATAAACTGATGGCAGGGGACATGGGACAAAATCTGTCCTCAATGCAGTCAGAGTGTGTAAACTCACTTACCTTCATATGGGTTTGAACCGGACCTTATAGCCTTTCGACTGACAGCATCGTTACTGGAGACGAAATTTTTCCGGTGTCTTGTATACAGCGTGAAGCATTAACAAGAGCCGTTAAGTGTTTTTGAGACGTAATAAAACAAGAAGAAACCCATAACGTTTATCGCGCAAGATGGTCAGCATAAGTCCTCAGTCAAGAACGGGGGCCACTAGTATAAAGGAGGTCTTTGTTTTGACGTGGTCATACAATGCCCCTTCTTTTAAAAGCGACTTGGTTATTTATGTCTTCTTTCTTTTTCTCGCAAGACCATCCTTGTTTCTCCTTTCTTAGTGCGGAAGATTGATGGAAAAGCTGAAAGATGTAAACCACATCCAGAGAGCACTGTAATGTTAAGGGAAGTATTCTTGACAGATTTGTGGGGCTTATCCCAACAAGAGGAGGGGGGGGACCTTTCTACTTGTCATATAGTTTTTTCTCAGCACTGGTGCCATACTTAGGTTAATACTGATTGAGCGTGAGTCTGTTAGTTAGGGGCGCGTGCCCAACGTTGCCAATGTGCCTATTTTGCTTTATTAACTCTTCATATCTCAGACTTGAATTATGGGTCAATTAAGATATAATTTTTCTGTGGACAATTATTAAAAATATTTTAGAACTAATAAAAAAAATATTTAATGAATATCTATGAGCAGTTTCTAAGCACATTACCTTAGGTGGAACGCCAGAGATTCTAGGATGAGAGTCCGAGATGAGGATATTATGTGTGAGGCAGGATATATATGAGGAAAAAATGATTATGAAGTGTTTTTTTATTTGTTATTTTACGACACTTTACCAACTGCTGTAATTCTCTACTATCTAAAGGAGATGAAGGTGATAATGCCAAAGAACTGAGTCCGGCGTCCAAGTCGAAAGTTACCCAGCATTTGCTCTTAATGGGTTGAGGGAAAAACCCTGAAAAAAACTCAGCTAGGTAACTTGTCCTGACTAGGATTTGTCAGTTAATTCAGCCAAATCAGGTCTGAAAGTCCAAGCAACTTAGGTCAGTAAATCCAGCCAAGTCAGGTCCAATAAGTGCAGCTAAGTTAGGTCAGTAAGTTCAGCCAACTTAGGTCAGTAAGTTCAGCCAAGTCAGGTCAGTAAGTCCAGCCAAGTCAGGTCAGTAAGTCCAGCCAAGTCAGGTCAGTAAGTCCAGCCAAGTCAGGTCAGTAAGTCCAGCCAAGTCAGGTCAGTAAGTCCAGGCAAGTCAGGTCAGTAAGTCCAGCCAAGTTAGGTCAGTAAGTCCAGCCAAATCAGGTAAGTACGTTCAGCCAAGTCAGGTCAGTAAGTTCAATCAAGTCAGGTCAGTAAGTTCAATCAAGTCAGGTCAGTAACTCCAGTCATCAGATCAGCAAGTTCAGTCAGGTCAAGTTAGGTCTACAGGTTCAGGTAGTTCAGGTGAAGTTATTAAGTCCAATCAGATCAGGTCAGTAATTCCAGCTACGTCACGTTAGTAAATCCAGTCAGTCCTTCATTTCAGTCTTTTAGTTTGTCTTAAAATATCTCGGTTATAGATCAACATTTAAACTAAACCAGTGAGTGATGTTTCAAAATATGACAAAAATTCAAGGACAAACAAAATAATGCCATCGCGTTGCACGTACATTGTATCGAATTTTAGCACAAGGAATAATTTGAAACCCTCCTTCATTGCTTATGATTTCGTCTCATTGTATTGTGCATCATTCTGTTTTCCCTATTAATATATTTCTGCTTCTATAATCTCCCCTCTCTTCTAATCACTCGCTTCTTCTCTTACTTTCCTCTTAAGCTTCTCTCTCCTCTCACCTTTTTATTACTTTTCTTGCTATTGGTTCTCTATTAAATTTCTCTTTTCCTTCCTCTTTTATTTTCTCTTCTCTTTCCATTCCTATTTCATCACTAGTTTCAGTATTTAAAAAAATCGAAATTATAAAATAAAATGGTTCCAGTATTATTTTATTTATTGGGTTATTTTACGACGCTGTATCAACATCTCAGGTTATTTAGCGTCTGAATGAAATGAAGGTGATAATGCCGGTGAAATGAATCCGGGGTCCAGCACCGAAAGTTAACCAGCATTTGCTCCTATTGGGTTGAGGGAAAACCCCGGAAAAAACCTCAACCAGGTAACTTGCCCCGACCGGGATTTGAACCCGGGCCACCTGGTTTCGACCGTTACTCCACAGGTGTGGACAAGAATTAAATATTCTATGTATTTCAGTGAGCCCATAAGGCAGGTGGACGTAAGTGATGGTAGAATTTTTCTCCTTTTAGGGCTAATGTCCATAAATCCATCCATTCATCCATCCATCCATCCATCCATTCATTCTACGTATTTTCTCTCTAGTAGGTATAGGAGATAATTTGGGTATTGATCGTCACATAAAAATGCAACCCCGTCCCCTTCCTTCTTCTACTGGTTCCATGTGTGTTCTCCTTGTGTTTCCATTTTTCTCCTTGTAGGCTACTACCCGTTTTCTACTTATGTTGCCTTTGTTCTCCGTCTTGTTCTACTTGCCTTTTCGCTGTTATTCTTGTAGTACCCCATTATTCTCCTTATATTCCCCTTGATGTCCTTGTATTCTCCTCGTTTCATTTCTCGCACTACCTACATTTACTTCTGCGTAAAGATATGCAACACAGTAAAGCCACAGTTTAGTATATACATCACGAAGCTCTATACGTAGTAAATATGCATCCATGGATAGTTGCTAACCACTAGGATCGCTAATATTGCCTCATTACATACAATGCGAAATAGTAGTCTACCGGAACAGCCTATTGTTTTTTAGCACCCTCACAACTCAAGCCTCGTGACTGTATATACTAGACTGTGGTAAGCTATGCACTTATCGATTTTTATTTCTATTCTATTTCATCTTTTCTCCGATATAATTTTTTGTTTTCTCTTTCATTGTGTATTTTCTCTTGCCTTTAATCTTTCCATTTTTTCCTACCTCCTGAACCCATTTTGTGTTATGTTCCCTTAAAATATATTTTTTATTCCTTTTTGTTCTCTTTTGCCTTCTCGCCTATTCTTCATGTATTTTTCATCTTTATCTTCTTTTCTTTACTCTTCCGCTTTTCTTCTTGCTTTTCTTCGTTTGTGTTCTAATGTGTTAGAGGTCAGTAGGTCTAAGGATTTTAAGTTTAATGATAGAAGGTTTAATTTTGTAAGTCTAATGACATTTTGTCTTTGGAACCAAGTCTAATAATATAACCAAGTACAATTAACAAAAATGTCTAATGCTACATAGTCTAACTTGCAATGATGTCTAATACTATTATGCCTAAATTATAATAATAGCACATATGTTATCTGTATATTATTGTGTATTACATATAACTCAGGAATAAAATACAGTAAGCCTAGTGTTCAAATAGTGGAGCAATGAAAATATACTGTAGATTAATCTTCATTTTCATCTTCCGGTACAGCATGTAATTTCAACCTGTAGCTTAAAGTTCGCAAGTACAAATCAATTTCTCCACGATCTTCATACTGCTGGGAACGTGTTACCATTCTCTCTACTTGCCTTTGATTAATTTGGTACGATTTCTTTACGGGATGCTGAACTCTTCCATGTCCTGCCAGGAGCTGTGTTGGTCTGTTTTTATATTGTATATTCTAAAAACTTCCATATGGATGCATGATGAGATATAATCATTTTTTTTAATTTCGAGTGCTACCCTTCAACACTATTTATAGTTCTTTGGAGTCCATTTAATACAAGATCAAACACATTCCACACTTTATAGACTTGAATGTTATCCAAGTCCTCATTGGTGACACAAGTAGTATTGCAGCATCTCTGGGTGAACACCTCCAGTAGATCCTATTGCTGATTCTACTTCTCAGTCTTAAGTGATAGTCGAAATTATTATGAACTGTATTTTTTTTTAACTTTAGGCGACTTAATAACATATATATTCATTTTTCCTAAACATGTTCCGAAACTGACAAGGTACTGTATTACTAAGGAAACGTATGTTCATTATCGTAACAATATCAACTTTTTCTAGTAAGTATTGTTAAAATTATTTGGGATTTATACACACATTTTATTTATCAATTACGCATTAGACGTATATTTTATTTAGACATTTAGGCATTAGACATTTTTCTTTTAGACCTGAGTTATTATTGGACTTCTTTTTTATTAGACTTCATGTTTTATTAGACTTACTGTCCTTAGACGTAATGACCTTAAACCGTTCTAATGTCCTACTTTTACCTTGATTCTGTCTCCTAAAAAGTAGGCCTAATAGTTTTATAATTAGTTCGATATTGAGAGACACCATTCACAAGGCATGTACTAACAGTTTCGTGCTATAGCCCGCTTGTGGCACCCCTGCTCTCTTCTTGGCCCACAGTTTACGGAAGTCAAGAAGTTAGTACTCTTGTTAAACAAATATTTTTACACATCTCGCGACCTACCGCTGCTCAATGCTTGTTGACGTCATTAACACAATCTTAGCTCAGGCGTCATTCACACTGGCATGCTGTCTATACAAAAAGAACACTCTTTGGATTACTTTCTCTTCTCTTTTACTGCTACCACCACCATCACTTCCTTCGTTCTAATTCTTTTTCTTCTTCATACCTATTACCTTATTCTCTCCTTATTCCGTTCTTCTCCATAATAACTCAGACCACATCTTCATCACTTTCTTTTTTTCCCTGAAGTACGTCATATTGAAATAGAGATAGAATACAGACAGACACTGCCAGAAGGCAAGCCTAACAATATAAGCAATTCTATACTTGCACTCTAAAATTTCATCCGCGGACACATGAAATACTAATCTGTACACTACTGCAGACTTGACGGGTGATGTAGCAGTTGTATCCAAGGTGTATATTTAACAACTTTTTCAGCTTTATAATTCATTTCTCGTGAGCGAAATCTTGCAATAATAAACAGACAAATAGGGAGGTGTACGAAAGTCGTGTCGTAATTTAAATAACTATTTAGAAGTTCGCTTTGTTGACATTTCGTTTAGTTCACAGTGCAAAACATAATGAAAGGAAAAATGCCTACTGGCTAGTCGACGAAATGTATTAATTTTTCGACTCGTTAATAATCGTAACGAAATATACAGGATGTTAAAGAAAAGTGTCCAATATTTTAGGAGGTGCTAGTATGCATCAAAACAAGAAAATAATGTCTAATAAACATGGGTCCTACAACACATACTTTCTGAGATCTGAACACTTGTTCATAGGAGGTGCTCAATGTTACGTCCATTCATGGCAATGCATTCCTCTGTACTTTGGCGTAAGGAATCACGCTCGTTTTGAAATTTGTTTTAATACATTAATAAGAAAGTCCTGATAACGAACCCCAGTTAATCTCTGTGGTAGCACGTATGGCCCTATTAATCTGTCACCAAGAACGCCTGCCCATACGTTGATTGAGAATCGGTGCTGATGCCTTGTTTCTTCAACTGTATGGGGATTTTCATCAGCCTACACATGCTGATTATGAAAAGTCACAACACCATCTCTGCTGAACCCCGCTCATATCCGCAACCAGACTTCTGTTTTCAGTATTCCTTGCTACGTATCATTATTCCATGCCAGGGGTTACGGTATAATTTGTATTGTAGGGCAGAGAAATGCATTGCCATGAATGGGCGTCATATTTATTTATTTAAATATTTACTTATTTATTTCCTTACTTGTTTATTTATTTATTTGGCTGCCTGTTTATTTATTTATTTACTCTGGTGGAGTTAAGGCCATTAGGTCTTCTCTTGCACACCAATCTAATATAATAAGTAATAACATGTGTCGTCACATTCAATACCGCTTTAGTATTATTTATTACCTATTGACGGATCTAGAACTGTAATACTATTACAGAGAGCTATAAATTGATAGCAGACTCTGAAAGCCCGAGCTTCATTATGTATTTTACTCATGGTATGTGCAAAGCCATCGCATTTTGTAAACGGCAGGCACCTAAATATGTTTAATTTATAGAAAATTGTTGCATGTACGATGCAAAATTTCGGTACAGCTGTACTTGATGACAACTTTGAAGACGTTTCTAAACCGGCCTCCTATTTGTGAAAAGGATATTAAAGAACGTAATAATGAAGATACAAACTTCATAGATAGATACGTATGGGGTTATTTATATAGGCTAGGTCAGCGTTTCTTAAACTTTTTTGAAGTGGGGACCACTTTTTTAAGTCAGAACAGTTCCGCGAACCACCTTATTCTTGCTCCTTCGAAAGAAAATTTATCAGTTTTGTAGTATATTTTAATATTAATATACTTTTATTTTAAAAGAGAATTAATTAATTTTATATTAGTATTAACTAATTAAGCTAATGTTAAAAGAAGAAAATTCATTTTTGCTTCTTTAATAATTCAAGGCTATTAGAGTTTGGATAATAAATAAATAAATAAATAAATAAATAAATAAATAAATAAATAAATAAATAAATAAATAAATAAATAAATAAATAAATAAATAAATAAGTAGGTACGTAGGTAGGTAGGTAGATGAACGAACGAACAAACAAACAAACAAACAAACAAACAAACAAACAAACAAATAAATAAATGTTGGTACTCACATTACTGAGATGAATGAGCCTGCCGATTCTTGCATAGTTGTTCTATATTTGTACTTATGCTGGCAGCTTAAGTCGGAGATCGTCACATAGATCGAGTCGATTTCGGTAGCCTACTTTGTTTTTATTAGAGTTAGTGATGAAAATCCTTTCTTACACAGATACGTAGAAACAAACTGAATTATAATCTTAAAGCACCATTGTACAGTTCACTGCATTCTCTTTTCACTTGTGATGTGGTCTCGAAATTAACCATACCTTCTCTTGGAATTTCATTTTAAGTCTGGTGTCATACGAGAGTTCAATTAACTGTTCTCTTTCACTCAATGAAAGTTTGTTTCAATATCTCAAATGAAAGGGATCACAAACCTATGAAAATTCGTCATATTTACTTGGAAAATAAGTTTCAAATTGTGACCTCAGAGTTGTATTATTGGTGTACGACGTACAGTACGTGACCATTTCAATGTGCAGACCGGGTGTCGGTAAAGCAATTAAGAAAGTCATAAAGAGATGAAAAGGTTCGGTCCTCTGTTATGAATTTGGGTAGTCCCTGGCTGGGTTACAGGGGGGCGCCAGATGTGCAGAGAAAAGATGGCGAGAAACACCACGTTCATAGTGCTTTAAATCCCTCTTTTGTTGTTGAGAGTAGAGTGGGAAGTCAGTAGACGGATACGGTAACAAATTTCATAAAATGTCAGTACTGAGGGAAAAAGTGGAAGGCGATTGCCATGTGTCATTTCCAAACTCTGAGATTTTCAGCTATAGAGTGATACGCAATTCGTTTGAATTTTATTTTTTCTTCTGCCTTTTTTGAAGGACCACAAGGGCAGACATCGAAGACCAAAGGTGGTATGCGGATCATAGTTTCAGAAAGACTGCCTTATAGGGTCTGGGTAATCACTGATCAACATTGTTACACCTAAATCTGTGATACGCTTTCATCCTAGCGTTCCCTCATAGATAAACGTTACTCAGCGTTAAATTTATTCTATGCAATTGCCAATCGATACACTATTTTAGACACGTTCTGAAATGCATTAAATTATTTAGTAAACTACAATAAACTTAGACATGTGTAGAGAATGAGTATTTCCAACTTGCAGAGTGCCATTGACTTTCCTTGTGTAATTTATGACTTCTATATAAAGCATCCTTTAAATCAGCGAGGAGGGGATAGAGGGTTAATTTATGAAGTGGAAGAGCATTGGCATATCACCATTCTGAATCTGATGTATGATAAAATGTGGATGGCGTACCCGCATTTGGATCTAGAAAAGAGAGTTCTATAACCTCGCAGGAAGCAGGAAGATATTCATCACATCTCGAGACCTGCAACTGCCTTAGAAAAAGAGAGAGAAGAAACCGAGAAAACAAGTCGCTATGCTAATAAAAAGTTGGCGAAATAAGTTGCAGGATGTCTAATCAAAGTCTACTATTTAAGATTTACATTTCCGACCAATTGAGTGTCCAGGATGTTGCACTCTTTCTAGCAAATGAAACGTACTCATTTTCGTCATATCTTGTTGGGCTGGTTTCTAAATAAAAGAAACACAAAATAGCGGGCATGTGGTGGTGGTGATGAAGAAGACTACTGTTATAAAGACGTAGCATTAATGCCACTTGAACACGGTCGTTGGTTCGAATTCCTCCTAGTACCTACACGATGCTTTGTTTCAAATATAAGCTCTGACTAGTACTGATCCCACGTACTGGAAGTTCTACTACGAGATGACTGTCAAGTATCACGTTAATGAAATCTTTTAGATTTGGAGTTAAAACCTATTAAAGGTGTGAATATCCCCGTGAAAGATGTTTCTCATAGGCCTATGTAAACTTTGGGAAACGTTAGCATCAATATCAATTGATTTCAGTGGCCTTTTAAATTCTCTAGCCATCTTTTCTTTGCGAGGGGAGGGGGGATCAGTGGCAGCTCGTGACGTAAAAGGTGCGTGAAGCAGTGTTAGGTCGACTTCTAATTTCATAACGAAAAACAGGTATAGGCTTATGTATATTAAATACCGGTATATTTAAAGTACGTAACATTGATGATGCTGACGATACAAATAATAATAATAATAATAATAATAATAATAATAATAATAAATCATAAATTAACGGTAGACTAATAAATTATCATACTAATTTTTTAAAGACAAGTTAAATCCTACTGTTCATGGCAGCGAATTTATCAGTAACATCGTTGTGGAAAGGCTGATTTTTTCACAATTTTGTGCACAATTTGCTTCTGCATGGAAATATTTTGCGATTGACGAGAGTCTTTGTTGTGACGTGCAACTACGCAAATAGTTTTTAATGCGATCCATGTAAGAAAAACTTCTTTACGCGGATAAATTTGTTAATAAACATCCCAAATCCCTAAAGCACACTGTTTTTATGAACATATATATTGCTCTTAATTATTTAAAATGGTCCTAATAATTTATTAATGTAATAAGAACACTAGAGAAAATAATTGCAATGCAAACAACGCGATCTTTATGCACACTCGCTCACGAAACCGCAGAAAAATTTAACTTTGTATATAGGCTACAGTAGTACCTACAACGCTAACGCCATAACCATGTTTTTTTTTTTTTTTTTAATTCCTCTTACATTATATTTCTACTTTTCTCAAAACTCGTACTTGCTTCTTTATCAAAACAGTTAAAAATTACAAATATATTCATTTAGTGTAACTTTTATATGGGCGAAATTAATTTACGCTTTTAATCCTGATTAGTACTCTGTCGTCTCTTCTACTATTTCACGTCTGACCAAAGCCACGATACTGTTATTAAGGGGTGAGGGTTGTAGCCTTGTTACCATGGTAACCATAGCTGAGTAAAAACTAACAGGAGAAAAGTCAGCTCACTTCACCAGCGCAGAACTTAAACATATCGGAGTTATATTCGTTAATTCTTAAGCGCGGCGCGATTTTTGAACGTACATTAAACATAAATAATATAAAATCAGTCGCATTGTGATGTATAGTAAAATTAAAGTGAATTTTTCAATTTTTTTCAACTCTATGGTGAAGATGTGCTTCACTTAGTTCACCTGAAAAGCCACCTCTGGGGGGGGGGGGATCTGCTTAGGTTTCTACGGTCTTTGCGTTTTACGATAAGATCAATTTTGGCATTCGATTGGACTACATTCTGTTCATGGTTTCCATTGACTCCTGAAATTGTGTGTTACTTCAGGACAGTTTTAAATTTTACTTTTACTAGTACTTTCTAACGTCTGCTTCTGTCCAGTAGTGTGTATCCTATTGTACTTCTTACGAACTCATTTAGGATCGTGTGAGACGTCTTTTATCTGCTTTTGATGTTTAACTCTCATAGAATCTTTATTGACATTTTGGATTCGATTCGTTATTAGTTGAAACTGATAAACTTTGTATTATTAGATCGCCTATAACTCCTAATCACATGTAACAGATTGATCAGCCTAATGAACTTTCAATTTCACTATACTGCCATCTATTGACTTCAAAAGAAGTCCATCGTGATGAAAGCGGTGAATTTTTAAGGACTAAATACAATATTAGCAGGGCTTAAAAAAATGACAGCCCTAGCTACATTGAACTCCTGACAAAAAGGTAGCATCTGTTATTCGAACAATAATCTTTCTTCTGCTACTGGAGCTAAATGACAGATATGAGCAGTATGGGATGAAGATAAATGCAAATAAGACGAACAGCATGGTCATAGGAAGAAAAGTACAGAAGATAAACTTGCGAATTCTAAACGAGGCAGTAGAGCAAGTGAACAGCTTTAAATACTTGGGCCCAAGGAGTAACATGAGTTGCTGCCAGGAAGTCAAAAAGAGGAAGCTTTTAATAGAAAAAGGAGCATCATCTTCGGACCTCTGGAAAAAGAACTAAGGGAGAGACTAGTGAAGTGCTTTGTATGGAGTGTGACATTGTATGGGGCAGTAACATGGGCATTACAACGAAGTGAAGAGAAACGAATAGAAGCATTTGAAATGTGGATATGGGGAAGAATGGGATGTGTGAAGTGGACATACAGAATAAGAAATGAAATTGTGTTGGAATGAGTGGGTGAAGAAAGAATGATGCTGAAACTGATCAGGAAGAGGAAAAGGAATTTGTTGGGTCACTGGTTGAGAAGAAACTGCCTACCGAATGACATACTGGAAGGAATGGTGAAAGGGAGAAGAGTTCGGAATAGAAGAAGATATCAGATGACAGACGACATTAAGATATAATATGGCTCATGTAAGGAAATAAAGAGGAAGGCAGAAAATAGGAAAGACTGGAGAAAGCTGGGTTTGCAGTGAAAGACCTGCCCTTGGGCAGAACACTAAATGAATGACTAAATGAATTAATCTTTCTTTACCGCTGTTTTTAATTTTATTTTACTACGCTTTATCAACTAATATGGTTATCTAGTCAAATGAAGATGATAATGTCAGTGAAATAAGCCCAGGATTCAGCGCCGAAAGTCACAGATCTACCTCTCTGCCTCTGTGCAACGTCACGTTTGCGGTAGAGAGGAGGAGAAAAAGATTTTTAGTAGTAGTAGTAGTAGTAGTAGTAGTAGTAGTAGTAGTAGTAGTAGTACTAGTAGTACTAGTAGTAGTAGTAGTAGTAGCTAGGGGCGGGTTAGGGACGACCCTTCAGCACATCGGCTCTAGAGTGGCCTGTTGTGCACGCCGAATTAGGGGATGAATGAGAACGAGGTGTACCAGCCCACCGTCCGCATGAGACCTCTCATCCAATGGGTCCCCTACACCTCTCCGCCTTAAGTTCATACCGTCAAGGTGACTAAGCAGCATAGGATCCATTCCGACAGCCCTTCTAAGGTGTTGAAGCGCCATCGGAAGTGAATTTAAGGAATGAATCCTGGCAGAGATATTGCGAAAGGCTTGAAACCCAGAGACGGTTTCGGAGAGGATGCCTCTCCTGTAAGTGAACGAAGACATGGAATGACATGATATGAAATCTAAATTCTTTTTCTACAGGGGAGAGGAAGGGAAATGAACTGTGGCAATGAAAATTCCAAACCGGTATTTGCCTAAGTAATTGTGGAAAACCACGGAAAAAATACAGTCAGATTGGTCGGACTGGAGATTTGAACCGCGGACCTCGCTCGGTAGGGAAAGAGAAATGTTCGCAATGCTTTTCAATGCTCTGTCGTCCACGAGTAACATAAGCTGTTTGAAATTTACCGGTCACCCTCCGGCAAGAGATCCTCAACCAGGTAACTTGCCCCAATCAGGATTTTAACTAAGGCCCGCTCGTTCATGGTCGGACATGCTAACTATTACTACAAAGCAGTGAACTTAACCGCTTTTTTAAGTTGCTGTTAAATGTTATGTTCATGTCTAACAAGCAGACGTTCTCATGGGGGAGATAAAAAAGTTATTTTTTTTTCTTCCACCGTGTTAATAATGTCAAAAGAAGTGCTTATACAAATTTTGGCCACTCGACCGCAATTACGAGACCGTTCAGGAAGTGATATTCCCTGGGGCCGTTTATAGAAAAAAGCACAATTGCATGGAAATATTTATTGAAACAGATACAGCAATTGTTGCGCTATTTGTCAACATATCCACCGCTGGAATTGAGATATTTTTCATACCATGGAATTAATTTCTGTGTCGTAGAGGTCAGCCGCCTGGGCTCGGAACCAGCGTTTGACTGCGTCTACACCTCTCTCTGTCGATCCCATGATATGGGAAATGTCTCATTTCCGGTGGAAAATATGTTAACAGCACCTGGCGAACATATTTTTGTACGGCCCTCGTAATTGCGGTCGAGTGGCCAAAATTTGTATAACCACTTTTTTGGCATTATTAACATGATGGAAGAAAAATGAATTAACTATTTTATCTGCCTCCATTAGAACGTTTGCTTGCAAAATTTTAAATAAACTTTATTAGAATATTGTATTTCCTTCGTATTTTTCATAAATTTCATTTTTATCTCGTCGATTATAAACGAATACAAAACTCGAGGTTTGATTATGCGGGTTTAGCGATGGAATAGTCAACATATTAAAACAACAAAAAGCAGAGATATTTAACATTGTTTGAGCACTCGTGCTTTTAGAATTCAACGCCCCACTTTGGGCCCCTCAACATTTACGTACACGCAACTGGGCCCCCTTAGGAATTCCACACGCCTCTCCTCGTACCTCGAAAAGGAGAAATGTCTCCAAGCATGCGTCTATTCAATCGACAGCGAGTTCTTTTGTAGCTTCGCGTATTAAATGCCTGGCCGAGGCTTCGTAAATACGAGAAAAGAAACGAGCTAGTAGCTGTTATGTAAAATAGTTTGCAATTGAGGGGAAGAAGAGGGGAACAAAATTATTGTTTCGAGGAGAGGAAGGGCAGAGATAGGAAGGCAGGATATATTACTACGATTGTGGTGGTGTGCGTGGAGGCATCGCCATTAGAGGGAAGGAGAGAGACAACAGCTATCTACGGTCACTACTCGGCCAACGAACTCTGCCACCATCACTACCACTACTACTACTACGGGCCAGGCCTCTTGTATTCTACTCCGCTCCTCCTCCTGTGTTATATATACACAACCCTCCAAACGTTAGGAGCCACAGGCGGACATCTCGAATATAGTGTTTGGCAGACATAACATGCACGTAACAGATTACTTCATGGTGCTGAAAAAGAATTATTTTTCTTTTTAAGATACTATGTAACTATACAAATTACTATACGTTTTCTTCTTCTTCTTCTTCTTCTTCTTCTTCTTCTTCTTTATTCAAGCATTAGACCGAATGTTGCAGCCACCAGAGCTTTTTCAGTTGTGCTTTATCTAGTTGAAAGACTTGCGGTAGCGTCACGGTTGAAGCATAAAGGTTGATTCATGTCATACTTAGGCCCAATACTTCTTCATATCCGCAAGTTATAGTTTATAATGTTATAAATGTGTGTATACAAGAGATGAACAAAACTAACTGCCGCTCTCGCTCGCTGTGTTCGTTGCATTTGTCTTTCGAGTCTCGGCTCGTCATTCTCGTGCGCTTCGAGTCTCGCTCGTCATTCTCGAAATAGCATTTGGTCGGCGTGGAAAGATTTCGTAACTGTGAATAACATACATCATTGAAATAAATAGCATTATAAATGTTTAAATGAGACAAAAAGACAAAACAGAACAGTATCTTAGTTATCAAAATGTTCTGGTTATATTATATGATATTACCTATGGTTATATAAATAGGAAAAAAAAATTCTCAAATAAATTTGCATTTCTAAGAAAAATAAAACATGACATTAATATATTTTATTTTAGATTGCACACTTGATCTTAAACATATGAAAAGAAAATTCCTAGCCTTTTAATAGGGGCCTAGTACAGTGAAACCTCTCCTTACGGACACCTCCAAGATACGGACACTTCTCATATACGGACACTTCTCATATACGGACAGCTTTTTATGTCCCAACTAAAATAATATAGAAATAATGATAAATTTAACTTTCGTTCACGGACACTCTGAGACACGGACACGGACAGCTGTTTCACAGTCCTAAAGCTTGCTTTACCTCCTGACTGCGGACGAAACTTGTTACAAAAATAGAAAATTTAGTTTTGAGAACTGTACAGAAATTCCTTAACATGAAAGAAGACGGTAAGAGTCTCGTACTCTACCACTAGTCCAGCAGGCTAACCCTCGTTAGCTGGAAGCGGATGGATAAACAGTCATAAAATTTAACCTGTCTGATGGGTCCAAGGTTTTCGCGATCGTGAAATTGTATTCGACACATGGTAGGGTTAGTAGGATTATTCTCTTCACCTCAATCAGTTGTTCTGTTTCGAGAGACATGACACCTGAACGTAAAGGTTAAGTTGAAAACTGTAAATTACAGTACTGAATAACTGTAGACCTAGAATAAAATTGCATGACACAGTACTGTACTGTATTTTCCTTTTTCTGTCTTATCTACAGTAGTTCAAAATTGCAAAGAATTTATTGTAGTATACTGTATTTAGAATTAAACTATGTATAGTAATACATTTCATTTAAAGCATGAAGGGATACATAATGCATATTATAAATTTACTCTTAGATTGGGGAGCCTCCCTCCCAATAAAGGACACCTCCCAGATGCGGACAGATTTTTATGTCCCTTCGATGTCCGTAAATGAGAGGTTTCACTGTAATTAAATAAAGACTGGGGAACGGATTATTACACTGAAAGGTAGAGATGATGTTTCAAATAGGTTACTTCATTGTTTATACAGATATAACAGTTGCCAAAGTAGATAGAAGTTCAGTCAGGTATAAACAACTGCTGATTTCGGGACTTGATCACAATATCGAGTCTCAGAAGACTCCCAACCAGTCTTTACGTCAAGGACGCGACGTAATACAACATTGTCGTGCGGGTTTTCGGCTTTGCGGGCGCTGTTAGTCTCATTTTCTCGATCGTTGTTCATCTCTAGTGTATGTTCCTCATATAACAGTTACGTAACCTATTTAAAAGTCTACAAACTATAACTTAGAATATGGAATAAATAGGAAGCGGAAATAGAGTATTTTACGGATTATCAATTCGTCCACACTGAAATAAAGTTCAGATTGTGGTAACATCCTTGTCTCTAAAAGGTCCAATACACAAAATGTCCACTTCCCAAAAGATCCAATACACAATATGTCCACTTTCCAAAGGTCCAACCTAGTGAAAAGTCCTTTTTTTTTCATAATTTTCATAGAAATAAGTCCCCTTCATTCAAAATGCCCAATTTCCAAAAGTCCAAACACAAACTGTCCAGTGAGAGTGATAAATGTACCAAAACAAGAAATTATTCTTAACTAGTAAATAAGAAAGAATCAAAATATTTATTTTCAAAAATAACTTTACACTAAAAAATGTCTCCCTCTCCATGATTAATTTCTTCCTCGGAATTGCTGTTGAGCTTAAGGAGGTATGAAATGGCCCTTAAATATCGTGGAACGTCATTACTGTTTTTATACTCTTGATTATTATTAGTCACAATATTGAACACGCTATGTTTATTTGTAATATATTTTCTGTTTAATGATTGTTTCACATATAAATGGCCTCCTAGCTCTTGAGTGACTAGAGTCTCCATATCGGTCTGTTGCTGTTGAATAAATCTCCAGATGTTAACATGGTGAGCAACAGCTAGTCGCTGAAATTGAGAATGGAAACCTTCCACTACATTGTTTGTACGTTGCCGACCACTGAGTACCGGTTCATATACGAGTATATTCCATGTTCCAGGGGCGAAACTTGGCGGGACTGCTCGTCTTCTTCCTCTCGCAGCACGTCCGCTAATATATGTTGTTTCAACACAGGATGCAAGTTCTAGAATTTCTTCAGATTAAAACTCAATGACTTCTCCGTTGGACTTTATGTCAGCTTGTACCTTATTTCTATTGGACTATATTTCTATAGAACCTTTTTTTTTTACTGACAATATGTTTATCTGGACCGTATAACTATTCGACCATTTGGTTTTTATTTTATTCGGTTATTTTACGACGCTGTATCAACATCTAGGTTATTTAGCGTCTGAATGAAATGAAGGTGATAATGCCGGTGAAATGAGTCCGGAATAAACCTCAATCAGGTAACCTGCCCCGACCGGGATTTGAACCCGGGCCAGACGCGCTGACCGTTACTCTACAGGTGTGGACACCATTTCGTATTTTGGACTAATTCCTTCTGGACTTTATATAATGAACATTTTGTTATCTGGACAATTTCTGTGAGACCTTTTAGCTCATTGAACAATTTGCATTGGACTTTATCTCTGTTAATGGTTTTACGATACTGTGTAACTACACAGATAACTATACGTTTTCTTCTTATTATTATTTATCCAAGCATTAGACCGAACGTTGCATTAAACAGAGCTTTTTCAATTGTCCTTTATCTATGTCTGGATCACCCAACATATTACCTTAAGGATGAAACCTAACCATTTTCTCCCTATTACTACATATGCTAGTGGATTGTAGTGATTTTTAGTTGTTAGGTTGAGTTTTCTTTTGCCAACTTTGTTTCGAATTTCGGGTACTGGCAAATATAGTAGACCCTATAACTTCAATTCTGTATAAAATCCTTCACAGAAAGAGCCCTCCTCATTAGGTTCACCAAGGTTGCAGCCACAGTGTAGTATATACAGCCACGAAGCTTGAGTTGTGAGGGTACTAGGAACAACAGACTGTGCAGGTACTAATTTCGCATTGTCTGTAATGAGGCAATAGTAGCGGTCCTAGTGGTCAGCAACTATCTATGGATGCATATTTACTACGTACTGAGCTTCGTCACTGTATATACTAGACTGTGGTTGCAGCGATGCAGGCGCACTAGGAAAAGATCCATAATCACGATAGTGCCACAAATAAGTACGCAGTGTTATATATAATGTGACATTTCGATGGTGTTGAACAGAAACTTCGTATCTCAAAAAAGAAAATGAATACAATAAGATTTCACTTAATTCCCAATAAAGAATTTTTCCGAAACTTCAGCAGACACATCTTAAGTCAAGGCGTGAATACAAACTTCACAAGAAGAGATTTCAATACCTTCTTATGTCAGACATTTGTTCGTTATCAAGATATTAATGAAACATCGCAGTGCTGGGTTCTTGTGCCCCCTCCCGAAAATTCCATTCCATAGAGAACATTGCGTTTTGTTCAACCAGATTATTTTGGCTATGAACAGACCGATGCAATGACTGATAAGATCTGACCCACGACTATTGCAACATACTAACCTAGTTTTTTGTCGGTTATTTTACAATGCTGTCTCAACATCTCACGTTATTTAGCGTCTGAATAAAATGGAGGTGATAATGCCAGTGAAATGAGTCCGAATCCAGCACCGATAGTTACCCAGCATTTGCTCATATTGGGTTGAGGGTAAACCCCGGAAAAAACCTCAACCAGGTAACTTGCCCAGACCGGGATTCGAACCCGCGCCACCTGGTTTAAGTTAGACACGCTAACCGTTACTCCACAGTGTGGATTAACCTATTATTGTTCACACAATCTCGAGTTTGGACTAACTGTTTATCTTCGATGAACAAAATATAAGTTAACATTCCTTCCATGTATTGTATGTACAATCACTTCTAGAGTAGGCTAGTATGCGAAGTATCGTCTTTATGACACCGGATCACAAAATTAATTAAGGCTGGTCCACAATAAACCGGGAACGGAAACGACAACGAGAACGAGAATGGAAATATTGTTAAACTAAATGTATTTAAATGTGAGCATTCACAATTAACGAGAAGCATGCCGGAGCCCGGAAACGGGAACGTGAAAATTAATTGTGAATGCTCACATTTAAATACATTTATTTTAACAATATTTCCGTTCCCGTTCTCGTTGTCGTTTCCGTTCCTGGTTTATTGTGGATCAGGCTTTACGGTCATACATAGAAATATGTAATATGGCTGAAGGAGGAAGACAGGAAAACGCAGAACACTTCATGAAACCAGACTCGCTGTAATTAAATATAATATAAGATGATAAATATACACAAAACATCTCTATACATTTTCTATATACTGCAGGTACCTTATTTTAGAATTACTAAAGTACTGAGAGTACTGACGAACGTTAAGTTTATGTTATGGCGGTAATGAAACAATAAAATCATATAAATAACCTAAAGCACTACAAAAAAAGTGAGAAAATGTCAAAAGAAGAACAGAGGAGAGGATGGGGAGGAAAAGAAAAGGGTAACGACAAGGAAGAGGATAAGTAGAAGAGAAAATGAGAGTAATGAGAGAAAGGAGAAGAATGAGGAAGAGAAAAAAAGATGAAAAAAAACAAGAAAAGGAAACGAGAAGAGGGATAATAGATAGGGGAACAAGGAAGACAAAGGGAAGCGGGTAAGAAGGAATTAAGAGTAAAAGGGAAAAGAATAGAAACGTGTACGAGGAAGACAAGGAAGAGGATAAGAAGGGGAAAATGGTAAAAATAAATATGGGAAGAAGAGAAAGAAGACTGAGGAAGACAAGGAATAGAGTAACAAAGAGAAAAAGAAGAGAAAAAGAACGAGGGGAATGAGAAGAAAAATGAGGAGGGGAAGAATAGAAAGAAGAAGGAGAAAAACGAGGAAGCGGATAAAAACAGAAGATAATATATGGAAAGAAGAGAATGAAGAATGAGGAAGACGAGGAAGAGGGTAAGGAGAAGAAAAAATAGAGAAACGAGTATAGTCCTGGTCAGCTAACTTAATACCCTAAGGGTGAAACCTAACCATTTTCCCCCCCATTATTGCATAAGCTAGTGGATTATGGTGATTTTCTAGTTTGCAGATTGAATTTTCTTTTGCCAACTTCGTTTCGAATTTCGGTACTGAGAAATACTACACCTGGTAGTGATTTTATAACTATTATGTTGGCAGCAGTGACACAAGTTGTCGGTAGTTTAAATTCTGAATTGTTCTAGATTTCTGAGCTCATTACTGGAAGCTAGTGAAATTTGAACATACTATTAATTAATATCAGTATTAATGTTAATTAATAATAGTTATTGTATGTGTTGTTTTGTGTTGTGGTTACAATTTCAAGATTAGAGTCAGGTAGGCTAAGTGTAAATAAATATAACATATTTCGTGTGATACATGTCCTTGACCAATCGATAGAAATACCATTTCAAATTTTAATTTATTTATTTCGTGTTTAGACTTTTATTACAATAATGAAATAAATATTCTAAAGCATACATTTCAAAGTGGCATTCGTTTTCGGAATTCATACTAATCATTTTACGTGATCAAATAAAATACATTTTTAGGTTAGGTCTCGTGTTTAATCAAAACAATGAATTTCATGTTGTCAGACAAAATACATTTTAATATTAGATCATACACTAATCTACTAACTACTAACATAATGTGCGAGAGGTCCAGAAGAAAAATATACTCTTTCACAAATTATTGAACCTTTTAGAAAACACCTCCCCAACATAAAGATGAGCTGTGATAAATAAGCAAGACATCGTTATTGTTAATACTATACTATATTATTATTATTATTATTATTATTATTATTATTATTATTATTATTATTATTATTATTATAGTACATGGCATTGTGCGATTTTATCCTCTTTTGGTGATATCTAGTATTAGTTGGCAACACTGAAGAGACGGCCAAATTAGTCTTTTAGGAATTACTCTTACGTGATCCTTACTATAGAGAAAGAAGAGAGAGATTAAAAATGACGAAGACAAGCAAGATGGTACTACAGTCTACTATATACAGTCGCGAAGCTCAATACGTAGTAAATATGCAAACATTAGATAGTTGCTCACCACTAGGATCGCTAATATCGCCTCATTACAGGCAATGCAAAATAGTACCGTCACAGTCTATTGTTTCTAGCACCCTCAAAACTTAAGCTTCGTGACTGTATATAGTAGACTGTGATGGTACCACACTCTAGCATATACAACTTGTGAGGGTGCTAGGAATAACAGACTGTGCTGGTACTATTTCGCATTGTCTGTAATGATGCGATATTAGCGATCCTAGTGGTTAGCAACTATCTATGGATGCATATTTACTACGTATTGAGTTTCGTGACTATACAGGTTGTTTCAAAAATGCGGGGCATAATTTCAGGTATGTATTTCCCACATGTAGACAATCAAAATAATTCATTACAACATATGTCAGGAAATGCTTTATTTCCGAGTTATGGCCTTCACAACATTGAAATTCACCGAACGTTTTTCTTTCCGCAGGTCGTTGCCGTCAAAGGAGACATTAAGAGGGCACTCTGACAGTTCATTCCGAGGCGAAGGTTACATTCAGTGTTGTGTAGGCGTTAGACTGTGCGACATGTATTCAAATCAAGAGCTGGCAGAGATACACTTCATGTACGGTAAGGCGGTCGGCAATGCTGCGCTGGCTCGTCGTTTGTACCAGGAGAGATACCCACAGCGACAATGTCCAGATCGGAAGACATTTGTACGTCTCCATTACCGTCTGTGCGAATATGGAAAATTTAACTCTCCTGGTTTGGGAAGGGGACGACCAAGATCTACATCTCCAGAAGTACAGGAAGAGATTCTGGAGGCTGTGAACATGACTCCTTCTATCAGCACACGAAGGGTAGCGTTGCAAGTCAATGTTCCTCATACGACTGTCTGGAGACTGTTGAAAGAGTAGCCTATCAATTGTATCCTTATCATTTGCAACGTGTACAGGCCCTGTCACCAGCAGATTACCCTGCACGAGTTAGGTTCTGTCAGTGGTTCTTGCAGCAGTGTGGTATAAATCCGAACTTTCCTGCCTCAGTATTATTTACAGATGAAGCACAGTTCACACGAGATGGCATAACAAATTTCCACAATCAGCATGTATGGGCGTATGAACACCCACGTGCAACCAGGTGCGGTTCTCCCTCAACATGTGGGCCGGTATCATTGGTGATCGATTAGTTGGACCCCATGTACTTGTAAACAGACTTACGGGGCAGGCGTTCACAAACTTCCTGGAAAACACCATACCTCATGTTTTAGAAGACACTCCACTGATCAATCGTCAACACATTCACTTCTTGCATGATGGCGCCCCTGCACACTTCAGTCGTACGGCTCGCCGGTAGTTGGATCGAAGGTTTCCTGATCGATGGATAGGTAGAGGTGGCCCCAATTGCTTGGCCTCCACGCTCACCTGATCTAAAGCCTCTCGATTTCTACTTGTGGGGCCATTTAAAATCATTGGTTTATTCGTCTCCGGTGCCTGATTTGGAATCCCTTTGGAATCGAATTGTGGTTTGTTCTGAGGACATACGCAATACTCCTGAAGTTTGGGATCGTGTTCGCAGGTCAATGAGACATCGATGTGAGGTCTGTATTCAAGCAGGAGGTGAACATTTTGAACATCTTCTGTAATATCAACGACCTGCGGAAAGAAAAACGTTCCGGTGAATTTCAATGTTGTGAAGGCCATAACTCGGAAATGAAGCATTTCCGGACACATGTTGTAATGAACTATTTTGATTGTCTACATGTGGGAAATACATACCTGAAATTATACCCCGTATTTTTAAAACACCCTGTATACTAGACTGTGATGGTACGAAGAAGAAAGAGAGAAGAGGAAAATGAGAAAAAAAGAGAGAAGACAAGAAAGAGAGTAAGAACGAGGGGAGAAGAATGAGGGGAAGATGAGAAGGAACAATAAGGTGAAGGCTACTAAAAAATAAGAAAGAGAAGAAGATGGAGACGTGTAATCGTACGACAGTTAAGGTTTCACACATCCTATTTCCTTCATCTTCACTCCGTCTAGTAAGCAAATGTTTATTAATACAGAACAGTAACGGTACACACTGCATTGCGCATGCTTAGCTCTTTGTAGCGAAATGACTTCGTAAAAAGCAGTACGTGGTACCGTTACGCGAGAACGTCTGAATCTGAACTCTGAGGATCTGTTTATGACCTGACTCTACACGAAGATGCGGAAAGAATATCTTGGCGCTCAATTGAAGCATAATATTCTAACGAGTTTTTCATGTAAAACGATTATTTTAACTACGAAGTGCATTAAGGAGTAGGAGAAAAACTGTAGAATGGAAATGAAAAGGAATAGGTACATTATTTTCCTCTCTCTCTTTTATTTGAGAGACTAGGCTTTAACTCCCGCGAAGAATATGAAGTTATAATTAATTCCCACATATCTGTTTAAACTTTTAAACCATTTGAGATTCATGTTGCATCCAGGCGATTCCGGTTTTATTCCTGATGCAATTTTGGGATTTATCTCGTAAGAGATGTGTGCGATATAGAATGTGTTTAGAACAGGGATGGACACAACGGAGGGGATGTAAATATGATCCAGTTCATCCCTTTCACAATATTTCGGACGTGTACGTCACATAAACTTGACTTTCCTTACGCTTAGGGCCGGTATTATAAACGCCGTTCAAACCTTACATTCACTTTAAACTGAAGTTTTTCGTTCTGCTTCGTATTATAAACCTTAACTACCAGTTAATCTTGAGTTAACTTGAGTTTAACTTGATCGGCAGTTTTCTGCCGTTTAAACTGCAGTTCAAGGCTCAACAGTGCAAGATGGCGGTTCCCGCAAGACACATGGATATTGCAGATGTTTTCCAAGAACTTATGAGCGACCATATGTGAGTGATTAATATTACACGGCGGCCAAGAATTTTTCGAAATAGAGTGCACCACTTTGAAATATATACAAATGAATATAAGTTTTAAAACAGATTGAGGCTTTCGAAGCAGACAGTCCTAACCTTCAGAATTAGGCTTTATAGTCCTAACCTTGTTTCGAAAAATTGAAACTCGGATACAACATACAACAGAAAAACGAGAAAGTGCAAAAATATGTGGTTTAGGGTTTGAATTTAAAGATTATTTGAAAAGATACATGATTTCTTTATTTATTTTTGAAAACATTCTGTTGAATCTCTGCATCAGTTACTAGTTGTGCTGTGCTATTTTTCCTCTGGTAGTAGACATACTGAAAACGATGGAAGATTTCGGAGATTTCATTAAGTTATGCTGAAACCAATACATGTTCGCAATATTGCTGTGACGGAACTCTTCGTGCCATCGAGACAGTCAGGCCACAAGCATCATCAACTTCCGATTTATGACTGCAATAAACAACTCACTTCCTGCTCCCTGTATTCTGACAGCTTGCAAAATCCTATGGTTTACCGCTGCTACGGCCTCTACAACCGTATAATGGCTACCGAAATGCAGTGATCGTCTATAATTGCTTTGTATTAATCTTCAGGATTCTCTTTCCACATCCCTTCGCTTAAGAGTACAATTTTCGTTAAACCATATATAGAAAAAAATTGATCCTGTTGATATTTAAGTCGATAAAATTACAGATGCACAGACCGCTGTGGCATAAGTCGTGTTTTTATAAACACAGCGTTTAGAACTTGTTACGTGCCAAGCGAAGGGAAGATTTTTGAACCTCCCATTCTATAATTTGTAATTATCCTAGTGTTCCATTGTGTTTTCTCAAGCGGTGACTATTCACAAACTTGCTGCTAAGGCGGAACCTACTGCAGTTCTCATGAAAGTAGTTCAAAGTAAAGATGCTAATCACAGAGTCTTGTGTTACTAAACGTAGAAGTCCTTCCCCATTTACCACCACATCACTGGAGGGTAAGAAATTCTTCTTGCAAAGATCTTCAACTCAGAAATTAATTCAAATTGGTGAAAATCAGGGATGCAGAACTCTGCTACAATCGAAGCATGCGTCATAAGTAGGAACACGTAACTCATTCCTTCCCTTCAACTCTCGCGTCATTGTACGGTAGAGGGAGAGAAGAAGAGAGAACAGTCTGTATGCCTAACGTCACACAAACGTCACTGAAGGCTCCGGCCTTGTGGATGGGGTAACGAACTCTTTCCCCATGTTTCCACCCCTCTCTTCCCCAGTTCTGCAACCCTGGTGTAAATACTTGGTAGGCTAGAAAAATCTGCTTACCTTGTATCTTTTTGTAAAGTAGATGTTTAACGGCTTTTCTATCAAGTTTTTTGTGACACAGACTCCGCAAGACGATGATGACCATACATTTTCACCTCCCAAGTAAAACAATGTAACTTATTTGTCTCAGAGCACCCTGTTAGCCAAGAATATCATTTTCTTAAAACATGAAAACTGAAAATTTCTATTTTATCTTCCTCCACCCGCTATCTTGACATGTAAATGTGGTATAAGCACATTTTGTTTCATATACGTCCAACTTGAAAACGGTTTCTGTTAAAATTCTTTCAGATAATAACCTCAATGTTCTCTCAGTCTGAGTCATTTTACACAAAATTAACATGTAACTCACACACATGCACTTTTGATTTAACTCAACAACGCAGCGCTTGCAGAGAACACCAATATAGCGCGACGTAATATTGTGACGGAATGCTAGCCTCGTCCCGTATGGAGATGCAGTAACTCGATATCCCCTCCCCGGTCCCCCTTCAAGTTGCGAGTCAAGGTCATAGTCATGCCTTCAGAGGCATTTTTCCTTAAGTCTCGCTACTCACACAGCTCTCTGCATACTATACTGTTTTCGCTGTAAGAAAAATCCTACTGTAAACACAAGCACGTGGCTGTCATACCCGTGATTGGCTGCCAGTCGAAACACTCACACGACGCAGGAAAATATAGTCCGTATTTGGAAACTACCATCTTGTATTATTTGAAAATAAAAAAATTGAATTCTAGTTGTTAAATACAGTGAAACATATAACTTCACTCATATGTGAAACGATATGTAAAAGAAAAGCTACTTTTATATTTTGTTATGTACTATGAACGCGGATGAATACCAACAGTAATACCGAGGTAGTCTGTTCTTGTAACAAACTGGCATCACTTGAGCTCGTAGCTCTTCACTTAAGCACGTGGGCTTCTGCATCCTCGGTGTGCGTGGTTATTAAACATAAGAGTAGAAACCCTCTCAAAAGCGGAGAAAAACAAATAGTCTGAAATATATATAATAAGTTATGTGAGTTTTAATTACAGTAATTATAAAGTAAATGTTTCCTAAGCAAAAGAAATGCATAGTAGTGAGGTTAGACCTACTTGACGAGTAACGGGAAATGTTTAACATGGCACAGAATGTACAACAGTAGGGGGGAACATGTACTGAGATTCTATGGCGCCAAACAGTGGCCAATGAAGCCTCACTTCAGTCACGTGCTATTGTTTATATTAGGATTTTTCTTACAGCGAAAGGATTATAGAATGACTGTCAACAGTGAACTTACTAAGGTTGGATAAAAAGTAATGGCAACACTGCTGTCACGTGACGATGGTGCGTTCGAGAGCTGCCAGCTGTGTGGACATGAACAAGGACTGTTAGATGAGTTAGTGCAGCCAGCGGCGACAGTACTCCATCAATCTACTGCAGTGTGTAGAACGTTCACTTTCATAGGGATAGTGCGAGCGCCCTAAGACCTACCTTACAAAACTAGAGCAATGTTCCTGGATCAAAATTGAAATGGCACGAGGTCATAGTGCACAAGAATGTTTTCAGGGACTGCGTGAAGCATGTGGCGATGCAGCGTTGCCATATCGCACAGTTGCACGATGGGTTAAAGCGTTCCGGGAAGGCCTTGTTGCACCGGTACCAAAGGGAAGGTGACGACTTTCATGGACGAATCGTCGCTATGGACGAAACCTGGACTCGCTCGTATGAACCAAACTTGAAACGCCAATCAAATGAATGGAAGCATCCCGGTTCTCCTCGTCCAAAGAAAGTGCGCCCTACACAAAGTGATGTGAAGGAGATGTTCATTGTGGCGTATGACATTGATGGGGTAATACTGCATCACGCTGTACCTCCAAGGCAGACGGAAAACGCAAACTACTGGAACATTCACCGTACTCGCCCGATATGATTCATGCGATTACGATCTTTTCACCAAAGTGAAAGAACCACTGCGAGGGACCTGGTACAATACCAGAGATGAACTTATCCGTGCTTTAGGGCGGTCAATACGGAACATCAACAAAGATGGACGCGCTGATGGGTACGACGCCTTCCAAACATTCGGCAAAAGGTAATAAATAAGGGGGGCGACTATATAGAAAATACGTAAATGTTGTACCCCTGTGAATAAAGCCATGTCAGAAATATCGAACTGTTGCCATTACTTTTTATCCAACCCTAATAATATGGAATGATCGGAGTGCAACCAAGTGTTACAGTATATTATTACAAACTTATAGACCTACTGTTATGCTGTTACTAGGTAGAGAGAGAGAATATCATCGAAATGATAGCCGTCAAAATCTTGGACTTAAAATATCGGCATCCTAATCAATTCAAATGAACAAAAAAGAAAATGTAAATTAATGTTAAAAAAATACATAATGAAATTTTGGAAAAGAATATTCTGCGACAAGATTTGGTAGCTATCAAAACGATAAAAATGTATTGAAAATAAATAATATACATTGAATATTATAAAAATGAATAGGGATTATGATTGATGATGTTCAATGAAGATTTTAAAATGGTTGATGCAATTGTCTGAAGAGTCTTATCAGGAACCTTTAATTTTCTGAGGATCTCCAATGTAAATTTGGGAATTATTCCTCGCTCACCAAACATAAGTGCATAGGTGTGTTCAATCATCGAAGCCTCTTAACCCTTAAATTAGGAAAACTTCATTTCTCACACTAATTTATTAAATCTTGTCGGACTGTAAAGAAAACAACTATCGCAATGTACATGTTTTATATGTTGTACATTATCATAGTATTGTGAAATTTTAATTTGTGCGAGATCGTGCGTATTTGCTTGGTTTCCGCACAAAACCAATCCGCGGAAAGTCTAAAATTCCACATTCAGTATTCCCAACCTAACACACATAACAATTTCCCTCTTCTTACCGCTTAAGTGACATATTGATTTTACTGCTTTAGGCTTTTAACATATTATTTTTAGAGACGTTCAATATAGTAATAATTATAAATTGAAAACTTACCACTGCAATTTCACCTAAATTGCACTGTTAATTATTGTTTTTAAATATTTGCAAAAATTAAGTAAAGTCTACAACTCCACTAAAGTTACTGCATTCGTGATGCAAGTAACATTAAGGAAGCCATGAAAAAATCAACAAGATTCCAGATGCCGATGTTATTACTGCAATATGTTATATAAATAATATTGTTAAAATATTAAAATGAAAAATAAATCATTACATAACCTTACCGTTTGTTTTAAGTTCGCATTTATAGACTGGGGGGAAAAAAAGACAGACGTATATCACGGCCTGCTGGAGTATAGTAAACACAGAAAACATTTTAAAGCAACATTGTTGAAGATAGATATTTTTGTTTTACAAATTTGCCGTCATTGAACAGAAACCAAGATGGAGATTTCATTGCAACTAATTAGAAATTCGTCTTTCAGGTATGTAATAAACGATCTTCGCACAAAATAATGTACGATACACTAGCGGTATGTTTTCTATCAATTCTCGGTAATTAAATAAGCTCAACTACGTTTCGCTTTTTCAAACTTTTCCTCGAACATGAAAACTTCAACATACCGCTCTTGTAATGCATATTACTATTTCCTACCAATTTTTTTTTATTGTTCTATTAAAATTATAGCATATAGCCTATTAACCTGTTGTATCCTATAGGATACTTTGTCAATTTAAGGGTTAAGAGCTTCGTCACTGTACAGAAGGCTTTAATTTTGGGGGGGGGGGATAAATACCGAAACTTTTGTGGGGAAGCAGATGTAGATTCGTAAGCCCGTGGTACATTTCTTTTATGACTCATCCCGACATTTGCTTTAGCGCCTTAGGACAACCACAGGCAGGATGATTAGCATCAATTTAGAACACTAGCAAATTGTGTCTGAGATGACTGTAATAAAATATAGCCTGATCGAATCTGAGGGGATGATGTTGGGAAAGATGTATATTGTTGTTAGTAATAGTCCGAATTGTATTTCGCTACGAGACAGAATATTGGGGTCTTTCTGGTATAAAATGAGCAGGAGGTGGGTCCTGATTCCGAGACTCGGTCAGGCAATAGCCTTACCTTATTTCACTAAGGTCAGTTGTCACAATTATGAGGTTTTCAGAAAAGATAAAAAACGAAATTAATTTTTTTTTTCGTTATATTTCATGTTAAATTTACAAGACAATTACAACTTGAATTTTAATGTTTTTATGTTTCAAATGGCTACTGATAATTATGAAATTGGTTTTTGGATTGATATAACTTATTTACTTACTGGCTTTTAAGGAACCCAGAGGTTCATTGCCGCCCTCACATAAGCCCGCCATTGGTCCCAATCCTGAGCAAGATTAATCCATTCTCTATCATCATATCCCACCTTCCTCAAATTCATTTTAATATTATCTTCCCATCTACGTCTCGGCCTCCCTAAAGGTCTTCTTCCTTCTGGCCTTCCAACTAACACTCTATATGCATTTTTTTGGATTAATATATATTTTTAAAAATTATAATTTTTATAAGACATGCGTCCTTTGTTTTCTTTTTATTAATGGACGAATTCTTTTACTGCCTTTTCGAGCAAGACACTTGCACATGACCAATACGGAATATGTAAAAATCACACGAAGGACTCAGGACAGAAGTAGACCAATTCCATATTTCAATAGAGTGCGCTATTGGTTTGGCTTAACTTTTCGAGAGCATGCTTTGGTTCATTGTAGGCTATGCCATATATACATGCGATGATTGTTCAAGTGCAATAGAGGGGCTGAGTGGTATTAGTGAATCTGACGCTGACAGTCAGGGCTGGGCAGTATTTGAAATACATTTGTATTTGTATTTTGTAATTTGTAAGTATTTTCGAAAGTATTTTGTATTTTGTATTTAAATACATAAAATTGATGTATTTTGTATTTCAAATACTCAAAATACTTTTTTTTCTTCTTGTTCTTCAAGTTTTGGATTTGGATTTGAAGAAAGAATTTTTGTCTTATTTGCGTACCCATTTCAGTTGTGCTAGCCATACACTTAGTTTTCTTGCCACAACTGATTTCCTGAATGCCATGAAGAAATCTCCAACAGCAACAAGGATCCATCACCCAACACTTGCTAAATGTTTAGCATTATGGAATGCGTCTAGGAGACTCAAATACTCAGAAATTATATCAGATGTCTTGAAATATTCATTAAAGTTTCCTTGCCCAACTCGATGGAATTCTCTTTATGACTCAATCTCTCAAATATTGTAATTCAAACATGATATAAACAGTATACGTGAAAAACTGGGATTGCCAACCTTCAAAGATGTTGAATTTCAGTACCTTGAAGAATATTTTACAGTTCTGAATCCCATTGCCTTAGCCCTTAATTTAATGCAGAATGAGAAGAGGTGCTATTACGGCCAAATTTTGTCAACATTAATTTCCCTTAAAGACAGATTACATATTCTGTTACCTAGTAATCTACGCCATCTATTCCAAGTAACTCCAATCCTAATAAGTTCACTTTCATCAAGATTTAAAGTGATGTTTGATCTGCTCCCAGAAAAAAATTGAGCTATTTTTGGCAGCTTGCTCCACCCATCATTGAAGCTGAGATGGCTACCTGACATTTCCTCACTAAGTGATAAAAAGAGGACACAGAATATGTGTGTGAAATCAGCTGAGCAGTTGTCTGCTACATCTTTGGTCAGTTCAGGCGATGAAAACAATTTTTTATGTTTTCAACTCAAGTAAAACAGACTTTGAAAAGCAAAAAGAAAATAACTTGTCTGCTGTGGAGTATGAGCTCATACGATTCTTCAATGGCAAAGGGACGACCCTGTGCACTCTAGAGAATTACCCAACAGTGAAACAAGCTTTTATAAATATAATACAAATTTGTGTTCCTCTGCGCCTGTAGAAAGACTGTTCTGTTTTGCAGGATTTATTCATTCACAAGCAAGGGAATCCTTATCTTATGAACATTTGAGGAACTGGTTGTTTTCAAAGGGAGCAGTAATTATTCATATGTAGAATAATTTCATTGCTGACTGGGAAAAGGAAGAAGTTCAGTTACAGTATTTATATACAACTTCGAGGTAAAAATACTTTTAATGTTAATATAATATTTTAGATTTTCAGTAATATTCTTATTTCTTTAGGTCTATATATTTTATCGAGTACTTGAAATACAAATGTAGTTTGAGTATTTGAAATACAATAGTAATATACGTTACAAGAGCGGTATGTTGACGTTTTCATGTTCGAGGAAAAGATTGAAAAAGCGAAACGTAGTTGAGCTTTTTTAATTTCCGAGAACATGAAAACAAACATACCGCTCGTGTATCGTACATTATTTTGTGTGAAGATCGTTTATTACATACCTGAAAGACGAATTTCTAATTAGTTGCAATGAAATCTCCATCTTGGTTTCTGTTTAATGACGGCAACTTCGGAAAACCAAAATATCTTTCTTCAACATTGTTGCTATAAAATGTTTTATGTGTTTACTATACTCCAGCAGGCCGTGATATACGTCTGTCTTCCCCCCCCCCAGTTTATAAATGCGAACTTAAAACAAACGGTAAGGTTATGTAATGATTTATTTTTCATTTTAATATTTTAACAATATTATTTATATAACATATTGCAGCAATAACATCGGCATCTGGAATCTTGTTGATTTTTTCACGGCTTCCTTAATGTTACTTGTATCAGGAATGCAATAAGTTTCGTGGAGTAGTAGACTTTACTTAATTTTTGCAAATATTTAAAAACAATACTTAACATTGCAATTTAGGTGAAATTGCAGTGGTAAGTTTCCAATTTATAATTATTACTATGTTAAATGTCTCTAAAAATAATATGTTAAAAGCCTAAAGCAGTAAAATGAATGTCGCGCTTAAGCGGTAAGAAGAGGGAAATTGTTATGTGTGTTACGTTGGGAATACTGAATGTGGTATTTCACACTTACCGTGTATTGGTTCTGTGCAGAAAACAATTATTTGAAGTACCTTTTGTATTTGTATTTCAAATACTTGCATGTCATTATTTTGCCCAGCCCTGCTGACAGTTAGGCCATACTGCCTCAATCCCTGACCTCTAAAGCCAGGTCCCATCTGCACACGAGTAGCCTGATAAGCTCCAAGCACTCGGAGTCCGAAGCTCTTCCTGCATCAGCATTGGGAACCCGTACTACCCCCAAAGACTTTACTCCAGCTTATTTTTACTATTGCTGATGATAGGCCTAGATGAAATGAGGGGGAGTTGGAGTCTTTCCGTGGTAAGCTTTTTTTAGTAGGTTATTTTACGACGCTTTATCAACATATTAGATTATTTAGCGTCTGAATGAGATGAAGGTCGGCGAAATGAGTCCGGAGTCCAGCACCGGAAGTAACATAGCATTTGCTCATATTGGGTTGAGGGAAAACCTCGAAAAAATCTCAACCAGGTAACTTACCCCGACCGGGAATCGAACCCGGGCCACCTGGTTTCGCGGCCAGACGCGCTAACCGTTACTCCACAGGTGTGGGCTCGTGGTAAGATTAAGTAGAAACGGTAGTATCCAGAGAAAACTCTCTGCAACGTCTGCTTTTTCCAATATATTACCTGATGAGGGATGAGGGATCGAACCCCGGCAGCTTAGATGGAAGACCAGCACGCTAGTATTTAGGTCACAGAAATGGCAGAATGAACTTTTACATAAAACAGTCTAGTTACTGTTGCACTCTGCAGAATCAGTATTAAATTTTAGTGTGGACTAAGTTCATTACTATTTTGAATAACTTAATAATAGTAATTACCGGTATCAAAGAATACAAATAGTCTGATTTTTAACATTCTGAACCCCTCACTGTCTTGAAGAAAGTTTAGTTCATCTCATAACCAGTCTATACTAGAGCTGTGCATTAAGAGAAAATTACAAAATTATTAAGATTATTATAATATTTAAAGTAACATGCATAATGCCTAATATAAGTTTTGAAATCACTATCATATTATAACCCGGTTTGTTTTAAACCAATATTCACCATCGTCTGACCTCTGCTAATATCCATTTTTGACACAAACTTTTCCTTACGATGCTATAAATAACACTGAAATAACTTGATAATGTCTACTCTGAAGTAATTACATAGCTGTCCAATGGCTGTATGAGTTTCGGTGACGTATTATAAGCGAATGTTGTGGATTAACGCTTTATGAACATGAAGAAACTATTGGTAATTGGATTACCAGCTTTTGTGATGCGATACAGAAAGCCTTTTCTTATTAAGAATCATTAAGAATTCGAAAATATAAAAAATGGACACCCGTAGATGCTTGAACCTCCACAGTCCATCCCCCGCCCTTATTTTTCTCCCTTGATATTATACTCTCTCTATCCCTCTGAGCGTCATTTAATGGATGTTTTTTATGTTAAGGAAAAAGTAAAGAAATTATTTTACTTTATCTTTTAATCGAAAAAGAGACATATATTAACAGATAATATATTTAAATATTTCCTGAAGCTGTCATAGTAAACGCATGAATAATGAAGTATATGTTTTCAACTATTCTGTCACATATGATTCTAGATCCCAGCGCTCTAGAGGTGGACCATTTAGTATCTTTATGAACATCAAAGAAGATATATTAGGAACAGCAAGAGATGATCTAATATTACTACAGTTTTAGTATACCAATTTAGGCACCCATGCACCGTATGTGTCCGTATGAGCAAACTTCTTTTTTTCCCGTACGATTGATTAAAAACTTGTAGGTTCCCATACGGCGTATGACCCCCAATGACAGTATTGTGTCTATGGATTTTATAGCTGGAGAGAAATGCATAGTGTGGTGGATGATGAAACTCCTTTAGCTCGACAGCATAATCGGCACGCATCTCATTCTATCACGGGTGCACAAAAAGTATCTTTAGGCCGAAGTTCTTACTGATGCTTCATGTCCCGCCCGATACGCTCTTACAGCCCTATCATTATTATTACTTACTTACAAATGGCTTTTAAGGAACCCGCAGGTTCATTGCAGCCCTCACATAAGCCCGCCATCGGTCCCTATCCTGTGCAAGATTAATCCAGTCCCTATCATCATATCCTACCTCCCTCAAATCCATTTTAATATCATCTACGTCTCGGTCTCCCCAAAGATCTTTTCCCCTCCGGCCTCCCAATTAACATTCTATATGCATTTCTGGATTTACCCATACGTGCTACATGCCCTGCCCATCTCAAACGTCTGAATTTAATGTTCCTATTTATGTCAGATGAAGAATACAATGCATGCAGTTCTGCGTTGTGTAATTTTCTCCATTCTTCTGTAACTTCATTCCTCTTAGCCCCAAATATTTTCCTAAGAACCTTACTCTCAAACACACTTAAATCTCTGTTCCTCTCTCAAAGTGAGAGTCCAAGTTTCACAACCATACAGAACAACCGGTAATATAACTGTTTTATAAATTCTAAATTTCAGATCTTTTGACACCAGACTAGATGACAAAAGCATCTCAACAGAATAATAACAGGCATTCTCCATATTTATTCTGCGTTTAATTTCCTCCCAAGTGTCATTTATATTTGTTATTGTTGCTCCAAGATAGGCTACTTGAATAAATTTTTCCACCTCTTGAAAGGATAAATCTCCAATTCTTATATATCCATTTCGTACGATATTCTGGTCACGAGACATAATCATGTAGGCCTACTTTGTCTTTTCTTCTTCTTCATCTTATTATTATTATTATTATTATTATTATTATTATTATTATTATTATTATTATTATCATTATCTACTTTAATATACAAGCAGTATCATGTAGGGCTACAACTAAATGGCATAATAATAAATGAAGACAGTCTTGAATGTCAAAACATTATACATGTTCTCTACCAGTCCTGTCACGAATGTAAAGCCGAGCTGTGCGATTACATGGATCCGTGTCTTTCCTTCTCCTTCTCTTACTCGTATTTTGCCTGCATAAGCGGCATCGAAACTTGACGTTACGATACCTCACGGAGTTCACCGCATCAACGCATACCTAATATAAGCCACGAAGGCCATGGCAAAGGTCAATAGTGCACAACAATTGAGTGTGTTCTCTAGGGAAGACGGTTACAAATGTTGCGTGCTATACACGCACATAATGTTGAAGAAAGAAAACCATAGTACAAAAGAACAGTCTCATTTGAAAACTTTTCACTAAATTATGCAGGTATTCGTTCTCGCGAAAATCATGTGATTGATTTCTGTGCTAGGAAAAGCGATGTGGTGCAGATTTTATCACTGCATTTCGATTTTTTATAGTTTATAAAAAATTGGTCAGCAGTAAGCTCGGTTAGTTGACCGCTTCTGACTACAAAAGACAAGTTCGATTCCATTCTCAAACTTCTGGTAGAAAAAAAAAAGCGGTTGTGTTGAAGATAAAGTACGATTATTTCAGCTACGTACCTCTTTCGTTTTACTGTTGTTCCATGATATAGGCACCTAGTGCAAAGGTGAACGTCCAGTTTCGTAAAATTATGACAAATAAGAAATCATAGCCTACTATTCATGAAAGAAAGGCTTGTGATGAAAAAAACACGGGAAAGGTCTCCATTCATATAGATCAACTGTGATACATATATTAAAAATGTCATAAACGTCAGAGCATATACAGAGTGTTCGTCAAGAAGCAGGTCTCACTGAGGTAAATGCGGTCAGAATTTATTCGATTCTTTATTCTTGTATACACTCTTTTAACACTTACATAAGCACTGATTAATGACATAATCACTGAAAAAATGCGCCATCAGAATTGTGGAAGCTCGTTCAGGATGCTGGGCTGCCGTGTATGAGGACAGTCGCTATTTAAAAAGACTAGTCGGTTCCATGTCCACTCGACTGCAAGATGTGATCGAGATGGAAGGAAGATAGACTAAATATTGAATCGTAGCGTTTTGTTTTGTTTGTTTGTTTGTTTGTTTTTTAACTTTTAGTTGTTTGAGTTTTCTAAGGCAGACGCCAATAAGTGTTTGTTTTGTCTATGCCACGAAAGATATTTTTCTTGATAATAAAATCTTTCTTTCTTTCCATTTACAGCCATAATGACATAATAAATAATGAAAAAGTCATGGCATAATACATTCATGATCTTAATTATTAAAACAGTGCTTGGTAACTTTCGGTGTTGGACCCCGGACTCATTTCACCGGCATTATCACCTTCATCTCATTCAGACGCTAAATAACCTCAGATGTTGATAAAGCGTCGATAAAGAACCTACTAAAATTAAAAAATACTAAAACAGTCATAAGACAGAAGCAATGATATTTTATCTCTGTCTTAAAAACAAACAAAAAACATGAAAAGCACAAATGTTTCATCTTAATCCTTCTATAATACTTGGGAATCATCAATGGAATGGAGCAGCACCAAAATTAACAATAAGGGTTGGTTCGAACGCGTGACCTCAAGAATACCAGTCTGGAACGCTACCAGTACGCTATAAAGTAACATGCAGTACATTTAAATTATAACTGTAGATATCCGGCCACATGTTCAACAACATGTAACATCGCCTGTCTCCAAATTGTAGCGGAGATACCCGAAGGGAATTTAGATCTAGAGAGCGGTCACTTTTTTTTTTGACAAATAATATCACATTAACTACTGTATAAGGAAATTTATTCATGACTAGGAGAAGTTCAGTCTCACAATAGTGGTTTTTATTTAGTGTTAAAGCCATGTACTATACTATAGCCGGAAAAATAAATAAATAAAAATCAATATCCGCGGCCTAATTAATACCATACTAGACTTGATTCCAAGGCTCACGGGTTTAAAACTGACCGAGAGGGATGTTTTGTAAAGGATTATAAAATCCTTAGGATAACTTACCCCGGGAGATAAATAAACGACTTCAACCACAGGCGTGACTCAGACGGTAGCGAGTTTGCCTGCTGATCCTGAGTTGCACTAGGGCGTGGGTTCGATTCCCACTTGGGCTGATTACCTGGTTGGGTTTTTTCCGAGGATTTCCCCAACCGTAAGAATACTGTTAGGTAATCTATGGCGAATCCTCGGGCTCATCTTGTCAAATACCATTTCGTTATTATCGATTCCATAGACGCTAAATAACCTCGTAGTTTATACAGAGTCGTTAAATAAGTAACTAAAAAAATAAATGAGAAAAGCAGAATACTTTTTCATTATAATGATCTCCAGATAAAATTTGTCGAGAATTTCTCACACGTGTTGAATTTCGACGCTGTAAAACTCTTGTAGTTGCAAGCATCGTTACTGCTATTGCTACTGCTGCTGCTGCTCCTGCTACTACTATATATACTGTACCATTTACTACTATATTATTATTATTAGTAGTAGTAGTAGTAGTAGTAGTAGTAGTAGTAGTAGTAGTAGTAGTAGTAGTAGTAGTAGTAGTAGTAGTAGTAGTAGTGCCACCACAACCATTACTTTTGCTACATTCTTTAAGATGATGAAAGGAACTTCACTCAGTTCTGTGGCAGTTTTTCTATTTCGTTATCCAATTCTCGCGTCCATAAAGAATTATTACTAGGTACAGCAATTGCTTTATTTAATAAAATATAGGCCTAATATATTAAGGTATTTTATATTCCTGTGGCTCTTACTCACTTTTCTGTAAAGTAAGTACAAACTGTTTTCGGATGGGAGTGTAAGGGCAGGAGCTTGAGATTATCTTCTCAACTCAATGTTTGTTTGTGGTCTGTACATTGGAGATCTTTACCTTAGCATTCATATCTCGCGTCTTTACTCTGTCGTCATAGGAACAGAGTTGCATTTGTTTCTCTTTTCGTTTACAACGCGTATTTTCTTTTGTAGGCTATCTTCTTTTTTCAGCCGGCTCGACCAAATCAGTTCGCTTGGATGCTCCTTAAGCTGTCTTCTGGCTCGTTGCCATAGTTACTCCGACTTGTCCCAACCTGCCGTCCGCAACTGAACCTTACTAGCCTACCTAATCGTAACCCATAGTCAGAACGCCAGGTCGTCGAAAAGATTTGTATATTTTAATTTTAATTGTTTATGTAACATCTCTCTTCATTTACTCAGGCTGAAGGTGATGGTGATGGTGATGGTGATGGTGATGGTGATGGTGATGGTGATGATGATGATGATGATGATGATGACGACAACGACGACGACGATAATGATAAAATACCTCAAATCTGGATTCTAAAAAAAATAATAATAATAAAAAATAAAGAAAATCAAACAGCCGTAATGATGATAATGATGAAATAAATATCTTAAATCTGGATCCTAAAAATTAAAAAATAAAATGAAGTAGCAGGAATGAGGTTTCTTAGAAAATTCCCGAAGACAGATTTCTCGACAAATAAAAATGAGTGTGTAGGTGCTACGCAAGGTATAAATGACAATATTCAAAAGTGTAAATTGATGAAAAACTTGAAAAACAACTTTATTTAAGCGGTAACATAGCAACGTACATACTTCCCTAGCAATAACACGCAAAGTCAATCGGCTAAGGCGCTTGTCTGCCGATCAGAAGTTGCGCTCGGACGTAGATTCGATTTCCGCTTGGATTGATTACCTGGTTGCATTTTTTCCGAGGTTTTCTTCAATCGTAAGACAAATGTCAGATAGTCCATGGTGAATCCTCGGCCTTATCTCGTTAACACTATCCCATCGACGCTAAATAATATCTTAGTTGATATAGCGTCGTTAAATAACCAAGTAATATAAATTAAAAAAAAACACGCAAAACCCTCTTAAAACATCAGTTACAGAATTTTGTTACACAGCGCTCGACTTCTGTCATGGTTAAGGAAGTTTCACTTAAGTTATCCAATTTTTTTAATGAACAGAAACAATACCGATAATGGAATAGAGAAATTAATGGAAAGGTCACGTTGAAAGAGAGACTTACTGACTATTATTCGTATTTATAAGTTAATAATCAATGATAGATTTGTCACAAGATGATTTGAACAATTAAACAATTTCAAAAGTTCATTAGGTGCAATAAGCATAAAACGATATTACCGTTGTGGATGAAGTGATTATGATGGTGATGGTAGTAGTAGTAGTAGTAGTAGTAGTAGTAGTAGTAGTAGTAGTAGTAGTAGTAGTAGTAGTAGTAGTAGTAGTAGTAGTAGTGGTGGTGGTGATTATAATGATGGTAGTAGAGAAATAAGAATAAAACTTAAGTAATTCTTTGTGAGAAAACGGGTACACAGATGCTTTCTATATCGAACAAAGCACACGATATGACTGCATAATAGTAATATTCAACTAAAAATGTAAGTTACAAAGCACCCTCACTGCGAGATCTACTCGTTTCTTGGCTTACTTATAGCCTAGATAATATATACCCCCAGATAGGTCGGCCTTATAGGTTTTGACGTTAACAACTTTTGTCAGGTTTACTACGCTGTCATCTAGTTGTTACATAAGGAGTCACGTCATAATTCCCATTTGAATTGCATTAGCGACTGTACTGCCATCTCGTGTTCGTTTACGGCGGACGGTTGGCGATCCTGGCGGTTGTTCTCTTCAAAGTGCAAACGAATTTAACATAGCGATGCCCTATCTGTTCTGGGCTTAAAGTTATTACACGTAACAGAAAATAATACGGATTATAACTCGGCATTGCCAAATCATAACATTTCAGAAACAGTATTTTATCATCAAACAAATAAGAAGATGGGGAACGAAAAAGGAGGAAGAAAGAAAGCGAGGGGAACCTAGAAAAAAGGTGGAAGAAAAGGTAAAGAGAACATCTTTAAAAGACTGGATAAGACAAATTTATTACAGACAGAAAAAATTGGCGCACAGGAAAGAATCAAGTAAAGAAATACACACACGATCTAAAGGTTATAATTAAGTAAATTAGCATTGTAGGACATAAAAACATTAGAAAATTAAGTAAGGAAACGTAAAATGAGAAAAGGAGTCTAAATTAAAGACGCAGGGGGGGGGGGGGGGGAGTAGAGAGAAGGCAGTGACAATGGAAATGAAATAAAGTAAAAAAGAATGTAGAAATAAAAAAATAGGCAAAACAAGCAGTGAAGAGCAAAATGAAGTAAAGAATATTAAGGGAGAAATAAGAAAGAAAAGGGAAAATGGAAAGGCATAAATAAATTTAAAATATACGTCAATATAATTATGCAGGGTGATTCACGAGGATTTACCATCACTTACGGAACTTATTTCCGAAGATATTCTGAGCAAAAAATGTCATATGAACATTTTTCCTAATGTAAATATTTTCAAAGTTACACTAATTTGAAGTTATTAGTAAAATACTTTTTTCTTTAGTTTTAAGGGTAAAAATATATTACAAATAGAGAATGAACTAGTCAGAAGTGTCATTTCTTTAACTGGCTTGTGTTATGAAGCTAAAAATGTGTTCTTAATTGGTTTCTACAGATTTTATTTTTCAACTTTTAACAAAAAATGACATTCTTACGAAATTATCACAAAAATTGTTACAAATCATACGACTTTAGGAACTTGATTCTGTACAGTTTAATTATGCGTCCTACTGTACAGTCTAAAAAAATTTACAAGAGTGGCATGATTTGTAACAATTCTTGTGATAAATGCGTAAGAAAATGTAAATTTGTAGTTAAAAATCGAAAAAGAAAATTTGTACGAAGCAACTATGGAATTTACAACAAATTTTTAGCTTCAGATTACTAGCTAATTAAAGAAATGACACTTCTGCATAGTTCATTCTTTATTCTGTAATATTCTCTTAACCTTAAAACTCAAGAATAATATATTTTACAAACAACTTCGAAGTAATGTAATTCTGAAAGTATTGAGATTAGGACAAATGTTTGTATGGCTTTTCTGCTCAGAATGTATTCGGAAATAAGCTCCGTAAGAGACGGTAAATCCTCTGAATCACCCTGTATAGAGAAAGGGATACAATAATAATAATAATAATAATAATAATAATAATAATAATAATAATAATAATAATAATAATAATAATAATAATAATAGAGGCCAAAGAAAGAGAGGAATTAAAAATATAGCGATATTAACAAGCAAAGAAAAATAAACAGGCAAGGAAAGAAACAAAGCAGAAAGGAAAGCAACAAAAATACGTATCGAAAGAAGAGAGAAAAGAACAAAGCTGAAGTAAAGAAATGCGCTTAAATTGAAACAAATTAAGTGACTATTTCGCTCGTGTATCAAATCCACCAATGAAGTGTAAAATAGGTCGTGCATACAGGCGCTTTGTTCGGTTCAAGTTCGATATTCGCCCCAGTTCGCTCTGCAGAAGAAGGCCTGTCGTGTTTGTCCCTCCTTGTTATAAAATATTTGCTGTTCTGCACTCCTACCCCTTCTTGTTCTAACCGCTTAAGAATTTTGACACATATCTTGCGATTAGTTTTTCATATGGAATAAGACGATTTTTGTAATATCTTGGTTGCCTCTGTCATGTTCGAACATTGCAGAACACTAGTGTAAGATTCCATTGAGTTTTGGTCAATCAGGACACTTACTGCTGCAATGTTATTGACTTTATGTTGTCACTTTTGTCTTGTTGATGACGGTTCGCAATTGAAGAATGTGATCACAAAACTCGCTCATCCATTTGGCCATTATATATATATATATATATATATATATATATATATATATATGGCCAAATGGATGAGCGAGTTTTGTTATCACATTCTTCAATTGCGAATTCTTCAATTCTTCATTCAATATATATATATATATATATATATATATATATATATATATATATATATAAACCTCTGTCTTATTTTAAGTTTTCTTCCAAAACAACGGCTATCCTTGTCTAAAAGTTTGGAATATGTAGGCCTATTATATAGCTTTCGCGTGTTAAATATTACAGTACCTGGTTAACTAGTTTCAGCCTGTTATGGGCTATCTTCAGAACTGGTTGGTGCTGGTCTTGGCGCCTTTCGTTTGTGTTTCCTGTGGTGGTGTGTTTTTGTAGTTTAATGTGGAGTCAAAAAGTGTGTGTGTCCTGAAATTGAGATTGAGTTGTTTGTTGAGGATTTAATTTGGAAGTGTTTTTGTGTGTCTTTATATTTCGTATTGTTCAAGATGTATAACTAAAAGTTTGTGTTATTGTGCATGTCATTTGAAAACTCGCTCAGTTCGTGGACTGATAGATAAAAAAAAAAAAAAACTAGCCCAGTCCTTTCATAAAATGGACTAACGCGTTTTGGGATAACACTCTTCAATTATTTCTTTCTAGGTAGACAATTTAGAAGGTCATGGAGGCCGTGCAGCTAATAATACTTATTAAAGTAATAAAGAGATGGTTTGTAAACAGTTTTGAGAACTCTGTGTAGAAAGAAATTACGAGATTCAAGAAACTTCAGATAATGAAAAAACTGCTTCTACACAATCAATAAAGAAGCCTAAGTGTAATTACTTTGATCAGAATTAAATGTTATAACTTCAAATGTTCAACTAAATTTTGGTAGGCTTATTTCATTAATAATAATTTCTACAGTTATTATTAAAATATTTACCCACAAATTTCGATATTTTAGGAGGCCAAAGACATACAGGCCAACGAAATTAATTAATGTTATTTCATAATAATATGGGTTATCTTCTTTTTGTTATTTATTTATTTACTATTATATTCGCATAATAGTCTTATTAAATATCACACGAGGTTTTAATTTCCTTTAGATAAATTCATGAGCATAAAGTATGAATTTATTGACAAAATGAAACCATCATGTGATGTTACCAATGAAAAGAATGTGGAAGAAATGTGTATTGTGCCTTTAATTAATTTCGTAATTATTATCGTAAGTGGTACAAGCAACGGATATGACGTTACATGAACGCTGCAATTCAAGCCTACCTATGGCATTGATGTTGGCCGTTGTTAATGAGATGCTCACTGTTGTTTCATTTGGATGCTCAGTGTCATGAACATCCTAGTAACGGGAGACCCACCTAAAAATACTAGGTTACAGTATAGCGTCTCGTTTAGGCACAGTGAAAACGTAAACGAAGTGCAGGTAACGTGTGGGGGGAGGAGAGCCGTACGATAAACACGAGGGATTATTAAATTATTTCTCGAAATCTGCTGAAGCTGTAGTGCTGATGTTTTACAACACATGGCTCATATCTTTTGTTTATGATGTAACAGTAGTTACTTTGTTAATTCATTTCCTTACAAACATTTTCCATGGAAATATTTTCAAACTTTTCAATATACTATCTCCAGTAATACGTATTTACGATCTATTAGATTTACGAAAACATTGTTTCAGTAACTACAGCTACTAAATAAACATATCTGCAAATTTCACTTTTCAGTAAAAAAAAAAAGTTGAGAAAATATTCCTTTTGAATAAAAAGCAAGCTTGTGAAAAATGAGCACTAAAATTTACAACTTACATTCTTATAATGCACTTATACTTCTCAGACAACTTAAAAATTAACATGGACACAGTTTTAATAAGTTCTCTTCCCTTTATCCATTGAATCAGTGCTGGCCATCCCTGAATATAGCTCGACCAAGCGGCATATACTACCTCTTTCGTCCGTCTCTTTCCTTTCCGATTTAAAGCGCTCAGGCCGTCCTGAGCTGTAAAGCGCGCGCTTGCGCTTATGGGCATCAGTTGACATGACTGGGTTATACAATAATCATCATACTTTTCACTTGATCCGAAAAAGTTAGAGCTCGGCCAAGGATAAATGATTTTTAAGAATTACTAAAATCATTACTATTACTTCGTAAGAGAAGTGAAAACGAGGGTTCCGTGTAATTGCTTTAGACGCATGAAGGGACGTTCTCTGAATAAAGTGTGATCCAGAGAAAGTAATTGGCAATTTCTCTTCTACGACTCCTGCACTGTGCAAATAAGTATGTTTCTGCAAGACTACCCTGAAGTTGTTACAAATGCTCCAAAACACTTCTGCAAAATCGTTAAATCTTTTGAAGGCACGAACTAGTTGGTTATACAGGAGCATACAAACTAACAGGTTATTCCATGTTGAATCTTTCGTACACTACTTTTAACACTTGAATATAAAGAATTGCTTAAATGGCGATCTTATTCGTGTTAATTGTGTAAGCATCTGCGGCTTACAGCTGTTTCGGTGCTACTTCACACCATCCTCAGAGCCTACTATATCTCGGCGTCATCTCGAACTTCGCTGCCTGTTGTGTGGGTGCGTTCGATTGTTGAAAAGTGTTGAAACGTGGTGTCAAATAGTGTGTGTGTTCTGAAATTGATCTGTGTGTTGAGGATTTGATCAGGGTGTGTTTTAGTGTGTCTGTATATTTCATATTGTTCTAGTGTGTTGAGTTTTTGGTTTTTGGGTTGTATGTGTAGGATTTCCATGTCTGTATTTATGTTAATGTATGTGTGGTTAGCATTAGTTATGTGTTCGGCATATGTAGATGTATTGTGTCCTCTGATTATTACTTAAATGTGTTCTTTGTATCGAGTTTGGAATGATCTGCCTGTCTGTCCAATGTAGAAACTGTCGCAACTATTGCATGTGAGTTTGTATACACCTGTGTGGTTGTATTTATTTGTTTGTGTTGTTTGTGTGTTGAGATGTCTTTGTAGTGAGTTTTCTGTTCTGTATGCTATGTTGTATTTCTGTTTTCTGAATGAGGATGCGATCTTGTATGTTTTTGTTTTCGTATGTTAGTGTGATGTATTTCTTGTGTTTTTGTTGTGTTTTGTGTGTTTTTGTGTTTGTTGAGTTTTTGTTTTATCTTCCTTATGATGTTGTCTATTATGTTTGGGTTGTAACCATTTTCTTGTGCTATTTGACTGTGTTCACTTCTTCATTGTAGTGTTGTTGGCACTAAAGACGAGTAACCTCGCCCATGTAAAGGGCATTTACGTCGTTTCATAAAAAATTGGGGAACTTTATAGGGAAAGGCATATAGGTCCGTGGCCCATTTCTCTTACGGCTCATCCCGACATTTGTCTTAGCGCCTTAGGAAAACCACGGAAATACGTTAGGCAGGATGAGTTGTCTCAACATAAGAGACTAACCATTTGGCTCTTAGGTAAGGGGTCGATTGAATTATGACTTGAGTCTGTTGAATAGTCTCAATGTAAAGACCAGCCAATTGGCTCTATGGTGACTCAATTTATAAATAAGCTCTCTTTTTTTATTCAATATATTTATATTCCATACCACCGAAATTTACGGTTTTAAATTTCTCGTTTTCAATCTTCAGTTTTGATGAACATTGGTGTTCAATTATAAATGTTCTGCTTTTATTGAAATTAACATTCGATTCCCAAATTGTTTTATTCCTCAATGAGCAAGACAGACAAAATAAGCCAACAGGCTGCAACTTATCCGTCGTTAGATAGGTTTCTTACTTTCAAATTAAAAATAAATTCGATGCCGGTATGTTAAGCCGTGTATGAAGTGACACACATAATAACTAATATAGAATAAGTGTAACAGAATACAAACACTTTTAAACTAAGGCACGAAATTACCGCCGGACATTAGCCAAGTTCACAGAACCCGTTGATTAGGCAGTACACGGACGATGGACCCTCGGAGAGGACTTCTTTCCATACAAGGACACGCTGGCCGCCTGGTCCAGGAGGAGGCGGGGAAAAGACGGGGGGAAGCAAACACAAAAATCGTTTTCTTTGTCTCTCTCGAGATGAGAGTTTGGATAACTGTAAAACTTGGAGCAAAACAATGGCGGGCGAGGGGGGAGTACTGACACCTCGTGTTTTTTGAGTGGTTCACTATTATTTGACGGTTCGAGTCAGTTCACAGACAGGAATAATGAATGTTTCTGTCACAAAGTCAAGTGGAGCTATGGAAGAAAAAGAACAGGCAAAAACAAGAAGTAGCTTTTGGTTAGATTTGTATCGTTCAGACGAATACTGCCGCTTCACACAAAGCAAGAGTGAAAAATATTATGAAAAGGGATATTACCTTTCACAGTGTGACATGAAAAAGCTCGTCGTCGTCGTCATCATCATCATCATTATCATCAACAATTACACGCCTTGAAACTCACTGGCCTGCTTCAGCTTCAAGAAGTTTAGTGTAATTGAACACTATACCCCTTTTTATGCTACTTCATGGAAATCGCAGCTTTTTAATTACCGGTACCCAGAACACCAGCTTTTCGCGCTTAAGCAAAGATGCCTACTTTTAATATATAGACTCTGTTGCTGTAATGATAAGTAAAATATTACATGCGCCCAAAAAATACAATAGCCATGAAGAAGATCAGACGTAAGACCTAATTCGCGTAAAAAGCATTACAGTACAGTGGTATTCAACTTTTTTCTCCCCATTCCCCTAGAGACATTTTTCCACTCAAGCTTGTATCCCCAAAGTTGTTACGCTTATTTCAAATTTTATATAACTATATCTAAACTGTCCCGCGCCGTGGTCTAAGGCATCTTGCCTAGGAATCGCGTTACGGAATGCGCGTTGGTTCGAGTCTTTATGGGGGTAGAAACTTTCTCATGAAATTTCGACCAGTGTATGGGACCGGTGCCCACTCAGCATCGTGATGCACTTGAGGAGCTACGATAGGAAGCGAAATCCGGTTGCAAATGCCAGCCATAACGGCTGGGAGGATCATCGTGCTAACCACACGATACCTTCATTCTGGTTGGATGATCGTCTACCTCTGCTTCGGTATGTGGGCGCGAGGCCAGCAGCCGGCTGGTCGGTCTAGGCCCTTCACGGGCTGTAGCGCCACGGATTATAATATTATTATTATTATTATTATTATTATTATTATTATTATTATTATTATTCAGTAATTCGAAATATAATCCACCGCTGTGGAGTAATGGTTAGCACGTCTAGCCATGAAACAAGCGGGCCCGGGTTCAAATCCTGGTTGGGACAAGTTACCTGATAGGGGTTTTATCCGGGGTTTTTCCTGCACCAACTGAAGCACAATTGCTGGGTAACTTTCGGCGTTGGACCTCGGACTCATTTCGTCATCATTAATTCACATATCATCATCAAAGCGGAGACAAAATTTACTTTGGCATCAAGTTGCATGCACTTTGACCATACACTTCAAAAAATGATTACGCTGTGGTACGTCAAGTAAAAAATGACACTCCATTCAGATACACAATAGCATATCATGTTGGACATCATGGTAAATGAATGAACTGTACATCTAATTCAAACAATATTGTAAGTACGATTGAAATGATATTCTACTAGTTTCTTGCCTGCTTTTAACATATGATGCGTCATCAGCAGACATCGGATTCTAGGGCAAATGCCTATTTTGTTTCTTTAGGAGAAAAGTAAAAATAATTATTAATATTTGTGTTTCATGGAAATTGAAAGGTATTCAAAGAGTTTTATAGTGCCCTAAAATGCCCTAAAACGGTTATTAGAGCCTAATTTGTTAATATTCGCCTAAAAATGCCTAACTCACTGTAAAGTTTCGCATTTTACTCTTACTTTTTATAATTTATACATGCATTCACTGCGAAATTTAAGGCATTTAAAAAGTGGAAAGTTTGCTTCACACCGGCCATGAAACCATTGATAAAGGAAACAAAATGTTTTGAATCTCACGACACTCGCAATAAATTTCACCGAATTTAACATGTTTGGAGGCATAAATGCCGACAAAGAACCAACCTTAGTTTTGAAGCAGGCAACAATCACAACATGTGCTGCTACCGATTCAGAGATATACTATACTATAAAAATGACTGTTTTCGGTCTGAAACCGATTAGCTGTACTGCCCTTCAGAGTGTCATAAAATCAAAATTTTTGGAGAAAGAGTGTTTTTGAAATATTTATGAAAAGTCATAAAACTGCGAATTAGTAGGGTAAACCGTTACAAAATATTTAAAAGAATGGCCCTCCTATTGTTAACACTACCAGGAAATGCAACAATAAGTGGAACTTTGTACTTTTGTCCAATTGAATCTCAATAACAACGGTTCATTTGAATGCTCGTTAACAGTTGCTCTTTCCCTCACCTTATTTGTGTTGAGAAGTTTTGAGCGGTAGGACGTTTTCCTGTGAAGTTTAACGCGGTAATGCCGAAAAATATAAGTGCAAAATCTACATTGATCCGGCAATGGCTAACAGAATATTCAGAATTCACTTATGATGGAAAAATAATATTCTGCAAGATTTGTAGCAAACAGGTATGTAACAATAGTTTAAATATATAAATTCTATTAATTTTAATGAGTAGGCCTATAATATTTATACATTGACTGAGCTATCCTGAGGTATAATTCTTTTTAAGACCACTACACTTTAACCTTTTAAATTCCGATAGTTAAAGTATTTGCAGGTAATTAAAATTTTGATTGTTGGAACCCACTAACTTTGTGATAGAAATACGGCAATACAACAATTAGGATTTTATTTTAATTCAGTTTACTTTACATTTTTAGATTTTGCAAGAAAAGAAGTGCCACCTAAAGCAGCATGTGCAAGGAGCGGCTCATAAGGCTAAAGCTCAGCAGAAAAATCAACTGCAACAAACTTTACTAACACAGCCTACTTCATCCAATCTCAGCAGCAATTTCTATGCTGATTTAACCAGAGCGTTTGTTGCTGCTAACATTCCCTGGAATGCAATTGAAAATCCGGTTTTAAGACAGTTTTTACAAAAATACTGCAAACAAAATATCCCATCTGAGTCGACCCTAAGAAAAAAATTACTTAGACAGAATATACAATGAAACTTTAGCTTCCTTTCGGGAGGATATAGGTGATTCTTACATATGGGTCTGTGGATGAAACCTCTGATCCTATGAATAGGTATATAGCAAATATGGTAGTAGGAAAACTTAGTCCTGTTGGACCTTGGATTCCACACCTCGTATGTGTTAAGGAACTTTCGAAAGTGAATAGCCAAGCCATTGCTTATTTTGTAAATAAAGGCCTACAGTCTTTATACTCAGGTAATATAGACGATTCTAAAGTTCTGTTGTTTTGTACTGATGCTGCCTCATACATGGTTGCTGCAGCTCCACTTCTTAAAACATTTTACCCTAACCTCACGCATGTAACCTGTCTAGCACATGGCCTTCACAGGGTTTCTGAAACAATCCGGAATGAATTTCCTCTTGTCAATTCGTTTATTTCGAACACAAAAAAATGTTTTTGTAAAGCCCCATCCAGGATTTCAATATTCAGAGAGAACTTTCCAGATATCCCACTCCCACCTCAGCCGGTTGTTACACGATGGGGAACCTGGATTCAGTCAGTGGTGTATTATTCTAAGTATTTTAAAGAAGTGGTCACAGTTATTGATAAATTACCTGAAACTGATAGTGCAGCGTGTGTGAAAGCAGTGAAAGATTGTCTGAATGATTCACGAATGAAAAACGATATTGCCTACATAACATCAAACTTTTCTTTCATACCTGCAAGCATTGAACAATTAGAACGTGAAAAACAATCTCTTTGTAGCCAAATAGCAATAGTAAAGGAAGCTCAAGTGAACATACATTCTGCTTTGGGCGAAACTGGAAAAAAAAGTTAAAAATAAGTGGGACAACGTATTAAATAAGAATGTAGGATTTTCATTGTTGGAGAAAGTATCAAGAGTGATATCGGGGGAAAGTGTAAATGTTCCAGTAAGTATTGATGTTTCTATTGTACCTAATTTAAAATTTGCGCCTCTCACATCAGTTTCGGTTGAAAGAAGTTTTTCTGCTTTCAAAATGATTCTCAGTGACAAAAGGCAAAGGTTAACTGTGGATAATTTAGAAAAAATTCTGGTGGTGTACTGTGCAGATAATTATAATAAAGTCTGAGCATGGAACTGAATTTCAATAACTTAAAATGAGTAATCTTGATATCAATAATCATTATTTCATTAGTTTCAATATATTAAATTTGTGCAGCTCTGTTTATAAATATAATATAGTATTCTTTTTTAATGTTTAAACATACTTTTTTGTGCGTATTTTAGTGTATAACTAAAAATTTCAGTGAAAGAAATAAGTATGATACTTTGATGTGCCTAAAATGCCTATTTTCATTAAAATAGAGCCTAATTTTACAAATTTTGAGCTTATTTTAGGCGCCTAAAACTGCAATTTTTAGTGCCTAAAAATCCGATGTCTAGTCATCAGTTACGAATATCATGCACTACCATTCACTCTGGAAGAGATGTCTATACTGATCACAGTTAAAATAAGAAGAATCAGTAGCGACAACTAGCCCATTTCGTGGGAACAAATTCTGAGTGTGCGTGTCACGAAACCGGTGTATTATCAGGAATCTTCACCAGATGGTTCTCCATCTGCGACAGGACTGGCATAATTTAGTATTAAATGAAAAGATTTATTACTCATCTTTTAACAATTTGAAAGACATGAGGCATAGGAATGGCAATATAACCATAATAATAATTACTTCCGTATGCAATCATCGTGAAAATATTCACCAATTGACGCTAACGTTCAAGTCACTGTTTGAGGCTTGTGTTGGTAAAATTGATCCAAGTACAACGCAGTACATCATGGTGTCCGTTGCGTGAAGTGCGAGCATGAACGTCAACAATGGATGCAAGTATTTTGACTTGGTAGCGACATAATGTTAATGATAGATATACATACCAGTAAAGTTATACTTACAAGATTACTCGTATTACTGACCAATATGTTACTAATATTTTGCATTTTGATAGTGGTTTTGGTTTCCAAATTGCAATTAACATACACGTTACAATTTCGTATCATATCGGTTGAAAAGGATGTTGATGGCTAAAAAGGCAAACCTTTTGTTGGGGGGAGATAAAAAAGTTGAATTTTTTTCTTCCACCATGTTAATAATGTCAAAATAAGCGCTTATACAAATTTTGGCCACTCGACCGCAATTACAAGGCCGTCCAGAAAGTGATTTTCCCTGAGTGCGTTTATAGAAAAAAGTACAATTGCATAGAAATATTTATTGAAACAGATACAGCAATTATTGCGCTATTTGTCAACATATCCACCACTGGTATTGAGACATCTGTCATACTATGGGATCAATTTTTGTGTCGTAGAAGTCAGCCGCCTCAGATCGGAACCAGCGTTTGACTGCGTCTGCACCTCTCTCTATCGAGCCCATGATATGAGAAATGTCTCAATTCCTATGTAAAATATGCTGAAAAATAGCTCAACAATTGCTGTGTCTGTTCCAATAAATTTGTCCAATGAAATTATGTCTTTTTTCTGTTAAAAGCCCCTGGCGAACTTATTTTTTACGGCCCTCGTAAATGCGGTCGAGTGGCCAAAATTTGTATAAGCACTTCTTGTGACATTATTAACATGGTGGAAGAAAAAATTTAACTTTTTTATCTGCTCCCATTTGCTTGTAAGAGCACAAAGATTGTATGTACAAAAACAAAATAATAATTCATTACACCTAGATTATAACACACAAATATCGCTATAGAACAAAGGAGTACAACAGTTAATACAAAGTTTCATATGACAGTTTAACCACAGTGGTTTAACATGTCTGAATGTGGTCTGACCAGCTGATCGCTAAAATCAGCTGTTAGCTCTGCCGATACTAGCGACATAGTTGGACTCCTTGAGAACTAGACCTTACTGAGCTTGATTTTAGTATCAACAACATCAAAGGTCCGACAAAAGTTGTCCCTACTGATTCTTCTTATACTGTGTACTGGTACTGTTCAGTGTATACCTATCCCCTCCGTCCACCCACCGCAGTAAAGGCTGGTTCACAATAAACCGGGAACGGAAACGACAACGAGAACGGAAATAATGTTAAAATAAATGTATTTAAATGTGAGCATTCATAATAGTTAATAGTGAATGTTCACATTTAAATACATTTATTTTAACAATTTTTCCGTTGTCGTTTCCATTCCCGGTTAATTGTGAACCAGCATTAACCCCTCCTCCGGCTTTGCCTTGCTTCTCCGAGTCCTATGTACGCCGATATCTTGTCTAGGTAGATTTTGTCGCAGCTCTGAACATCATCAATCATCATCCATACAATAGCCCGAGTTAAGTAAACGCTGTACTTGTAAAAGAGCGCGGCAGTTCTGTTACCCAATCAATCACAGAACAGGAGTAGTGAGCACAATAAGCCTCAGGCTGCAGTGTAAGCTTTCGGGCTCCTCCGTACAAGAGAAAAAAGAATTGGAAATACTGTAACATTGCGCATTTATTACTGCACAACTGCTGGTAATCCTCACCTTCTCGATGTTTTAGACCAGCGTTTCTCAAACTTTTTTGAAGTGGGGACCACTTTTTAAAGTCAGAACAGTTCCACGGACCACCTTACTCTTGTTCTCTTCGAAAGTAAATTTATCATTTTCGTAGCATATTTTAATACCAGTATACTTATATTTTAAAATTGAATAAAGTTCGATACTTTGATCCCCTATTATGAATTCGAGTGTTCCCTGGCTGAGTTACAGGCGCGGCGCCAGATATGCAGGGAAAAATGGCGAGAAACACCACTGTATAGTGCTTTAAATCCCTCTTTTGTTGCTGAGAGTAGAGTGGAAAGTCGATAGACGGGTAGGGTAATAAATTTCATAAAATGTCAGTACTGGAAGAAAAAGTGAAATTCGATTGTGTCATTTTCAAACTCTGAGATTTTAAGCTATAGCGTGATAGCAATTCGTTTGAATATTATTTTTTCTTCTGTCTTTCTTGAAGAACCACAAGGGCAGACCTCGAGGACCACAGGTGGTCCACGGACCATAGTTTGAGAAACGCTGTTTTAGACTCTATGACTGTCGAATTCATCGCTGTGAGAGCAGCTTCTCGAACGTTGTGTTTGAATTTTCATTTACTGTGATTTGACACCTTGCTTTATTTATGACTATTATATAGGTAGGCCTACTATATTCTCTTAGATAATTAATACAACTCTTCAAGAATCAGCTTTTAGATTTATGAGCTGTCATTTGGTATTGAAAATCTAAAGTTAGTTTGCACGTTAATTTCTAAATAGTCATTTACTTCGTGGCAGTAAAGTTTGTTTCTGGAGATTTTGCGTGACAAACAATAATCTAGCTTTTTTTTTTTCTACGGATGTCTTCAGTTCATTACTTTTTCAAAAGAGGAAGTAATGAGATACTGCAAAAAATCGTTTTCATGTGCTAACGAAAATACACGTTAACAGCATCAGTGTTATCGAGAAAAATGGTTTTATGTATGCCATCTGTCACTTAGTCGTCAGTCTGTGTACAGTGGTAATTTCTAAACAATTGGTTGAATTTTTATATGCAGTTTCTATGACTCAATTTATCAGAGAATCATGCACATAAAATATAACACATTTCTAGTGAAAAGTAATGGATGTTTATATGAAATAAAAACGCAATGGTTATCTTTTGGCAGATGATTTTCTTCGTCACTGGTGTATTACGTAGAAAAAAAAATTGCAAACGAGACTGTGAAATTTGTACCAATCAAAGACATTAACTGTTATACAGGATGAACATTATGTAATGTCATAAATTTCAGGGGGTTATTCTTTGAGATATTTCGAACAAAAAAGTTTAATACAATTTTGTTCGTTTTTGCTTTCTTTTCGCGATATAAATTGTTTTAAGTGAACTTACATGAAACATTTCATAGTGTGTTTTATGAAAGTCATTGATTTAATTCTCAACCTGCTCAGTGAATTTAAGAGAACCGTGTATTATGAAAATAAATGACTGAAAGAATTTTAGTTTTGGGTTTCAAATGCGTACAAATTTCATCTTTACAAATGTAACTTTTCGTTCTAGAACGAATTTTAAAATGTTACATTTGTTCGGATCAATTTCTTCACATTTAAAAGATAAAAGTAAAATTCTTTGTATAATGTATTATCGTAATACACTGCTCTATTAAACTGATCGAGCATATTGGAAATTAAATCAATGGCTTTCCCAAAACACACTATGAAATAAATAGTTTCCTAAAGACTGCCTCATAGAAACATACAAACACTCTCCCTTTATAATAGTATTTAGTATATTATAAACACACATGAATATCATCCGTATAAAAAAGGGTTGTTCAATGAATATTAATCCGGTTGATGTCCAAGGCCGCTTCAAATAAATGCAGAAATATTTGTTTTATCAACAGTAATCTCACTAGACGTTTTGATTTATCTAGAGAAAATCAAAACTCGAGTGGGATTTAATTGACTATTACACGATTAGAAGAAAGTATATAAAGATTAGAAGTAACGAAGTACTCCAATATAATAAAATATTAATTGACTTACGAAAATACAACTGTCTTCAAATGTATTATTGTACCATCTCAACATTACAAATATTACGCTAGATGCATGCTAGATGGCAGTAGTGTCTTTATACAGACACTGTAATGATTACTATTCAATAAATCTTAATATTAAACAATCTCTGATACGTGACTATCCATAATATCATATAGCAGAAGTTCTTTTTATCCTCTCAGAGCAGAAGCTATAACATAACCTAACTAATATACACAAGTGTTAGAAAAGTTTTAATTAACGACGATGACATAAAAAATAAACATGAATAATTTTAAAAGGAATAATTATTGAATGTACAATTTTCAAATTTGAATGTGGTTGGTGGTTCAATTGATGTTATATTGGACGTGTGCGTAATAGAAGTGGAACTCGTTGATTTAGGCCTACATGGTGTATTCAACTTATTCAGAATTTCCGAATGAATAATTTTAAAAGGAATAATTATTGAATGTACAATTTTCAAATTTCAATGTGGTTGGTGGTTCAATTGATGTTATATTGGACGTGTGCGTAATAGAAGTGGAACTCGTTGATTTAGGCCTACATGGTGTATTCAACTTATTCAGGATTTCCGAATGGTGCTCTTCATTTATTTGTAAATCGGATTTCAGAAGATGCATAGGTATGATCAGTGATTTTTATTAATTCTTGTTCTCGAATGCCAATGCGAGTCATATTTGAAACTGCTGTGCATCGACTGGAGTGGTTTGTAATTTTATATATATTTTTGACGTCCAGACCAGCGCAGTTTCAAATGTTGGCAAACAAAGAAACAAATGCTAGGGACGCGATAAAATTAAACAAATGCTAGGGACGCGATAAAATTAAACAAATGCTAGGGACGCGATAAAATTGTGCGATAAGCAGCCATGATTGGTTGAAATACGTCCTTTCGTACCGTTTTATTGGTCAAAAGTAGTATGACGTAGTAAGAGTGTAATAGTCATTATTAATCGCATAATCTGAGGCGGAAATGACATAAAAGACATTGTTATTTTAAAACTCATGTATCTTGTTAAATATCAGTTCTATAAATTTCTACCTAGAATAAAACTTATCGAAAATCATTTTTAAAGAAACTTTTGTTATGTAACATTTTTCATCAAAATCAATAATAAGGGAGGCACTGTGTTTCGATTTAATTCAGCTCCTTTTAAATAAGGCATTTTGAATACCATATAGCCTAAAATCTAAGTTAGAACGAACTTAATTTATATTCCAATTTTCATATAAATCAGTTTAGCCATTATTGCATGAAAAAGTAACAAACATCCAGACAGACAGACAGATATAATAGGCCCTACATAGAAACAAAAATTTCAAAAACTCGATTTTTGTCTCATGATAGTTAATTATACATGTTAACACAAATTATTGTTGAAAAATCGAAAATTACCAGAAAAATGTCTATTACAGGTTTATTAATAGTAGCTATAGATTACGGATTACAATATCATGCGGCATGAATCTGTTGGTTTCCAAAATTGGAACAAGTACTTAACAGGTTTGTTCCCTTTACTTTTATCAACAGTAATCTCACTAGACATTTTGATTTATCTAGAGAAAATCAAAACTCGAGCAGGATTTAATTGACTATTACACGATTAGAAGAAAGTATATAAAGATTAGAAGTAACGAAGTACTCCAATACAATAAAATATTAATTGACTTACAAAAATACAACTGTCTTCAAATGTATTATTGTACCATCTCAACATTACAAATATTACGCTAGATTCATGCTAGATGGCAGCAGTGAGCAATGCCTTCTCGTCGAGAAGTTCTCGATCTATTATACACGATGGCAATGTTACTAGTCAAGAAGTCTTTGTTGATTCAGTTTCATTTTTATTAAAATGCAACATTCCACTTCAATTATCCGAATCCCAGTAATCAACGTCACTTGACAGATGATTTTCAATAAATCTTAACATTAAACAATCTCTGATACGTGACTATCCATAATATCATATAGCAGAAGCTATAACATAACCTAACTAATATACACAAGTGTTAGAAAAGTTTTAATTAACGACGATGACATAAAAAATAAACATGAATAATTTTAAAAGGAATAATTATTGAATGTACAATTTTCAAATTTCAATGTGGTTGATGGTTCAATTGATGTTATATTGGACGTGTGCGTAATAGAAGTGGAACTCGTTGATTTAGGCCTACATGGTGTATTCAACTTATTCAGGATTTCCGAATGGTGCTCTTCATTTATTTGTAAATCGGATTTCAGAAGATGCATAGGTATGATCAGTGATTGTTATTAATTCTTGTTCTTGAATGTCAATGCGAGTCATATTTCAAACTGCTGTGCATCAACTGGAGTGGTTTGTAATTTTATATATATATATATTTTTTTTTTGACGTCCAGACCAGCGCAGTGTGAAATGTTGGCAAACAAAGAAACAAATGCTAGGGACGCGATAAAATTGTGCGATAAGCAGCCATGATTGGTTGAAATACGTCCTTTCTTGCCGTTTTATTGGTCAAAAGTAGTATGACATAGTAAGAGTGTAATAGTCAATGTAAATGTTTTCCAGTCCTTTATATATGATAAATTTGCATCTTTCCTGGTGTTGTCAGACAAATTGATCTTGGCCTTATTAGAATTTATTTAGTAATTTGTTTAAGTATATACAATATACGTAACAAACTTTGTTAAACTTGGTAATTTTTACATACTGCAGCTTATTGATGGCACATTCTATCTTACATACGGCGACGTCTAATAACGGAGTTCAACTCACGAAATATGCCCAGTACAAACCTTATTTGAGGTGTAGTTTAGCTTCTTTTACAGTAACCCATTCTGAATGCTACACATGCATTCCAAGAGTTTCTTTTACATTTTGTAACATTTCCCGCCTCCTCAATGTGTGTTGTAGGCCTTGTTCACACAGTATCCGTCGCGTTGTTCTGGATTGCATGAGTTCAAAATATACTTCTTTCAACATTTTAAATTGAGATCGAAAACAAAATGTAGTCAATAATTAGCAGATAGGAGCACAATATTGGTTTATTGGCCAAAATTCCTTTGATCAGGTGCATTTTTAATGGAAAAAAAGAATGAAGTGTTTGGAGAAATCTGCCGCACAAACAGATTAAAACTGCTCAACAATAAATCGGAAACGGAAACGAGAACGGAAATATTGTTAAAATCATTGTAATTAAATGTGAGCATTCACAATTATTAATGATAAGCTTGTCGGAGTCCGGGAACGGGAACGTGAAGATTGACCAAGTTTTAACTTTATCGTTCTCGTTGCCGATCACAGCCTACTAGATTCATTCTGTTGCAATCAAAAAGCTATGTGATCGTCGTATATTTTGTAGCAAGGAGGCCTTGACGTAATTTCTTCTTCATTAATTCATTCCTTGTAACTAACCCAGAAATTCAACAGAATCACTTTCAATATGTGTTACGTGTATATGTGACCAGACTACGACGTGAATTGAATTCTTAAATATTGTGCGCCATAAATTTTGAAGTTAGTTAACCTGTGTTCATGTTGGGTGGTTTGTAATCATGAGCGAACACCATTGGTCCAATATACACAAATAACATCAGAATTAGAGATAAACAAAACTAACTGCCGCTCTCGCTCGCTGTGTTCGCTGCATTTGTCTTTCGAGTCTCGGTTCGTCATTCTCGTGCGCTTCGAGTCTCGCTCATAATTCTCGAAATAGCATTTGGTCGGCGTGGAAAGATTTCGTAATTTGGAATAACATACATAATTGAAATAAATAACATTATAAATGTTTAAATGAGACAAAACAACAAAACAGAACAGTATCTTAGTTATCAAAATGTTCTGGTTCTATTATATGATATTACTTATGGTTATATAAATAGAAAAAAAAATTCTCAAATAAAATTGCGTTTCTAAGAAACCTAAAACATGACATTAATATCTTTTTACTTGAGATAGCACACTTGATCTTAAATATATGAAAAGAAAATTCCTAGCCTTTTAATAAGGGCCTAGTAATTAAATAAAGACTGGGGAACAGATTATTATACACTGAAAGGTAGAGATGATGTTTCAAATAGGCTATTTGATTGTTTATACATATATAACAGTTGCCAAAGTAGATAAAAGTTCAGTCAGGTATAAACAACTGCTTACTTCGGGACTTACTCACAACCGACGTAATACAACATTGTCGTGCGGGTTTTCGGCTTTGCGGGCGCTGTTAGTCTTGTTTTCTCGATCGTTGTTCATCTCTAAACAGAATGCGTAATATCGGGGTTACATATCGATATGCATAGTCGTTTCCGCTCTCCGTTTATTGTGAATCAACTCTTCACGTTCACGTCCTCCGCTTCCCGTTCTCATTCTGGTTCTCGTCCCCGGTATATTGTGCATCAGACTAGACTAATATGACATCTATAGGACGAAAAGTGTTGTAGGAATTCGTATGACATCCAAACCACGGAATGAAAGTCCCAGGACTTCATTATTACATCTCGTACACACATGAGTGGTCATTATTTATGTCTTGTTTTCAGTCTCTTGGAATTTGGTAATGTTAGCGAAATATAAAACAGCCGCTGGCACGGCCTCGTTCGGAAGCCGACCGAGATCAATCGCCTCTCAATAGATGTTAGAATCACAGAGCGTAACGGGTTGAGTGTCCGGTGCTATGAAATATGTGAGAACAGCTACTGAGGACGTGTGGAGTGAAGAGAGGGTTCGACTTGTTAATTTACCTACAATCTCATTAATGAGGAAAGCATTCATAACGAATAAAATCATCATCTGTCATAGAATATCTTCGCAGTACGATTAGGAGTTCACTGTGAGTGAAAACCAACAGAGAAATGCAAATTAAATTTTTATCATTAGTATTAGGCCTACCCCATATCACATATAGATTGCTCATTCCTATGCTAAAATCGGTTGCACTTTGAAGAGACAACCACCAGGATCGCCACCAGTCCGCCGTAAACGAACACGAGATGGCAGTACAGTCGCCAATGCAATTCAAATGGAAGTTATGACGTGACTCCTTATGTAACAACTAGATGGCAGCATAGTAAACCTGACAAAAGTTGTTACCGTAAAAACCTATAATGCCGAGCAAAAACACACACACACACACACACACACACACACACACACACACACACACGCGCGCGCGCGCGATAATTGTAGGAAATGGACAGGTGACCTGGGTGGTGAATCCGACGCTGATAGGTGGGTCATTCTTCCTCATCCCTGACAACAAGATTCCATGCTCAGACGAGTACCTGATAAGCCCCAGGGGCCCGGAGCCACAAATTCTTCCTATGAATACCCTATAGCCCATCAGCATTGGAAATTCCTGCTGGTAAAATTCATGTTCTGAGAATAATAAATTAATTAAGTTGTAAAATATTGCTGCAATCGAAAAGTATTGTGAATAAATTTGAAAAAGGAAACAAAAAAGTTTCCTTCCCAGTCAGGATTCGAACCACGAAAGTCTTAGTTACCAGTCTATCGTGCTCTGGAATGAACAAGGCTCTGAAATCAGCTACAAGGATCGGTCCGGTTTTTTGCCACTACTGTACATAATGAGCAGTACTGTCAATCTACTACAGTTTAAAATTGTATAGATAAATGTTTCAAGGTAACATGAATGGGATATTTGTAAATGCCACAATCGTCCTGGATAAGGGCTGTTTTCACAAAAAAAGGTCTTTGGACTACGGTTGTTTTTATGAAAGCCACTGAAAAGCCACACAAAGTACAATGGTGTTTTCTTCCACTAACAACTAATTCAGTAGATGGCCGTTACAATACGCTCATCACATGCTTAATATCTCAAATTTGCATTTTTTGGACTATAGTTCTTAAAAAAAAAAACCTTCAATTATAATCCACTGTCAACTAATGGAAAATGGAGTCTTTGTTTTAAAAGTCGTTACGTTTTAACTAAAGCACTCATTGATTAGCATTATGAGCTCCATTATGAAAAGTTTACGCAGTTTTGTTTGATGGTCTTTAGGGTAAATATTATTAAGCAATTAATTTGCTATCTCAAATTATTGAACTTTAACATTAATAGAAAAGGAAACAGCTTAGAATAACGATATCTAATAATAATAATAATAATAATAATAATAATAATAATAATAATAATAGAAAGGGAAGAGAAAAAAGAATAAGAGTAAACCTATCGTACTAACAAACATAGTCCAGTAATCATTTCATAAAATGTAGATATAAGCATATATTAACATTGTCGCAGAAATATGACAAGATTTTGCAATAGCACAAAATAAGCCTGGCATTGTAATTGTAAAGAAAACATTAAAAGTAAAATTCGAAAGAAATAATAATAATAATAATAATAATAATAATAATAATAATAATAATAATAATAATAATAATAATAATAATAATGTTACTTTCGAGTAAAATTGTGAGATCGTTAAATCTTGTCTATTAAAATGTGGAAAATCTAACACGCACATTTATAAAGAGCGTTTCCCTTTCCGAAGTTTGTTTTCTAAACTACGTTGGACACATACTGAAAGCAAACTGGACGCACGTGATCTCATGTAAATTATTCTAAACGAAGTGAATTTCGCTAATGGCAGGCACGTTCCAGAACCCTGTTAGCTCTTTAACATGACATTGTATTACTATGGTGATGTGAAACGGTAAAACTGGGAGGGGTCGCCTGAGATGTAAATCAAGACAAGCTTGCCAATTCTTCGCGGATTCCTCACACGTGGTCATCGTGATTGTTGTTGCTACTGTTGCCTATGTGTAAGTCCACTCAATCGATTCTACGGGGACCCTTCGTGGGTCTGTAATTGTTACCTTTCCTTTTTCATCTTCAGATAATAGTGACAGTACCTACTAGTGTGCATTTCATGCTGTATGTTCGGTTCAAGTTTGTCGAGCGTGACAAGAACCGAAGTCTGCTTTGAAGAAGCGGATCTGTCTCGCTCGCTCGGTCTTGCCCCTTGTGTGATCTGTGCCTTGATGTTCGCTGGCCTCTCCTACACTCCTCTCCCAACCCTTCATGTTTTTAGCTGAGTAAGGATTTTAGAACAAATCTTGTGAAGTTTTATTTAGATGTAAGGACAGGTAATTTTTATTACAAAAATATGATTAAACTTCGACAGAAATATACGTACACATAGGTACATCACATTACGTTTTTAAAAAACATGACAGTTGTTACTATACAAATTATCGAAAGAAAATTTATATTCTTCACCTAATATTCAAATAAATCACAGTTGCTCGGTAACAATATTTGTGTGACTATACGGATGATGGAATTATTACAGGCATTATGTTCGATTCGAGTTAGTCGAGTGCGACGAAGTTCTACATTCGTCTATGTTCGCTCTGCAGAAGGCCTGTCGTGTTTGTTCCACTTTGTTATAAAAATATTTGCCCTACTCCACTCCCACCCCTTCATGTTTTAGCATAGACCTTGGGATTAGTTTTTCATATAACATAAGACGAAGTTTGTAATGTCTTGGTTGCCTCTCTCATGTTCGAACATTGCAGGACACTATTTTAAACCGCTTAAGGATCTGAGCACATATCTTGCGATTAATTTTTTCATATGGAATAATACGAAGTTAGCAATGTTTTGGCTTCCTCTCTCATGTTTGAAATTTGCACATACTAGTCGGTACTTTGAACATATGCGTTTTCTAAATATAATTTGCTTGATTTATTTATACGTACAGTATATTTATATGAATGTTTAGTCATATTAATAACAAGAAAAATTACCTATACTCATTAATATGCGTAACTTAGCAAATATGTGCCTGATATCCTTATGCAGCTAAAGCGTAAAGGCACCGAACATAAAGGAAAGGGAAAGATTGAACAAACGCAAAGGTAGCTTTATTTCTACAAAGACTCGACAAACATGAACCGAACATCAGAGCTCTTCCCGTTTTTCAATGGATTCGGTCATTTTAGTTCACATGCTTCACTTCCATGTATTGTTGGGTTGCCTATGGAGTAGGGCGAAGTTCGTAATATATTAATATCCCCTCTCTTCGAACATTGCACGACACTAATACCTGCGACTTTATTATCATAATATGAGAATAAACTCGTAGGTACTCATATTCTTTTGAGAAGATTAACTCCGTACGTAGATGAAATTATTGGGGATCATCAGTGCGGTTTTCGGCGTAATAGATCGACTATTGATCAGATTTTTTGTATTCGACAGATAATGGAGAAAAAATGGGAGTATTAGGATACAGTACATCAGTTATTCATAGATTTCAAAAAGGCATATGACTCGGTTAAGAGGGAAGTATATATGATATTCTTATTGAATTTGGTATTCCCAAGAAATAGTTCGATTAATTAAAATGTGTCTCAGTGAAACATGCAGCAGAGTCCGTATAGGTCAGTTTCTATCTGATGCTTTTCCAATTCACTGCGGGCTAAAGCAGGGAGATGCACTATCACCTTTACTTTTTAACTTCGCTTTAGAATGTGCCATTAGGAAAGTTCAGGATAACAGGCAGGGTTTGGAATTGAACGGGTTACATCAGCTTCTTGTCTATGCGGATGACGTGAATATGTTAGGAGAAAATACGCAAACGATTAGGGAAAAACGGAAATTTTACTTGAAGCAAGTAAGGCGATCGGTTTGGAAGTAAATCCCGAAAAGACAAAGTGTATGATTATGTCTCGTGACCAGAATGTTGTACGAAATGGAAATATAAAAATTGGAGATTTATCCTTCGAAGAGGTGGAAAAATTCAAATATCTTGGAGCAACAGTAACAAATATAAATGACACTCGGGAGGAAATTAAACGCAGAATAAATATGGGAAATGCGTGTTATTATTCGGTTGAGAAGCTCTTATCATCCAGGCTTCTGTCCAAAAATCTGAAAGTTAGAATTTATAAAACAGTTATATTACCGGTTCTTCTGTATGGTTGTGAAACTTGGACTCTCACTCCGAGAAAGGAACATAGGTTAAGGGTGTTTGAGAATAACTGTGCTTAGGAAAATATTTGGGGCTAAGCGGGATGAAGTTACAGAAGAATGGAGAAAGTTACACAACGCAGAACTGCACGCATTGTATTCTTCACCTGACATAATTAGGAACATTAAATCCAGATGTTTGAGATGGGCAGGGCATGTAGCACGTATGGGCGAATCCAGAAATGGATATAGAGTGTTAGTTGTGAGACCGGAGGGAAAAAGACCTTTAGGGAGGCCGAGACGTAGATGGGAGAATAATATTAAAATGGATTTGAGGGAGGTGGGATATGATGGTAGAGACTGGATTAATCTTGCACAGGATAGGGACCGATGGCGGGCTTATGTGAGGGCGGCAATAAACCTTCGGGTTCCTTAAAAGCCATTTGTAAGTAAGTAAGTAAGGTACTCATATTATGAGAATAAAGTTGTAGGTACTGTCATTATTATTTTTTTGGTTGGTAGTGAAATTTAGAGATACCGATTACTTTCAGAAGTGAAAAGTTATGACTAACAAATATTATCCCGTTCACTTTACAGAAAATTTATACTTAAAGTTGCCTAAAAAATGGGACTTTAACTACAAGCATGGAATTTTTCGACGACCTGAGGCTATGAAATTGTACCATATTTATATTCACGAAGGTCGTGACAGGAGATCGCATTGGGGGAACTATCCCGCTTGATTAGGATGCTAGAAAATAATGAACGTATTATATATCAAGTTTGTAAAGTCTGTTACTTCCAATAAAGAAGTAAACCTAGCGGTGGATGAGTAGTCTGGACCTTTGACCTTTCATGCGGGCGATCCGGATCAGGCTTGGGAGGGTGGAACTAACCCCCGTGCATTTACGCCAGGCGTGTCTATTTAGTGAGATGTGATGCAAACGTGAGTTGCTAGCATCGAGTACTGTAAGACTTAATGTTTCGTCCCTCAATCCCTTCCATTACTCCCTGCATGACAGAGGAACTATGGTATAAGTGGCACTTGTACCTTCGCAATGTCTGTATCGAAATCATGTTATGCCGTATTGATTGCGAAGAAAAGAAACTTCCATTTGCAATGGGAGAAGATATTTTAGTTTCTGAGTATGAAGGATATATTAAACTCCTCATTTGCTGCATGGTTTTGCATGCCTTTCCAAATCCAATATAAAACGCCATTATACCAATATTCCGATTTAAAAACTGTACCTAAGTTACTGCTGCTGCTGCTGCTGCTACTACTACTACTACTGCTACTGCTACTGCTACTGCTACTGCTACTGCTACTGCTACTACTACTACTACTACTACTACTACTACTACTACGACCACCACCACCACTACTTTTATTATTATTAGGCTATTATATGAACTTCTTTATAACATGCCTAATGTTAAATAATTAACTCATGTGGAATATTTGTTATTATTATTATTATAATTATTATTATTATTATTATTATTATTATTATTATTATTATTATTATTATGGGACTTTTTATATGGAGAAAGAACCAGAAGGCTAGCATTTTACCCTCGAGTAATGTGTTACTGTGACATATCACTCCTGTACTTAGGAATGATTGTTGAAGTCCGTTGTATCTGTGGATATCGTGACTCAGCTATTGGTGCAATCTCTCGATTCAACCATGTAGGTTTAAGGATTCAATGAAGTTCCACTAGAGTGCCCTTTCACCTCCCACAAAAGAGAACTACATCTGACGCTTCACCATTTTGGATAGATACTATTGAAATAATTATAGAGAATACTGAAATGGAGAGTGATGGTAAAATAATGGCTGGAAATAGGAAAACTTCGAAAAACCGTTAGGAACCTTGGATTTGTCGCTACGACCGTGACTTATGAATGAATGAATGAATGAATGAATGAATGAATGAATGAATGAATGAATGAATGATTGAGAGGGGAAATGGGAGGAGAAACTTTAAAGGTACGTGAAAACACGTCCTTGCAAGGGGGGAGTTGGGGCTGTGAAAAACTGAATATGTGAGCTCCAAGCCTGTTGGCCACTTGTCTCACTTCGGGTTTCGCCGTCCTAGTGAAGGAACGCTAGAAAATTACGAGGGGGGAAAACCGAAAATGGACGTAACTGATTAGCTACAACGCACCGGAGACCGCAGTTAATATAAGACAGTGTCTTGCCAACTGAGCTACCAAGGCGGCCCCAGCGACAGAATTATTTATTTTTAAATTATCCGTATTACCTATAGGCTATGCAGGTTAACAGGAAAGCAGACAATCGGCATGAATAGTAATAGTAGAGATATCAGTCCTCTTTCTCTTCGGAAGGAAGTTACCTGTTACTTATTTCTGTTAGAGACTGTGTCGCCCGAAGGGCATAGTGCAGTGGGATGGATTGGATCAGGGGTTCTTTCCCTAAAAGTTGCGACCTGAGCATGGCTCGCCGTGGCTTTCGGGATGGGTCTCCATAGCTTCTCAAACATAAATAAATAAATCAATAAATAAGTAAATAAATAAAATGTCAATTCAATTAGACCTACATCGTTTGAAACCATAAACATTTCCAGAACTACATTTTACAAACAAGACTGAAAACAATGTCTGTCTATACAAAATAATAATTTCTACGCTTATTTGTTTTCGTTTAGACAATAATAATAATAATAATAATAATAATAATAATAATAATAATAATAATAATAGTAATAATAGTAATAAATGCATTACATATTAAGGTTAAAAATGACAATAACTTGTACTTAAAATATTATATATTATAGGTTAAGCCGAAGTTGCGCAAAGGTTGCGTACTGAAATTTCTCAGAAAAAAATATTTATATATGAACCAAAAGAAAGATGAAATATTAACAGATAATGTAAGTGATGCAGCGATTTATGAAATCAAAGAAATAAAATATTTTTCTTTATCCAGGAACAGAAAAGAGAAAGAGGTACTTATTCAACTATTATTAATAGACTTCGTTGAATTGCCACACGCAGCATGCCATCAGGTTGCCGATGTACGGTAGTATAGAGGAGGTGAGCGGCCGCCCGGTCTAGTAGTATAAGCAGTTCATGTTAAGAGTTGTGACCGGTCCAAATAGATAATAGATAGAGTAGCTACAGCTAATGTATATCTATGTAAGCACTTGTTTTTGCGTTATTGTAGTTTCAATAGCCAAAACTTAACATTTGTTCAGTGCGGACAAGAATTCAATCAAACATACTACAATGAGAGTGTTGCTGTTGCAAACAATTGCCCCTGGAATACCCTTACCCCCGCAGCCTCTCTTGACCCGTTGGGGAACGTGGCTGGATGCTGATAATTATTATGCAGAACATTACGGCAAAATAATGGAGTAATTGCATTGGATAGCACAGACAGTTCCGCTGTTGCAGCTGTGAAATCATTGCTTTCTGAACAGCTATTGGAAGATATTCTGGTCATTGATTCTGATTTTAAAATCGTGTCCAAAAGCATCACCCTGTTAGAATCGTCTAAACTACAACTCTCAGAAGCCCTTAATATAGTGGATAAAGTATCACAAACCGCTATCCAAAATAACAATTCACTAATTGCAGAAAAAGTTAAATGTAAGTTCAGAAACATTATTTGTAAAAATTCTGCCTATTCACAATTTCGTATTATAAATGATATACTATCAGGTCACGAAACGATGTCTGAAGTTGGTGTACTAAAATATAGTGACTTCCCGTTCTTCAAATATGCACCTATTACATCGTGTGATGTTGAATGTACATTTTCCCAATATAAAAATTGTTTGAGTGACCATCGGAGGAGGTTCACTCTGCAGTCGCTCAAAATGTACGTAACTCTTTACTGCAGTGCACATATTCAAGGATGATGTGAGTATATTACATTAAATTTTAAGAGTTAATGTATCTCACTACAAAATAATTGTGTATTTACATGTTAAGACATTTGCTACTTCAATGATCATTCATTATATTTCTTGAATGCAGGATACAGGTTTTATTGTAACCGCAGTATACTGCTCAGTGTTTACATCAGAGGCACACTCCAGTCGTTGCTCGTCCCTTTCTCATACAGTCTATACCGCGTGCGTAGTAAACCTTACGATTCTCGTGGCAATTCCACGAAGTCTAGTTATTAATTATAGTGAGAAGAAAAAAATCCACTTGCACTAGTTTCAAGCGAGAGCATTCGAACTTGTGGCCTCTTGCTCGACCTTGGATTCGACAAATAAATCAGCTGAAATTTTACATATAAATCTTTGACCAATTACTATGATTGCAGGAGATCTATCACATTTTTCTTTGTATGAATGTCAAAAGAAAGCTTTAAGTAGGGCCTATATATACAAAGAATAAAAAGTATAATATTCATAACGGATATGAATTGCAGTATTCTCTATTGTGTGTCTTTATGGGCGTGTGGGACAGGTCCAATCTGTGATGGGTTGGGCTAGGTTCGCTAGTTAGCGTGTACCATCTCGTGTTGCTACAGAAACCGCAGTTCACTTCCACTCCTGGGTTCGTTCCGGACCACTTGTAGGATTGGGTTTTAATCTTCACAGTTGGTGTAGTATTTCTTTGTTCTTCAGTATCATCGAACCCATTTACTTCAAGGTCGATCGGAATCCTAACCAGAATACTGCATATCTAGTTTTTCATCAAGAGGGCAGAATAACATACTACATAATGCTCCGTTTGCCTACAGTATAGTCTATTATTATTATCATTATTATTATTATTATTATTATTATTATTATTATTATTATTATTAATATTAGCAGCAGATGAATTTATTAGCATACCCTTTTTATTGTGAATTTTATTTAATTTTCGTATTTATTTTCTTTCTTACTATTATTTTATTACAGTCCATTTTGTTATATTCTTCCTTACGTTTTCCATATTAACTATTTGTACCAAATAAGTTGCTTTTACTATATTCCGATGTATTTTACTTTCTTTTTTCTATTATAGTATTATTTTCATGTTGTTTAGTGTCGATTTTATTATGCTATTATTATTATTATTATTATTATTATTTTTTTATAATATGCTAGTATTCTGTTCTTTAACGTGTTAAATTTTCACTGCTTGTATACGTTTGTGACCTGGTAGAGTGTAAGAGAAGGCCCTATGGCCTTAACTCTGCCAGTATAAATAAAGAATTATTATTATTATTATTATTATTATTATTATTATTATTATTATTATTATTATTATTATGTGGAAAAATGCAAATATCTTTGAGCAACAGTAATAAATATAAATGACACTCGGGAAGAAATTAAACGCAGAATAAATATGGAAAATGCCTGTTATTATTCGGTTTGAGAAGCTTTTGTCATCTAGTTTGCTGTCAAAAAATCTGAAAGATGGAATTTATAAAACAATTATATTACCGGTTGTTCTGTATGGTTGTGAAACTTGGACTCTCACTTTGAGAGAGGAACAGAGATAAAGGGTGTTTCAGAATAAGGTTCTTAGAAAAATATTTGGGGCTAAGATGAAGTTACAGGTGAATGGAGAAAGTAACATAACACAGAATTGCACACATTGTATTCTTCACTTGACATGATTAGGAGCATTAAATCCAGACGTTTGAGATGGGCAGGGCATGTAGCATGGGCGAATCCAGAAATGCATGTAGTGTGTTAGTTGGGAAACCGAAGAGAAAAAGACCTTTGGGGAGGCCGAGACATAGAAGAGAGGATAATATTAAAATGGATTTGAAGGAGGTGGGATATGATGATAGAGACTGGATTAATCTTGCACAGGATAGAGAACGATGGCGGGCTTATGTGAGGGCGGCAATGAACCTGTGGGTTTCTTAAAAGCCATTTGTAAGTAAGTATTATTATTATTATTATTATTATTATTATTATTATTATTATTATCATCATCACCATCATTATTATTACTATTATTATTATTACTGTTGTTATAATGATTAAAAATCAACAATTTTAATATAACTTATCCGTTAAAAAGGCCAACGCAATAGCTTTTAAGGACAGATACACAGTTAGTCAAAATACAAATTGGAAATTCAATCACTGAGCAGGTGTCCACTTCCAACATTTTCGATGTGAAATCGCCTACCTAGAGAAGATATACAGTAGGCCTATATAGAAAACAAAAAACAGTAAAACCACAAGGAATGAGTGGAACCACACAAATGAGGAGAGGAGAGGAGAGGAGAGGAGAGGAGAGGAGAGGAGAGGAGAGGAGAGGAGAGGAGAGGAGAGGAGAGGAGAGGAGAGGAGAGGAGAGGAGAGGAGAGGAGAGGAGAGGAGAGGAGAGGAGAGGAGAGGAGAGGAGTGGAGAGGAGAGGAGAGGAGAGGAGAGGAGAGGAGAGGAGAGGAGAGGAGAGGAGAGGAGAGGAGAGGAGAGGAGAGGAGAGGAGAGGAGAGGAGAGGAGAGGAGGTAAGTAATGGATTAAGGAAGAAACAAAACAAGAAAGAAATAAGGGGAAAAAATAAAAAAGAAAGGCAGAGAAGGACGAAAAAAATAGTGAAAAAAAAAACGATTTGTTAAATGTGCAAGTGAGTAAAGGAAAAGTCAAGACAAAAGAACGAAGAAGACTACAGAAACAGAAACAGCATGAGTGATGGAAGAAATATCGGTAATAGCAACAGTTGTCAGCCCTGCCTAATTCTGAAATCTGAACAAACTCATACTCTGAATGGGAATGAAGTTAATTCTGTGTCATAAATCTGGGCGGGAGGAAAGCCAAAATCCTGAAATTTACGACGCAAGCCTCTATAACTGCCAAGTCGCTCTTTACGAGGACTCGACTATAAAACAGATAATTTACTGCCCAGATCTTGAAATATAGGAAATGTCCGCGTCGTTATAGCGCTAGCTAGCAGTGTGCTGTGCTCCTGTATTGTCTACACTACACTTTTTATACGTCTACATTTCCCTTTCTTTCCAGCCTTCGTCTCTCCTCACTATAAAGGTGCACGCATCTACACGGTTCAACTTTTCTTTCAACTTTACGCATTCAAGCAATGAATGCTAGATTGATATTTAATATTATCTATATCAGTGAGCGTGCACGTGTTACAAATAAGTGTCATTTACTTAAATCTATTGTATTTTCAAATACAACTCTGTTATTACTTAGCGAAAAATTATCGAATTCATTCATTTATAGCAGCCGTGGCGAAAATGTGACCGTGAGCCGAGCCACTGTGTAACCAGCAACGTGCATAGCACCTATGGAGGGAGGCGGACACCCAAAGGGGAAGTGAAGCAACTGACTTATTAACGGATTTTCACTTTCCTTACGTCAAGCACAAATATAATTTTATATAGTACAAGGCTATAAACTAATGTTTAGCACGTGTAACGAAGAAAGAAATGAATAAGACAGCATAGGACACATTATCACAACCTAAAATTAACTGTCTTCAGAATGTCTGCGACAGAGTTTCAAAATCAGGAATTATGTCACTTACTGCCAGTCGTAGTTGATCACGAAGGTATCTGTCTATCAGTCGTGATATAAATTTGGCTTTTACTATTTTCATTATTGAAAATAATTTTTCACAAACATAAGTTTTAGCGAACATGGCTTCAAAAGAGCAATCAAAAGAACGAAGCTTCGGATATTTATTTTTTGACAAAGATTTGAAAACTTCAACATTTGTCAAGTCCTTACATCTAGCTTTCATTTAATATCACATTGTAAATTTGTGAGTTTAAATTGAAGATCTAACCGCATTATTGATATATCTGCTGAAAAAGGATCGACGTACAGAGATGATGATGATGACAACAACACTTAACCTTTTAATGTTTCATCAGTAACATGTAGTATAATACCGTTTTATGTTATACAACCGTTTTCCTCGTAATACTTGTGAACAAATCATACATTTAATATTTTCATCACATTGGTAGCAAAAAAAAAAAAATGCGTCCTCCCATCCTACTTGAAACTTTCGTTTTTGTAGAGGTACATGGTTTCGAGAGAGACATTGCGACGATACCCCACTCGCAGGTCAGAGACAAATACAAATGGAACGAAGGTGGGGGTTGTGGGAGGTGGGAAGCAAGAGAAATGCACAGGT